>NC_088101.1:65810558-66130224 GCF_036370855.1 Dromaius novaehollandiae
GATGTACATTTTATAATTAATGCATTTTAACTAATACATAGCTTTTACTTTTCAGTTTGGGAATTGAAAATTCTTCTGTTCAGTATAATGAATGGAATCCATAATTGCTAGTGGTAGTCATTTGCAGAATAGAAAGGCTTTACTAGAGTCTGAAAAAGTTATTAAAGGAGATTACCTTTATCTGTTAATCTATTATTATGATTATCTCTGTAAAATCAAACATGTTATATTACCTAGGTTTTGGAAGATAGCCAAAAGTAGGATGAATGTTTATCAATTAAAATTCAATTAATTTATGCTGTAACTGTGTAAAACACTGCTTTGGTGTATGTCAGGTTTTATTCTCTTTATGAGTCTCTTGAAGATGTGTTCTGGTGTCTAGCTTCTAATTTTTCAGATAATTTGTAATAGAGGATTATGATGCACAAATCACAGGACAAAATAATTCAAATAAATGATCATAATAAATAACTTACACTTATGTAACATCTTTCATCTTGACTGAATACCTAGTATCTGAGTAATGCCTTATTTTGTGCTGCTTCAAACATAATCCATCCCTCATGCATCCCTTCTCCAAGTGCTAATTGCTATTTGTTGTGAAAGGAGGCAAGTAGATAGGCAGCTCTTGCCATATTAAGAAAAAATATTAATGGTCCTTCCAAAGGAAGCCTGTTGTAAGAAATTTCAGTGGACAGCTGGGAATAATAGAGTCATTTATAGAAAATAGAAAATACTGGTTGCATTTGACGTGTCAGAGTGACTGGTATGTGGTAAGAAACATTCTGAGCATATATTAGTAACAAACTGCCACAAACTACTTTCTGAAAAGTGCTTTTTTTCTTTTTTCGCATGTTTTTATGTAGAAATCCATATCAAAGCAGATTATTATCAAGGAAATAATATAGCTTCTTTATGTTGATGAATAATGCTTGCAGTATAAAGAAATGGGAAGCATAAGAAAATCAAAAAAGAGTGTCTCTTCAGGACATTAGTCAAGACAGAAAATAAAATTTACTTTTCCCTCCTCCTTATTCCCCATATTCTTGTTACTTAAAATTGCATTCACATTTCCTCTTGCTGTCATTGGCAAAACATTAGTACTTATTTTTTTGGATGTCTGCTTGCTGCCAAACAGCTAAGCCTTCTTCCCTTGATTTGTACTCAAATGTTTGACAGGAGTAAAAGTATTTTTAGACAACTTTCAGAACCAGATTCATCCTGAACAGATCCCCAGCATTTTTTTCTTGCATAGACAATACCACTTACTGTTCATTTTTAATACTGCCATCATTTCCAGTATCTTTAATTAAATTGCATGCTGATAGACTTCCTGATAATGGCATTATTTTCTCACTAACTAGAGAATTAGTGCAAAGTTATAGAAATAGATCAGTCTTCCCAAAGAAATCTTGAAGCGTGTTTGCACATCCTGTTATTTTGAAAATGCATGCTAACTATGCTCCTTCTGGAAGAACAAACAAACAAACACACAAAACAGACTTCCGTTTTCAGATTAATCATAAAATAGAAATTCTGGCAATAGATCTTGATTTAAGGATCACATATTTAACAGCTCTATCCTCTGGACAGTCTTATCCTTAAGCTGTCTTGGTATTTGGATTGATCAGTCACTTAAACTTATGTGCTGTACATACTGAACAGTTAACATAAAAATCAATCTATATGGGGAGTGCTACAATCCAGAATGTTATAGTTTAATGCAAATAAAATAATAGCCATGTTTCAGATATTTTTCTCCTCTGAACTGCAGTGATATCTAGTCTATCAGTAATCATCTGGAAAAGAAATGTTAGCAACCATTAAGAGATGAATTTCTCAAAAGTAATAACAACTGCCCTAATTCTACTTTCACTAAAGACAGTGGTAAAATTTTCATTGCATCTGATGGAAATGGAATTTGGCCAGTGCTACACATTTTTAAGAATTCCACCTTTAGGCTGAGCATTATTCAAGTGCTTCGTTAAAAATTCTGCTTGTTTTCTACTTTGTTATTATTCCTATGGTGAGCTTAATTGCTACTATATGAATGGTGCATTTGACTACAGCTATTTATTAGTTTCCAGTTGATAAGCATTCATGTTTTGTGGTAAGTTATGTTAAACAGTACCCTACTTCTGTGAATGTAGTTCATACGATGAACTCTAAGTGTGAAACCACACACAGCAATTAGTTTCTATTGTCATTTACAACTGAAAGCAATGTTGTTATTGGTTCAGATGCTACAAGCTCCTAGTCCCTCTACTTGCATGACTAAGTATTATTAAGGCACTGCATTATGCACTGCATGTGGTTCGGGATTTTCAGAGATTATGCAAGTTTTACATTCCCTACGTGTACAGCATTCCACTCCAAGTTCATACTGGAAGCATTTGTTTTGCATAGCCTTTTTTTCTCCAGTATCAAAATCTGAAAAGACCATTATGATCATACAGGCAGATAAATAGCAACTGTAATAATTGTCATAAAAAACAAGAAACTTTGATTCTTCTAGGTTTTTGTAATGGATCTATTTACTATATATTTAACTGTTAAATTTGCTTGCTTTTTATCTTTGGCATTTACTTATTAAATATTTTTTTTCCTTTCTAAGTGGTGCAGTTGCAGCATATTCCCTCTTTGAATTTGCTGTTTAGCTGTGGAACCATGTAGGGAACATTAGGAAAAAGCACACACCCCAAAAGCAGTTGGAGGAGAAAGAGAAAAGAAGGAGAAGTTGACACACTCATGGATTTACCAAAAATTTTCCAAATTGTTCAGATGATCAGAATTGTTTGTATTTAGCTATCCCCACTCTGATAAAATGCAGCCATGTTACAAGGGTTACATGTTGCACAGATATATATCAGACAGTCTTTGGTAAATCAGACTCAAATACCCTCTTCTTTTCAGAATTATTGTAATCAACAAATATATCTTCTGGATGTACATTTATTTAACCCAATTCACTTTCAGTAGCACTTCAGTATAGTCAGGATTTGATTATTTTCTGTATGTTTCTGTGTTCTTTAAAAGGTTTTGACTGTCGGTTTCAGTGTAGATGTGTACCTCTTTTTCCTTCTCACAGTCATTCAACATACTGCAATGTACAAACACTGGAAAGATGTGTATGATATTATGCCATATTAATATTAATACTAAATATGCTCATTTTCATGGAAAGCTTACTGACTGTGTTTAAAGGATCACATTTTGATATGCATTTGTTTTCTCTTATCTAATGACCAAACCTAGATGTATTTTGGGTGTGTATTTTCTTATATACTTTGTGTCTTCACTCTCTCACATTGCACTGCAACACCAAGCACTCCGTTTTCATATTACAGCGCATGAAATGGGAAACTTAGTAGGCAGGGCCAAAGGAAGGGGAAAGATAACTGAGAAGCCATTATGTGGATTAATTCAAAAAGCCATTTTAGCCCTTGGAAGATATCCCAGTGTCCTAGAATTAGGCAGTGACAAATTTGAGCTTTATGTCTCTCCTGTGCAGTCACTTACTTTCCCACCTTTCATCTGGCACTGTATGTCCTTTGGCCATTACTGTGAATGTAGCTGAGTTTTAACTCATTAATGAGATAACAACTGGCAGCTGACATGGGAGGCCTTGTGCTTCATGGGCATGTTCACTGAATTCTAGTGGGATTCTTTTGTTGTGAGTGAGAATGGATCAAAGAGAACAACCTGATTGCTCAGCAGCAGCAGACATACTGACTCTGTATGAGACAAGCTGAATGAATGACTCATGCCAGTTGTCTGAAGAAGTGGTAACTGTGACTAACTGCTTTAATGCCTCTTTTAATAGTAAAATGTTAATACGACTATGGAGGATGTAGGAAACACAAGAAAAATGATAATGAGCTGGAAATAGGAATATAAAATTGTCCTATATTCTTGTTCTTTCTGGAAGATGTTCTATATTAATTCTATGTTGTTGTTGACTCAGGTACACCTGTTTTCATTCAAACTAACAAGAATGATGTCAATCAATACAAAGTAATATGCTAGAAAAAGGCTCTATCAACTGTCTTTCAAGAAAAAAATGAGTTGTAGAATTAAATTCTGTTTAGCTACTCAGTATCTCAGGTATTTTTATACTATCTTAAAAAAGTTTTCTTGTACAGTTGTATTTGGTGTCTCCACTTACTCACTGAAGCATACTGCATGCCATTTGCCCTATTTATTCTCTTCAGTTATACAGCCAAGGATAGTATTTGTTATTATTACAGAGATTTGGACTGAAATTCTATTGTATCTTACCAAGACACTTTTGTATAGAGAGGTGGCAGCACCTTAACTAAAGGAGGTTCTTCTGTTATGTGACACTACAAAGAGAGACTTTTTTTACATATTTGACCCTACATCCAGGATAGTCCAGGGCTCTTTGGTGGTTTAATGATATGCTTCCTATACATGGACAGAAAAGCAAGATTCCAAAGAGGAGTTCAGTGTGCATTTCTTATATATGGAAGACCACCTCATTCGATTGGAGGACTGTAGTACTAAGTCAGTACGGGTGTAAAATGAGGGTAGAAATCTGTATAATGTCTATGCCAACTGTATAAGCTTGTAACTAGGGACAGGTTTCTCTCCACAACTCAGAAGTTCAGTAGCAGATGGCTATTCACAGCTTGACATTTTGAGCAACAGTGGCTTTTTGAGTTTCCCCAAAGCTTCAATAAGAAGACTCCCAAAATGTCACAGTTTAGCATCATTTTAGGAAATACAGAACAGTTTGGGAATGTTTTGCAAAATGATTATTTTTGCCTAGTTCTAGTTACATTGAAACAAAGAATAAAAATGAAGAGAGAAAAAAATCTTTATATTGAGGCTTTTTAATATATGCTTTAACATTCAGAAGGACTTCTGCTTTGGCTGTAGCTTAAGTGTTCCCAGTGGCATAAAGGAATGAGTCACAGTACAACTGAGCATGTGGTAAGGTGTCAACACCAATACCATTCTTAATCAAGTGAAGTAACAACTTCCAGCCTTACTGCCAACATAGTTCTCATATCTTAAGGCATTGTCTGGTGAGCTTAAGTACCTCGGAGAACTGGGCTTTTCCACAGAAACTTTTTCTCTACTTTGGCATCTGTTTTAGGTCGTTTTTGCCACCAAATATTGATATGAATATTGAACTACATAAAATTCTGCCTAACAGAAATGGTGACATGCATCATTCAGTTACTGAACTATAGAAATACCATATGTTCTATTCTACTCTGTTTCATGATAGCAATTAATACTAGATTAAATTTTAGGAGGTTAATTTGGAAAATAATCCAAGTTTAAATTATTTTCTTATGTTTAATCAATTTGTGAAATCAGACTATATCATGACATTTCCAGTTATTCCCCAATAGGAAATAATATGAGAACACTCAGGGGGGATATGTCCTGTAAGTGTCATTCAAGTAATTAGTTCCACAGAAACCATCAAAGCTATCGACATAAAGGAGATGATTAATGTGAGATAGAAAGACTGCAAGATCAGTCACTTCAGGAATGTTGTTACTTTTTATAGTTAACTCTGCTAAAATGGAAACCTAGATGTATAGTAATTTGAAAAAAAAAAAAAAGTCATCTGAAAGTTTTCAGTCTTGTAAAAAAAAAAAAGTTTGGTACTACTTGGTTTGAATTTGTTTAATAGCAGATTATTTCTGAAATGCCAGTTTTAACTCTGTACATTTACTTTGCTGGCAGTTCCTAAACTGTTTTGACTTCCATCCCCATCCTCTTTTCTGCAGCTGTTTATGGATGGCTTGTATAGAATTTAGTTGTGGCAATGAGCCAAAGTTAGCTTTTATAAGGGGACACACTCTACTTTTTCATGAGATTTGTGGGAAGTCTCGTGAACAGACTTTTTGAAAGAGCAGTTGCATTTTCTCCTGAAGCAACCATGCTGGTATTTGAGGGAAGAGATTAACAGGCTCTTCTTCTCCTTAGTGTTCCATTGTTGTTCAGGGCATTACTGGGATTCTGTTAGAGGAAGTGGGACATTTGCTGTTGGAGCAGCATAGATATTCAACTGGGAACTGGGGAGACAGAGAAATGGGAACAAGAAACTCCAAACTGCTCAAATCTTACATGCTTTGCCACAGTCTGGTCTCCCAAATGTAGACTCAAGCTATGACAAAACTATGCAACCTGAGGTCACAAATACAAAAATACTGTGATTAAAAATACAATAAATAAATAATTACATATGTAAAACAGCTATTCAAAATATTTTTTCTTCCCTGTGAATTTAACCTTGAAATATTGTCCTATTGAGGATACCAAAATACTTTAGCCAAAAAGTAGGTGTTTTGGGAGGATGGGAGGAATGTCACACTTCTGATTAGTTTGGAAAATATCATGTCTGTTTTTTATATGTATGGCTTTTTATATACAGGGAGCTATTGCTCCTAATATTTTCATTATTTGATGTACAAGTTGATGTATGTATTGCTCCTTGCTACGTTTGTAGAATTACACCTGTTGGAATGATGAACAGCCAAATTCTGCTCTCAGTTACACTAGGACAAATCCAAAATATTTTTGGTGGGGCTATGAGTGAAACAACAAGATACATTACATGAAACTCAGGAATGAGACTATGAAGCATACGCAGCAAATTTAAATGATTGTGTAGCAGCATGCCTCAAATTGTGGAAGTAATTCTGATATTTGTAGTAATTCTGCACTATTGAGTTCAGTAAATTTGGTTCAGATTTGTACCTATCAGGTAAAAATTATATCTTGTGGCTTTTGGAAAGGATGTTTTGTGCTTGTGGTTTTTTTGGTTTGAAAATGCTAAGCAACAGCTAAAACTTAAGATTTCAGTAAAAAAATCAATAAATAATAAAAAACCAGTGAGGGGTGGGAAGGGGGAAAAATGCCCTGCCATGATGACTGGGATCATACAGACCCTGTGAAAGTCTATGAACTGTCTTAGGATATCTTATGCTGCTCCTGGGATTTGGAAATAACATATATAAAGTTAGCACTGAAGTTACAAATGAAAGTGCTATGAGAAAAGCTACAGAAATAAACTGCAAACAACTTTTTGGTTCATGGATTTTGCAATTCAATGCATCCTTAAGGGAATTGTTTTAGAAGTGAACATTGAAAGTTTAACGCCAAACGTTGAAATAAACAAGCATTTCACAGTTTCTGACACTTGATCTAAATTGCCTTGTGTTAAAGATGTTTTTTTCCTTTTAAAATTGTGTGATGGCTGGCAGTAACAACAGAAAAATGAATCTGAAAACTTCAAAATAGCTTCTCATGCTACAAAAAAGATCTGATATTAATGAATGATTCAGCATTTGGAAAACACTATGTTTATCAGTATTGACCATGGACTGACAGTAGAAATGAATGAACAAAAACTGTCACTGGAATAAAACAGTGACAAGACTACCTAGGTAAACCTGGTCAGTTTTCCATGGGTCTTTCTGAGGGAACCCGGGAATTTTTACATAGTTATGCAGTAGTTTTACTTCTCTCAAAAAAAAAAAAAAAAAAAAAATTTGCTTCTGAGAAGTATTTTCATTTTGTTATTATGACATAAACATATTTTTCTTCTTTGTTTTCAAGTGTTATTGGTAACTATTAAATATTAGCTCGTGCCTTCATTTGCACATGTGCATTTCTACAATAATTTTAATTATTGAATGATATAACTGAGAGTTCCAGGGGGCCCAGGATAAACAGAGAACTTGGATTAAAATCTTTCTGCCTTTTTCAAATTTGTATCTAGTGGGAAAAAATGTAAAAATGTGAAAATATTAAAAAGATACTTTTTGGTGAAAAACACAGCTGTTGCAATTCTGTCCACTGCTCTGAGTCGCTTTTGTTGTACTCTGCTGGGGCAATTGATGGAGCAGATAATTTCTCAGGAAGGAATCCCTGAAACATAAAGTAATCAAAGCATCATGAATTTTAAAAAAATCAACATCTCACCCATGTGAATATTCTGGAAGTACTTATACTTTTATAGTCAATTGTGTATGGAGCTGTTTGTAGTTGCTTTTGAGTTAAGACGTATATTGCCTTTAGCTGTATTGTTTTGTTGTTTACTTCCTTTATTAGTAATTGCTTAAATTTTACCATCACTCTTAAACTTCATTGCATGGCGCGTATGATTTTGTGTGTTATTTATTTGAACTCAGTAAAGGTTCTTTATTGCGCGCATAGTTAAAATATTAAAATTATTGTAGTACCTTGCCTTGAGAGCTGTCACTGAGCTAGTGTTTTCATAGGCCTTTTATTAAATTTGCTGCCACTAAATTTGTTGGTTGCAGTTGCAGTATTTTCCTACTGAGATATTCTTTCTCTCTGGATTTAGAGTTTTCAGTAGCCAGAACTGTACCTTAAAGGTCATTTTTGTTGAATGCCAGAAACCAATACAGGCATGTGTACACATCCAGCTGCAAAGAAAATGCCACTAAAAATAAAGATGTTGCTATCTTGGGCAGTGATATGTCAGGAAATGAATTTTAAAATCCAAGGCAGTTCTGTTCTCTTCCCCTTTCTCCTGTCGTTGTATTTTACTAGTCCTAACAGTCTGGTTATGAGAATGTGAGGAGCTTTTTTAAGAATAATCTTCTCAATATATCCTCATCAAGAGTAAGCTTCTTTGTGTGTTTGTGTGTTCATGCTTGACTGAACGATCAGTTTTTATATGCTTAGAATGGATACCATGGTCCAGAGGTCAACAAAGATAACAAGCCAGGGAATGTTTTTTCATAATATTTGTATGCTACCTTTTCTGCAACAAAATATTTCAGATTGCTATATAAATGAACAGAGAATGTGGATACCAAAGCTGTATCAAATATGAATTATTTTGGCTCTGTTTCTTTTCCTTTGTTTTCAGCACACTTTACAATGAGGTCTATATTAAGAAGACATGGGGCCTGCTTCTGTCTTTATTTACTTTTATTTCATGCTGGTACGCCTTTGTTGACTCTGGTGGTGATAATACAAACCCAGTGTAGCAGAATGGCAAATCAGATTCCATGGGTGCTACGGTTATTGGATTTTATCAGAATATTTTGATGAATCTACTTTTACTGCATTAAATAACTTAATTTCCCAAGGGAACACAGCAGCTATTTAATATCTCTTGGTAATATGAGATGGCAGGTTAGCCCTGACATAAACATTCCATATAAATGTGAAGCTTCCCTCTTCCTTTAGTGACAAGTAAGTTGACAAATAGTAATGAACTTAGAGTCTGTCCAAGTAACTAGAGATAATTCAAAAGCCCTCTGAATGAAATTACTGCATTTAGACCTTCAAAAGCTCCTTTCAATGGTCTGTGATCTTGGTAGCCTGCAATGACTTGGTTGATAGACTGGATTATCTTCCTCCACTTTCTCTTGTGTAAATTCTGTAGGAAGAAAGAAATTGAGCTTATTATATATAAACCATGGCCAAGTTGTACCATCCTCAGACATTTACGAACATAATGGATAAATACTTTTCTGAATGTGCTTTGGTGAGAAAAAGGATCAAATGAGACCAACATTTCTCATACTGATGAGGAGAACTGCCTTCTAACCATAACTCATTTACCTTGTCATAATAATATTGAACATAGCTTAAAACAATAGAGTTTAACAAAGACTGAGTAAAAATTATAGAGAGGTATTTCCAACATAGCTAATAATGAAATTGGAAAATGATTCAGTAGTAAGAAATAACTAAGTTTTTCATGGTGAAAGGGCAATGAAACAGCTTGACTGTAAGCAATTGATAGATATGTATCTTTGCCTGTTGTAGCTTTATATAGCTTTGTGTTATCAATATCCTCTTGTCTTAAATGAAAGCAGTTTATCAGGAGGAAAATATTGGGAATCAATTAAGAAAAGAAGAGGTTTTCTCTCAGATGGCGTTTCTCTTGTCCCAGACACACATTCATGTGCAGCTTGTCAGGCCCTGAAGGCACCCATAGGCATTACTGGCTCTGACCAGCGCCTATCACCATCTCTGCCCATGGGTGCAGGACCCCATTTCAGCTCAGCGTGGGGCTGTCAGTCCTTGCCTGAACTATGCTGTAGGTGTGCCTGTCTCCAGCTGTAGCCCAGCCTGGGCCCTTGGCTGGACCTTGGGCCTATGCTGTAGGTAGCTTGCTTCTTGGATGGACCCCTTGTGTATATTTGATAGCTTGTCTCCAGTCCTGTCTTTGGCCATGTCTCCTGGATGGACTTTGGACCCATGTTATAGCCTTGTGTCTGCCCCCATCACCTTTTGGTCCTGACTAGACACCCTGGATGGACTCTGGTCCTGATCCGTTCCCTCTCCTTGTCTGGGATTGTCCATGGACCTAGCACCAGCACCTGGCTCTGCCTGCCATGGTCAGACTTTGCGGGGCTGTGCCCTGTTAGTGAGGGCATGGCCTGCAGCAGGGTCACCTTTGGCTCCCACCTCACCTGCCCTTAGAGAGCAGCAGGCCCTCACTGTTCCCTGACACAGCTTCTTACCTACAGATGCTCTAAGAGCTTTTCAGGAATTTAGTGTCTGAACTTTACATGAAATAGGAAGGATTTATTTTCTTAGTTTAATAAATGCTCGCTAAAATTTGTAGCTAAAATTTAAGTTTTGAACATAACACTTTCATAAAGTGTTAAAAAAAAAAAAGCTAGTTTCAAAGTTTCATAAAAGCTAGGAGAAAATCATCACTTCTTTCTGAACAATTTTTCAGATATGTATATGTTGGAATGAGGAGGAGGTGTGCTGGAATTTGTTCTAGATCCTTAGGTTCCCAGATTGTTTAAGTTTGCATATCTTTGGATAGCTCTAATGTAATTCTGTGCAACTCAAACAACTTGTTTCATGTAGAACCTATTACTTCAAGTTAATAGCTATGCCTTCAAGTCAGTAAGTTACCAGGATAAAAAATTCATAAAAAATTAACTACCACAATATTTTGAAACCTCAATTTAGATTTCATTTGAAAGATACACTGTTTCCTTCTACAAATGATACTTCATACAGCATTTGTACCCAAAAATGCCTATCTTTTTTTTTAATTATTGGCATTTAATGTGATTAACTAAAAATGCAGTGTTCTTTCAGTAAGATGAAATTGGAGGAAAGGATAATGAAAAGATTTAACAGTAGAACTGATAGGGATACGATGCAGTGATTCCACAACATACCTAAGGTTTCATTCATTTTTACAGCATAATAGAACAAAAACATTCTATAACTTCAGAAAATAGCAACAGGATCGTGGTAGAGGGGGGAAAATGATGAATGGAACACAGTCCTCCAAACAGTAAATGTATTTAAAAAATTAAAGTGAAAATTATAAATTGCAGGCTGATACAGTATTCAAAATTCTAGAGGGCATGACTGTATTGCACTGAATTAGATGGCTTCTGATGACATTCTTAAATAGAACTGTGTGCATATTTATATATGTTTATGTTTGCTGATGTTTATCTAGAATTGGATAAATTAATCTTTGCTTAGTTAGAAGGATCAACATGGCCTATTTTCTGGTCTTATTGCTTTTCCTCCCCATCTTTCATCTCTTTTTTTTTAACTTTTAAACATACCAATAGGTAAGTTAACTGTGTACTCAAATTCTGCCTTTGGTCCTGGGTTTATCCCACAGATTGCTGCAATAAGTTGAGTCTGATCACCTTATATAGTCTTTATACTCACCGGACAGATAGGTGGCCTGAATCACTCTCTGAAGTGATTTCCTCTCCCTCAGTTATAGAGAAAACTTCAGAGAAGACTTCAGGCCTTCTCCTATAGGTACTCCAGTTAAGCTAAGTGGCATAAATTATATCAACATTTCTAAATAGAGATAATAAACTGGATATTTTAAACAAAAGAAATGTTGAATCTCTCTGAAAAATCCATTTCAATATAGAATCCCCAGGATGCAATTCAATGGTATGAATTTTCACAACTGAGTATATTTAAATATGTATAACAGACAGCAGCTGTGGCGGACAGTGTTTAGAAGTCTGACAAATCAAGCAAGTTTTGAACTTTAAACGTCATTAAATCTGTTCATTAACAAAACACTTTGTGCTAATGTTTGGTTCTCTCGAATCATTACTCATTGTTACTACAAATACAAAACTTCAACATTCGCCCCTTTAATGCTTATATCCTAAATTACATATGAATATACAACAGCACAGAGGTGATGCCATATAGTTAGCACTGATGGCTGTGATCCTTGATCGTGTTATTCACAGAGGCCAAGGTGATTGGAGTTGAGAGTTCTTTGAGAGAAGTCAGAACTGAAGTGGGCTTGTCTGTCTGTCTTCTCTGTCTTTCCTTGATTGTCCTTAGTGTTTTATGCCTTTTACCTCACTTCCATCCAAAAACAGATGTCATCTTCTCTTTATACGGCTTTACCAGTCATCCTTCTTGTGTTTTTGTCAGGATGTCCTGCTTGTTTGCAGCCCCTTGTGTTTATCTTGTTTTTCTTTGCATCTCCTTGTTACTTGGATGCTTCCTACCTGCAACAAGACCTGTCTTAGTTTGCCCCTTTGGGCTATGTAAAATGCCTTTACACTGTGTTTGGCTGTGTCATCAGAGTGTTACAAAATGCTTATATGCTGTTATTGGTTACAGTATTTTAGTATACATATTTAGCAGACTTCTGGTTTGGATACAGAATTAATAGCTCACTATCATCAAAAGTCAATTTAACTTAGTACTATGGCAGAAAGCTAATCTGCTATGAAGAAGCTAGTTTTCCACTGGGTTTATGAACTACGTATGTGCACAGATGGTCCAAGGGTTATCATATTTGCAAAAGAAGAGGACAAGATTTCAGGGCTGAACAAGGAAGAAAAGCAGGAGGAGCAGGGAAACAGTCACCTCCCTTCAGCACAGATGGGCTGTGGATTACCTTGCCTGAACTGGGGAACTGTACCTCTGCCATTCTGTAACAGCAGTATGCTGAAGGATTCTGGTGGTTTTATTTACATCTCTGACATTCTTGAACTCACTGAAACCAATAACTAGTGCTAAGCAGGTGTGAAGCAGACTCCTCGAATTGAGAATATGATCCATGTGTACAGAACAGCTGTGGATTCTGGTGCAACCAGCCAGAACAACAGCCTATCTGAGGCCTAAATTTAAGATAAAACAAGTGAAGCTTGAATTACTCCTTCACTGGCTTTCTAAATATTTTGGCAAAGCATCACAAGAGCCAGGATATAATTAAGTGAAAATTCACGGTTCTCTCCAGTGCTACGAAGAGCTACAGGTGAAGTCATTCAGGAACTGAAATGGGTAGGATTATATGACTACATGTAGGTACCTGGTTGTTGGGGATCTGCTTCAGAGTGAAAGAAGAGAAATGATCACAATTTATTTTATTCTAAAACAGAGATGTAAAATAGGTCTATGCACTCTAAAAGCGTAGTTCTCTTTGTAAAGAAAGCCTCTGGAAACCAGCTCTGTAGTAGGTGTGTTAGGTGAAAAGATTCCCATCTAGACATTCTCAAGGGACAAAGCTCGTTGCGCTTACAGATTTCTAAGCAAAGAAAGTTGCTTGCTGTTATGTTTTCCCTACGTGTAAGGAAAGATCATTTGGTGGTGGGTGGGGGGAGATCATATCAAAGGAGTCTTGACTTATCTCCACTCTGAAAAGAAGCCTCCTTACAAGACTCTTAATATTGCCTGACTGCTTGATCAAAGTAGCAATAATTATTAGAGATTAGCAATTCTACTTCACCTACAACGAAGCAGTGTTGCAGACTGTAGAAACACAATGAAAGTCAACTGAAATCAGTTTTCACTGGATGTTTGGGTTCAGAATCCCACCAATATGCAGTAATACAAGTAACATTTTCTATGTTTCCTTGGATTAAAAGTTCATACAAGATAAAAAATTATGAGACTGTGGAAACACTTGCCAAGGAGCAAACCAATTTTAATGTTCTGTAAGCTTACAAGCCTCAGGAGGGACTCACTAAAGGTAATGGTGGATTGAAAAATGGAGAATAAAGGGGGCCACAAATAAATAATAAATCTTTGGATTGGATCCAATCTTCGATGTAAGTAACCTAAGTAGATTAATGCATTTAAGGTAATAAACAATATTTTAGTATGGGATAATTTGGTTCTAACAACAACAACAAAAATGACCCTTTTAATTCGTAGACATTTTCTATTGATTGCATTTGTTCCTAGTTCTGTTCAGAGTTAAGTTACATAGAAGAAATCTTCTACCTCAGTCAAAAAAAAAAAAAAAGAAAAAAAAAAAAAAAGAAAGTAGCATTAATTTGCATAGGCATCAATATCTGCAAAGCCTTTTGAATGGCTTTCAGAAGTAGGTACTTTTGTTGTGCAGTTACAAAGGTGTCTACCTGCTGTAATGCTTCAGCTGTCTCATGCTGAGAGCTAATTCTAACTGGTGGTTTAGGTTCACTCTGGCATGCCCTCACGCACATTGACTAATCTTCGTGTGTTGATTTAATTTACACATCCAGCTGGCTGGCCAAAGAGAGAGAGTTTTGTTTCTAACCTTCTTTTGCCCCCACAGTTTACAGCAACACTAAGAAGTTAAACATAGCATTCTGAGAGGAGTACAGATTTTTTTTTTCCCTTTTTCTTAGCATTCTTGTTCATCTGAGTAACATTGCTTACATGTAGTGAAGATTTCCCATCAGACTTACAATCAGGTCTTGATAAGCCTACAGGAAAAGAACTAATTAGCAGTAGGAGGAGGATTTATTTCCTTTGGTACTGACTTCCCAATTAAAACTTGTTTCTGAATAAATGAATTGCGTTTAGTTTTATACTGTATGGAAATTATGAGAAGATGTTAAGATGATGTCAGTGTCAAAAAATATTAGTATAACATCTGGCTATCATATTTCACTATGTAGCAGCAACTGTGAATTCTCTGATCTTTTGAATAAGTATGTAACAGGTTTATTGACATGGAAAATAAACACAAAGTATTCAATTGAGAAAGAAGACACCAATACCTAACTGCTACATTTGGCATCTGAGTTCAGAAGTTATATCCTTAAAAAACAACCAGACAAATTTCCTTGATGACACCTACATTCTCAAGGCATCTATAAATGTCACCTTGAATACACCTTACTGCCACTGGGAAGGTACAGAATTTCTGAAGTCTCAAAAATACCAAGCAGCTCAATGCCAATTTTTTAAGGCTGCACTCCAAGACTGTTCACAGACAGAACTTTTATTTTCCTAACCCACTTGCAGGGTTTGAGCCTGCAACATGAGCCTGAACAACTTCACAGTTTCATGTGTGAGAATCCAGGACTCTTCTCCCCTAAATGAGTGTCTGAACTTCAATTTATAGGATCATTTGATTCTGTACAAGAAGGTAAGCATTTTATATTGAACAATTTTACCAAAGAGGATGAAGAATGTTTGTGTTTTTCATTTCTAAATTTGAACTTAAGGATACTGGATACTAAATTTATGCTTGGTCAGCGTCCCTTTGACTCAATGAGATTATCTATCTTTTAAATGATTTTTGCTTAAAAAGCTTGAAAAAAGATTATATCCCATCATAAGCTACATTTCCATTGAACGGTTAAATTGACTTCAAATCTGAGCATATTTTTAAAGCTAATATGCCGATGGGTGCCTGTTATGTATTAAGGCCACATGACAGGGTTTTTTTTGCTGAATTAATAGAACAAATAAGCCATTCCGACTCTTTCTCGGTGTCTTGTGGGAAACTTTCTGGCTCTTAGAAGCGTGTGCTAGAATGCTGTAATATCACTGTGGGGGGACTCCCAGGTTAAAGTAATGCAACCTTTGCATTGTAACCTTTGCTTTGTCAAAGCCAAGTAGCTACCTGACTGAGGACATTACATGCATTCTGACTTGTGGTCAGAAGGGAAAAGAAACATGCAACTAAACGAACAGAAAGGAGTAGAGCTTTTTAAGGAGGAAGATATCACTTAAGTTAGATCTCAGAGCTGTGTGTGTGAAGAAGAGGGTTCCTAACGTTATGTGCTAGGGCTAACTAACTTCAGTGAAAATATACCAGAAGAAAAAGTAATACTGTCAAGAAAAAGAGGCAGATGAAGCTTCATCCTCCCAATAGGATTCAAAGCAAAGGAATGGAACAGAATCATTCTTAGTGAAGGGTACGATAACACCTTTTAAATGGGGACTACCATATAGCAAACTGCATTGCATCCTGTTAACTCACAAGACAAATTTACTGAGTGAAATCAAACTCACAATTGTTTAAAATAATTTGAAAAGCTTTATATATGTATTTATTTCCTCATCTATTTGAAAAATCAGATTTTGTTTCAGCTTAAAACTGGTAGATGGCAGGAGTACTGAACCACTGAGAATGTAGTTCCTTGTAACAAATCCTCTGAGGATATAGCACACATAGGAAACTGTGATTCATTTTTATGGAGTGAGGCTGGTCATTATGGACACCAGTAGTTTTGCCCTTTTCTGCTCTACTAGACACAGTGATACCAATTCCACCACAGTCCTGCTCTAAAAGAAACATAGTTATTTTTATTATTGTCTATTCTTTCTAGCCATGTATAAAAGTATCTCTCTAATTTGAACAATAATAACTTCAGCAGGTGTTCATTGCTTTTTTTTTTTTTTAATTATTATTATTTATTTCTCTTCAGGGACTGTGGCCACTAGTGCTTACTGCACCACAGGGTACGTCATAAACAAAAGTTACCCACAGTGACAATTAAATTACTGAAATGAGAGCTAAGAGAATCACTTCAAGAAAGAATTATGACTTGCCTCATACTTCATGAAATGCAGTATTCTGGTGGAAATATCTGTATATGCAAATACACAGAGTGTACGGATAGTACGGATAGCTTTATGTGTATAGATGTGGTTTTGTACATGAAGCTTGAAAGGGTGATAAAATGAAGGAAATAAAAGCCAGAGGATACAAGGAATGAAGCCTGTGACATGGTCTAAATTCACAGCCCATAAATCCAAGGCTGTGGGTATATGAATTTATAACTGAAATGGTATTTGATACTGTTATTAATTAGTAAAATATATTAATTCTACCTAGGACTTTTTTACATACTGTTTTCTTGAAAATGCCTAGTTTGTGCTTTTTCAACATTTGTAATATCCAGCTGCTTTTCTAGCAGAAACAGCTCAGCGGGTGTCTAGCTTCCATTATGTTATTGCGCAACTGAGAAATGTTAACAATGTTAACAACCTGTTGTAACTCTGTGAAGAGTGTTAACTGACCCGTAAGTCCTATCAAAGACACAGTATTTGGAGGGTTTTTTTTTAATATCTGTAGTACCTGTAATTTCAGATTTTGTTCTTTTTTTCTATACTTTGCTCTGTGTAATTTGTTTTCACTTTTTTTTTCTTTTTTAAGACTTCTGAGACAAGTATGCATCTACTTTGCTTGCCATTAGATTCTTTTCAAGTAGAAAGGCCTTATAGAGAATAAGGTAAATGAGAGCACTTTTAAGGACTTGCCAAAAGCTGTATAAGACCTGTGAGAAAGCCAAGAAAATAACCTAGTTCTCTAGGGTTCTACAGCAAGGCCAAAATTGCAGGCCACATTTCTTAAGAAAAGTTTTTTTATTTATGCTTTTTTAAGTAGCTTATTGTTATATCTCTGAGTAGGAGCATACCTTAGAGATAAACTTGGGCAAAATAGGGCCTCATTCATGTTATGAACTAAATCAAGCTATGGTACCATGTGTAAACAAATTAAGCGCAATGGAGGTTAAACTAATATTAACAATCTTCCTGTACAATATATAAATGAATAATCACAGAGAGAAAAAATTGACCAAGACCATTCTGTAATCCAACCAATAGAGCTATAATAGATGAATGAAAGTGTCTAAGAGAATACACCATTAACTGAAAAGGTGAATCAATAGCCATGCTACTTACCTGTTTCAGTAATGAGTACTAAAAACAATCTTACTCAACACTACAAAGCAGCGGTGTCAAACCTGGGAAATATTTTCTTTCACTATAGACTTATTTGGCATAATCTATGCTTCTTTCCAATGAACCTACAAGGATTTCTCTAAAGGTTTTTGCAGTTCTCTGAATGAAAATACCATATATTCAATTTGCTAGGTCAGCAGTGACTTAGGGAGGCAGTCATTTCTGACCTAGAGCCTTCTTCAGACTTGGCTGGGTCTAGATCTTTTTTACTAATTGTAATTTACTAATTGTGACTGAATACTTTTTCTGTAAGCCTTAGTTTTAAAATCACTATATTTTTGGAGAAAAATGTTTCTACCTTGGCTTGCTCTTTCTGTCCATAAACTTAAATCAATGTTACATTCTACCACATATTACCTTGTATTCATGGATGGCACTATGAGCAGATTGCTAAAATCATGAGTTCTCAGTGCAAAATGATAAATATTTTTGTTATTTTTTATGTTCTGACAGAGTGACCAGATCAGAATGAAACACCAGTGACACCACTGAGAAAGATGATGTAAGCTATTTTTATCAACTTAGAATAGAATATACGATAAGACATGGTTTCTACTTAATGGAAGTATAGGCCATTTTGAGAAAGTGAAACAGTCAGATAACTAAAAGTACCAAATATACCTAATACATACTAAAAGGGGTGGTTCAAAATGCAGCAGGGACCATATTCTTCTAACATTCAATCTGAAATCATGGTGATGCCCATTTATTTTCTAAATAACTTTGTGGTTAGAATATTCACCCAGAGAACAAGAAACTAGAGCTTGATGACCTCTGCATACTGAAGATCAAATCCTCATTCTCCTGATTCTGAGAGAAACTTAACAACTGAACAATGCGGTAGGGCCAATCTTTATACATCCCACTGAAACTGTGAACTCACAGAAAAGAATACAAAATTCTTTATGTCAGAGACCATAAGAAGGGACCATATGTAGTTTAGTGGTCAGGCATGTTTTGAGCTATTCTTTCAACAGTACAAAAAAGATTTATTTAAGTTTCTGGGTAAATATAAACGCAGCCATATGACTAGGACACCCAAACCAGCAATTCTAATTCCCAGTGAGTATCCTAACTACTAGGTTACAGAATCATACTGCTTTTAATCCTCTCCTGTTTCCCCATTAATCCCTAACTATTTCCTGTGCATAAGCACTTCTAAAAAAAATGAGTGAAAAGAGTGTCCCTTTTCCACTCAGGCTAGTTGATTACCTGACAGAGAGCTCTTTTAACGGTGTAGAGGTGAAGGATTGAACTCCCTCAGGCCCTGAACCCAAATGTCCTTTTTCCTCAGCAAGTGATCTAACCACTAGGCGTTGTATAAAAGACTGATGGTGAATGCTGTACCTCTTTCATGGATGCAATTAAAACAAACAAACAATGGGCTATGCTTCTTTTTTTCCCTCAAATTATGGATGCTAAGGAATGATTTCAGATTGTGGATCCTAATCAACAAATTAAGATTTTCCTAAAGTTCTGAGTTAATCATTTTGGCACCAGGAAGGGTTTGGATTTCAAAAACATCTTTCAGAAATCATCAAAAATATAATCTGTGCTGCAGGAAGTTGTCCCTACATTTGATCTAAAATTTCAGATCAATTAATGTGTACTGAATTTTATAAAGCCATCATGTCTGCCAATCAGCTCAGTCAACATGCTTCTTTCAAAGCATCAACCTAAAGAATGTATTTTGCCAGAAGACAGAAAATAAGCCATACTGCTCCTACTCATTTGTGTAAATGTTCTTATGTATTTTGCCACTCTTGGTATTGAACAAGATTTCAGCTACTCTCTCTTAGACAGGGAATTACTGTTCCTCCCTTTTGCAGAGGAGAAAATTGAGAAGCTGCTTATGGTCTTCCTGAAGGGTTTTTTCTTTTCTTTTTTTTTTTTTTGTCTCTCATTTCCCTTCAAAATTAGTGTCTCAGAGTTATGTCGTTGGCTGTATTTTTCTGCAATCATGGGTTTAAATACTATCCTTACATTCCTACCTGACTTAAGAATAGAAATCAGGTCTGTAGGCTACCAGTAACTAACTGCCATCTGTCAAATAATTGTGTAAAAATGGTTGATCTATGTGGATGATTATAGTATCCTACCACTTTCAGAAACTTCATTAGCCAAAGTTTGTACCAAAAATAAACTCTGTGCATTAAGTTAGCCATTGGCTGATAAGATTACAAAGCAAATATTGGACAACTACCTCACTCATTCAGCTGAGTTATACATGAAAAATATTAGGGAAAAATTGAATGTGATCGTGTAATTAAAGACTGTATGTATTCACACATGAGTTTCAAATTAATTTTTAACAATTATCCTTTTTTCAAAAGGGTCTATGTTTTGATGTTTTACTTTACTAGGTCTCTTTTAAATATGTTTTTTATATATATAAGATTTATTTAATTACGATTGTCATTTCACTCTTCTAAAATATTTTAGATAAATACTCATGTGAGTGTATGAGTGGATAAAGAGTGTATTTATTGCTTTTTATTAGTTTGCTGCATTGCTAAATCTGTTATTTAATTTATTTAATTACATTACTTTATCTTGAGTTTTATCTGTTTTTTTCTTTCTTTCTTTTTTTTTTTTCTTTTTTTTTTTTTTTTTTACAACTTTTACGATATGGTTGGTTAGGCGATGGTTTTTCACACCTTGTGCTGATACTACATGTAGAGGTAGATGATAACTTGCTACAGCATGGTCCCTCCCTCCGTTTTTTGTTTCACCTTTCTTGTGTTCTAGTCCCTCCAGCCATGGCAGTTGGTTGGGATTCTGAACTTACTTAACATTCTGAAAACCAGGTATTTCTGTTGTAACGGTGGCTGAAATTTCTGCAGTTTGGAGAACACTCCTCTAATTAAATCAGAAAGTCTATGAGACTTATTAACTTACCAGCTATAATCACTAAAACAAATTAGTATCTAAAATGGAAAAAGGGTGTAACGTACATGCCTAAGTCCAAGACCCCATTCAGAAAAGATGAAAGGCAGAAGGATGCAAAGAGAAGTCCGTGAAGTCTGCCGGCGAATGAGCCTAGTGAAGCATGGCACAGGTAGGTGAAGGTTGGTCTAGTATTTAGAACTACCATAAAAATAAATCCATGGAGTAAATTGAGCTCAGTGCTGGGGCCATGAGGGCACCTCTAGGCCTTAATTGCCCTGAGAGACTGCCCCCACACCTAGGGCCTGCCCCCACCCTCTGCCCGGGAGCTGCCATCACTCTCAGGCCTGGGCACTCAGTTCTCTTCTGAGCTATATCACAGGTGTGCCAGTGGCTGGCTCTGTCTCTGGCCCTGCTCCCTGGATGGACTTTGGACCCACGTTTTAGCCTTGTCTCCAGTTCTCTCTCTGGCCCCATCTCCTGCTGCTTGTGGCTGGACCTTGGGCCTGCTTCATCACTTGCCTTACCTTGCCTGGTGATGGACCCTGCTACCAGCACCCGACCCTACTCACCCTGTTCAGGCCCTGTGCAACTGCACCCTGCCTGTGCTGTGGTCACCATCGACTTCTGGCTTGTCCCTCAATCTTGGGGCAGCCCTGCTCTTGCTGATCCCTGGCTTTATTTTGGGCATGCTTAGTGTGGGCAATTCAACTATTTTTGCCTCCATTTCTCAAATCTTAAAATGAGAGTAACAGCGGATCCGCACCTCACTGCAAGTATGGATAAGTGCATTAAAGAATGCAAAATGTTCAGATATGGTTGTGAGAAAGATATCATATAAATGTATCTTTTTATTGGCAATGTAGCATTTTTATTTTGGTGCAAGAAATTTCTGTTATGAATGGTGATATGGAATAGAAAAAGGACAATTGCTTTAAAGTAGTGCTAAATACGTCCATGATATGTATGAAATTCTAGCTTTATGGTAGAAACCAATGAAGGTACATGCTAGTGATAGCCAAAGTCCTAACCATTTCCCCTTCAAACTGAGAGAGTGAATTAAGGCTCAGTTTACTAAACAGAATCTACCTAGTGCTAGAAGTAAGTTTGCTGTAACATCTTGTCTTTGCAAATTCGGGCCTGTGAAAAGGATTTCTGTTTGTCTTCCCTGCAGCTCAACATTGGATGAGCTAAAAGTTTCCATTTTACAGGGAAGAACTAGTAGTTAAATTCAGGAGGCAAAGCTTTCCCTTTTCTCCACTGCTCATGAATAAAAGTAGAAAGCATTTAATATGTCAAAAATAATAGAAACCTTCCCTAGGGCTATCTCCCATCTTGGCCTTTGCCATCATGCATTCTCAGCTCCCATTACTTATCAGGCTGCAGGTTGTTGCTGTTAAGGTGGGAACATAAGTAATTTAAAAAATAATATCTGCACCGTATCCTTGGAGGCCATTAGTGTTCTTCACTATCATGGTTTTCCTTTCTCTTTTTATACTAATGAAGCCAATTTCCTTTTTTTTTCATTTCATTCTAAGATGTATAACACTAATGGATTAGACTGATTTCTTTCTATGTTAAGTCTAACACTATATAAAGTGCTTGTTTATACAGCCAGTTGCCTTAAAAAAAGAAAAATGGAGAAAAAATGGAACAACAAAAGACCAGTTCTATTATCTACATCATTAACAGGTAAATTAGTTGGGACAGAAGGGATGATACTGCTGACAATGATTTTGGCAAAGCCAGATTTGTTTAGCCTGGTGCTTGAGATGCAGAGTGACAGGCAATGAGAAGATGCTATTTGATTTGCATCTATGACTTGAAAAATAATGGGTAAGCACATAAAAATGGACAAATTATTATTTTGGAAGAGCAACTGGAAGGAATGGAAAAGACACAAGCACAGAATTAAGCATTTTGAGTGATAGAGGCATATGTTCCATTTGTTTTAAGAAATTCTTTTTATATTTAGGCTTTCTTTTCCCAAAACTAAAGGCTTTAAATTAGTTCAAGGGGCTACTTTCTTTAGCAATGTTATAGCTAAGCACAAGTTTTTGTGTTGCTCTCTTTTTCATTTTTCATGATAAAGTCAGGCCAAGTACATGCCTGGTTCTTCAAGAAAAAAAAAAAAAACCCAAAAAACAAAAGACAGAATTACAGTGTTTACTCATCTTTCTAGATTTATCCTTGGTACAAGCTACAGCATAATATTTGGAAATGGATCCAAATGGTGGATACCTGCATATAGTTTAGGTGTATAAAGTCTGCTTCTGTTTTTATTTTTTTTTTTAATTTTCTCAGGTTCAGGAGATTTTAAAGACCAGGCTCCCTGAACCTCAAAGCAGAGATTAGCTGAAGATCTGATGAGTCATCTAAAATGTAACTGAACAAGAATTGCATTACTGGCTCTGTTCCAACAATTCAATATCTTAAACAGCATTTATTTCCTCCCTCTAGGGATATTTTATATATTACAAGGCTTCCTCTGAGTGTTCACTGACTAGTTTTGACCAGTCTAGCTGAAAGAACAAAGCTATATATAAATCGTGCATGCACAGATTCTGTCCTTCTTTGTAAATGTACACTTGACAAAACATAAAATAAAAATGTGTATGAAGATACCTCCCTGGCAGTTCAAAGATGCTCTTAAAATACAAGTTCTATTCACATTTGCACTATGCAGCCTTTCCTGAAATTATTGGGGCTGTAGTGGTTGAGAGTAGAGAGACACAGAGAAAGGAAGAGTAGGTGTGGTCTGAGGATTTGTGGCAATCACATCATATCTGCTGCAAAGCAGATCTCAGCTATCCTTTTTCTTGGTATAACAGAAACAGGATTTTCTCTGATGAGAAAATTGAAGCTTTTTGCTTATGTCTGCCACTTTATGAGACTTTGTTCATTTTCCTAGCTTCATGAACATACAGAAAAACACATTAAGTATGATTTGGGAATTCATAATATCCTTTTATATCATTATACTCACAACAGGATTATTAACTTATGATTCTGGTTGAAGAATTATGGTGTCCTTAGTGCTATCTTTTCCCTTATAGTCAGGAAGAAAAATTGTGCACATAATGCAGAATCGGTGAGGTTTATGTTTTCTCTTCTGTTACAGCAGGTTAGAAAAAGACAAGCTAGGTCAAGAAAATTATGTTCTGTCCAATGTTGCTTGGTAAATTTTTTTAAAAAAGGAATTGATTGAAAGCAATTTTCTCTAGTAGTTCTACTATCAGCATTTATAATCTGAGAGCCAAATTCTGATCTCTTTACTTATGCAGAACTGCCCAGTGATTCTGAAGCCCTGCCTTCAGAAGACTAAGTCAGAGGTGCTACACACACAGCTGGTGTTACTTTGGAAGCAAGGAAACCCAAATCATTCTAAAGTTATGAAAAATTTCATTGATTATCTAAGGAATAGAATTTCTACCTCCTCAAAACATTTCTAAAAAAGAATGTACCAAAAATAATCCATGTATTATCTTAAATTACACAATGAATCCTGTGAAAGGACTGAATACAGACCTGGAAGTATCAGAGTAGGAAGATTCCTTATTTATACTTTAACTACCAGAATTTTGTATTATTGACAGTGTGGGATATACCTGAATTTGTAATTTTCTGAAATATCAGAGAGGTGAATCTGAGAGACTTTCATGTATAGTTGCACCAAGAAAGCTAATATGAAAATACTAAAGGCAGAGGCAAACTTTGAATCATATCACACAGATGTTTTATTTGATACACTTCTGCCTCCTCTTTAAATATAACCATGACCTCTTTCTTGAAAAGGACCAGTACTTTCCTCAAGTGGCTTAATATGGCTTACTAACAATTGAAGCCCTCACCCAAAAAACAAGGAGTTTCAGTCTGATGGCATTCAGCACCATATCTTGTCACACACTGGCAGTAGAGTAATCTGTGGTTACAGGAGCATTCTTCAACCCTATAGTTAAGTCTGTGTCACTTCTATATTCTGTTATGAAAAATAATCCAATTAAGTTTATTTGTGCCAGAAATAAAATGTAGAGGAAACAATTCTTGCCTTGTTATTAGCACATTCATCAAGGAGAAGAAAAGCCCGCTTTCTTCTCTTTGTTGCAGTAACTGTTTATATTTTATCCAGTGATTGTGTCACATAAATACCTATGTATTATGAGCAATACCTATGGTCTTATGAGCAATGATCAAAATCTAGATGAATGAGATTTAGGTTTGGTCTCAAAACCACATGTTGAATGTCATTCCTTCAGTAGTGACCATAAGAGAATTCTCAGAGTATAAAAAGTATAAAAGTTTACAAAAACCTCCTTCTTAAGTTTTTGTTTGAATTATGAAATCCCTGAGCCTCAAATTCTTCAAAACTAGGAGACTATCAAGGAAGCAGAAGGCAATATCATCTTGGCTTTTCTTATATACTTCCATAGGCATCAACTAGCAAAATAATGGCTACTGTCAGTCAGGCTATAAAGTTAGGTGCGCTTTTGCTCTTTCCCAGTATAGTTCATATATTCGTGTCCTTAATTAAGGTAGATAACCTTCTTATTTGGGTAACAAAGAACTTATATACTTCTTATATAAACCAAATGGTTAAATTTGTTCAGTTACATATGCCACTGGACCACTGGTTCCCTCTCTTACCAATATATTTTCATCTGTCTTCTGCAGAATAACAAATTTTAACATGATGGGTGTGGATGGGACAAAACCGATTCTGCCTCTGTATTTTCTTTGGTGAGAAAAGTGCTGTAATTGCTAAGCAGAGGTATAAAAGTAGAGGTATTGGCACTAGCATAATCGCTTGACTTATATAGAAAACAATAGCTATACTGTAGCTATACTATATAATAGATATACTAGTTACATACCACTACTATACAATAGCTATATTATAGCTCTGCTAGCTGTAATAGTGTATTAGGGAAAGATTGAGACCCACAAAGAACTCGGGAGAAATGTCTGGCTTTTGACAGGGAGTAGAAACTTTGTTATTGCTAGTTTTACAGACATAGGTGTCTAGTGAACCAAAATGGAGTTCAGAATTGACTCAGCTTAGGTATTGGCAGAATAAGAGCTTTTAGGTTCTTAATTTTCAAATTATCTGTCTAAATAGGATCCAAGTTTAACCTTAGTTAACTAAACACTATTTTCTTAATAACATGAATCTAACTTCTGGAACTCAATAGAATAAAAGCTTTGTTATTTAAGCACATGAATAATGAGGCTACTGAGAGAACAGTAGTACAAGACATCAAAGATGAATATATCTAATAAAAGTGGAGTTTCAAATGATCTCAACTAGCTGTATACAAACTGGTCAGGTAAAGAATTCACATCAGAAATTTATTCTTTAAAACTTTTTTCCTGATGAATCTTATACTAGACAATACAGGAGTAACCTATAAGCAACCTTAACATGTCGGGAAGCTTTTCCAAAAGCACGGAGTGTAATGCAGGTAAGCTCATAAGAGCTAAACTAGAGTCTGAAGGGTTTGTGAAGAAAATGAGCTCTAGGAAAAAATAATAGGCTGAAAGCTAAAAACAAGCAAACAAACAACTCCCAGCTTTCCCTAGGCCCTACTGAAGGAGTGATAGAGACCAAAAATGGAGATGATTTTAAGACAGATCTTCATCAAATTTGAAACAAAGTAGTAAATATAGTAGAGTTAGTATGGAACTGGATTCAGTAGCCCAAGAGACCCTATGGGCTTATATTTTTCATATTGCTTTCTGAATAAGGTTGCTGTAGTTAAAAAACGTGATGATCAGTGGGTACAGATAAGGGCAATGCATGCTCCATGAAGGTAAGACCTGGTGGAGGCCATGTTACCCTAAGCTGTGGCTACACAGGCCCAGTGGGGCTTACACAGACCTTTTGAGAGCAGAGCCTCACCTTCAGAAAGGTCAGAAAATCTGCAGTCTTCTACAGTCACAGAAGAATGTTAGTCTACTCCTCCCTTAATGCTTATCTCAGAAAAATTTGTTGTGGCCTAGGTTTCACTTTTTGAATGGGAGAGAGCTTTTATTTTTGAACCTGAGCTGCGCTTCTCTCATCTATCATACTGCTCTTTAGATTGCTCAGTGACCTTCAGAGAAAAGATATGGATATCTTTTCTTGCTAGTTGTGATTTTACATACCAGAGACAAGCTCTTGAAAGCTTAAATGGAAACTGTTTAGAATAAATTCTTCAAAATGCTACAGCCTAATGTGATTCCTCATACACAATATTTAATAAAATCATGCAAAAATCTAGTGATAGCTGTTACATGAATCTCAAAAGACATGGATATATGATTCTATGTGTTTGAGAAAAGAGCTAGGACATTAACTGCTAAACTGTAGGAAAACTTCATCAAGTCTTTGAAGTTATCCCTTCTTTCTTACTGTGATTTCCCTAGTACTATTACATTCCAACCTTTTCTAAGACTGCTGAAAGTCTTAGTGTCTTACTGTCTTTCCTTTAGTGCCCCCTAACCTTACCAGTTCGCAGCATCCTACTACTCTTTTCTCCAGACTCCTAATAACCTCATTTAAACTTTGCTTCTTTTTCTTTCTTTCAAAGAGACTCCAGGCAATTTCTCATCAAGTGATGAGCTCCAGTTGACACCCTTGTATTCCAGTACTTGTATATCGTATTGCAAGCCAGTAACTTCAGTGTTTTTTTCCTGGTAAGTGTCTGTGTCCGATTTAAATCCTACTTGCCTAGGGGTTTTCCCTGTTGGAACTACCTTAAGCTTTCATACTTGTATAAGCAAGATTTTCTCTTTTAACCTTGACCCATATCTTATTGCATATGACTTGAGTCATTCTTATAATATCAATATTAATTTTCTAATAATGCAATCTGGAATTGTATACAAGTCCTTAAACACTAAGTTATGATGTAAGTTATGATGCAGAATTATTGGATGTGACAGATCTACAAGACTTGCCCTTAATCCCTATGCTCTAGTATCTAGGGAATCCTGAATAAAATGCTATGAGACTGAAAACACAAGAGGGGGTTTTCTTTGGCATACACAACATAGGAAGATAGCAGAGAACTCCTTTTAGTCAAATTTAAGTATGTTCTCAAGTTTTCAAAATGGTAGTAACCTTTCCTGCATACTTCTCTGCTCTCCTTTTTTTCCCCATTATCAGTCAAATTTGCAATGTTTTTTTAGCTCTTCTCCAGAATTTCCACATCTGAAGATGAGTATCTTCCACCTGAAAAGTTGCCTCAGACTTTTTTTGACCATAAGCCCACCTTCTGATTTTAGTATATATATCTTCTCATCTCTTTTTATCTTATAAACAAGTGTCACTGATGCACAAATTATGATGAACATGGGTTAAAAAAAAGATTGTTTGTATTATACTCCACTGTGGGTGACAAGCAGTATCTCATCAGTCTTTCTGTTAAAAGCAAATAGTAGGGATTCTTAGGCTAGCTTGCTTTTGTGACCTTATTAATTGTAATCCTTAAATATAAAATGTTTGCTGGAAGTAAATCATGCTCATATGACCCTCAAGTGAGGTTACTGTCCTGAACTTGCAACTGATAAAGCATTTGACTCTTTTTCACATTTCATTTCATTTATTTATTCAAAGTGTTATTCTTTTGCCATTGTGAAGTGGTATAAAGTGGTATGAAGATTCTGACCTTGCAATACTGTAAAATGAAATAGCTTGAGTGTCCTGAGGTACATTTTCAAGTATTGAAACCTGCTGATAAAGTACTTGAGAGACACTGTTGTTAAACTAGATATGGTAAATAAAATTTGTTTTCCCTTAGAAGAACGCTTTAGAAAGCCAAGTTCCTAAGCCTTCCTGAAGCTGCCTTGGGATGATACTGATTTTGGAGATCCTGATATATTTCTGTTTCTTTCTGCCAAGAACGTAATGTAATATTTGCATAGCTAGGGAATTGATTTGGAAAATCTATGTAAATAAAGATACAAGGCTACCTAGCTTGTTCTAGCTTTATAAAGTCTATGTAAAAAAAAAAAAAAAAAAAGAAAAAAAAAGAAAAAAAAAGAAAAAAAAAGAAAAAGAAGAAGAAGAAGAAATGCATGTTGCCTTTCAGTTTATCAGTTATGAGATTTTGCATTCACTCTTTCTTGATGTTTACAAGGACTATATTCTTTGTAGGCCTTATCTTTTTTGCCACTTTGGTAAAACTGATGTTTCCCATAAAAGATTCAAGCTCTATTCTGACCTATAACCTTAATGGTACCGAGATCATTAGAATGAGATTGCTAAAAGTAAGACAACCTATTTTTATTTAGATTTCTCTTTTCTCTGGTACGGGAAGATATAAAGGATAAAACCTTCCCTATAAGGCTATACCTCCCCCATATATTAATAAACAACTAAAGAAAGTCTCCTTCATTTGAAATAATTTGCTTTTAAAGCAGCTTCATGATATCATTTGGCAATGATCTGGAAAAATTTGAATGCTTTGTGAGGAAATAATAATATAATCTGTAAGTAATAATAAATTGCTAGCTAATACAGTGTGACAGAACACAGTGATACAGATTCAAACCTAAAATTAATGATCCCCTTGAACTAGGAAAGAAAAAAACTTAATAAGATAAAGCCATATAAACCTATAATGGTGGTCACTTAAAGTTCTCTCATAGGCCTCCATCCTAACATTTTTACAGAATGCTGAGATAGGAGAATAAAATGCTTACTCTGTCTAGAGTTTTTAAATTCATCGCAAATTGTAGTGTAAACAATTTTTCCTCACCAAAGTAGCACTACAAAAACATTTAGAAAATAGACGAGTGAAACACTAACTTTCTGGATATTTGATCGTTCCAAAGAAATTGAAGTTTTCTAAAATTTATAACTTAAATATTCTGGAGAAATACCTTCTACAGTAATTTCTGTATCAAACATGCAATATTAATTGAGGTAGAGCATATGTTTTGCCTGAAGTGAATCTTGTTATAAAGATCTGGAGTAATGGAGAATTGTTTTTTAAATGCTATAATTTAAAAAAATTTTCTTTATATTATCAGTAAAGCCCCTGAAAACAACTGAGTCTGAAATAACCTTTATCAAGTTAAATTTCAGAGGATTTCAGTGAGATTGAAGTAGTGGATGATTAATACCCAACTTACTTATGATTCTTTTTTGCTACTTCTTAATGGAACCCAGAATTCAATTCAGCTGAACTCCAATTTCAAATCCCCAGAAATGAGTTTGTCAGAATTTCAGGTCACATCTAACCAAGCTTTTTTATTGCTCATGTCAAATTCTATGGTAATGGAGCACAGTGTAGAATATAAACTAAACTGAATTATGATATCTAAAACTGTTATGTGTATAAACGCATGAAAGATTTGTAGTTGAATCTGAAACCAACCAGAAGTCTGTATGTGTTATTCCTGAAAAATAAATTATCTGAGATTCAAATCAGTCTTTTCCCCAAGACTGCAAACTTAACCTAGTCCTTTGGCTTATGCAGTTTTTTCATGGAAAACCATCCTTTTTAATATATTTATATTTTAATATTCCTTATTTTACTGCACTTCTATGCAGCTGCATACTTTTTTGAGTGCACATAATTTTTTGAGTATATACATAATTCTTCAGTAAAATGATGGTACTTCTATTTATCCCTGGTTCCCTAGCACAGTGAAAATAAAATGCTTTTCATTTTCCCTTTTGGTCTTCTTGAATCACTTCTATCCCCTAAAAGCCTACTTCTTCTGTTTTGATCAAGTCAGTCTAAAGGAATGGTTCAGTTTTTACTAAATACTGGGTGAAGACTTCTGGCAGGAAATAACTAATAGTCTGCCTCCCAAGAGAGGGAATGTTCTCTGGACTCATACAGTATAGTTATAAAGGTTGAATTTTCTAGTCAGTATCTTATATGCATATTGAAAATTCATGTTAAGCTAATGTAATGCAAAGTAGTCTCACTAGGAAGTGGTTTTCACTCATATACATCTGCAATCTCATTTACTTGTGTAGGTTTACTAATCTGATTGTAATCATGTTACTTATCTTTTAATTTTGTGTGTGGCAGATGTACATCAGAAATGACATGCAGGTGGGACTATCACAGATTAAATCAATTTAATCACATTTAAATATTTCAAGGTTTGGTCTTCTGCACAAAGCTGGTTCTCAAACAGGCAAACTAAAGAAATATATCAAAGTCGTAGGTACATACGCATCTCTAAGCAAAGCTAAAATGCTGTAACATGATAATTGACATAAAACATATTCTTATTCAAGGGGAAATTACAGATCTGTAGTACATATATTTATAATTTCCTCTTGAAAGACAAATTATATATTGTGCTCTCTCAAAACACGTATGTGCAATGCTTAATTAGATTTATTTTTTTCTGGTTACAGATCAAGGGTAAGTGGACTTGGATCAACAGTACAAAGAAACCATATAAGTACCATACAAACAATGTGGAGCCCTCCAGCAGCTGGGCTTAGCTGCTCAGTTTACCCAGTAGCTGGCCCCTGGATCTCTGTTTCCCTTAGTTGCTGGCATCTGGGTGTGCGAGCCCCCAAGGTGTGCAGCCCCACTCCAACTGCTTTTAGTCAGATCTACACACACACGCGCGCACACACACACGTGCGCACACACACACGCGCGCACACCCCGGCACTCAGGATCCCTCCAGTAACTGGACTTGGACACATTCCAGGCACAGTAGCTGGTGCTGAATCCCCACTCTCCCCCATTGCCTCCTGCACAAAAACACATGCACCTGCAAGCAGGTCTTTCAGTTGCCCCCCGCCATACCCTATGGTCTCTCTGGTACTTGGCCTGGACTCACCTGGTCCCTCTGATAGCCAGCTCCTCCAGGTGTCTGACTCTCAGAGACACATACATACAGCTGGCTCCCTAACCTCCTAATCTATGTACCAACCAGTCCAGCTTGGTATTCGCTGGCAATCACACACTGCAATACATACCCTCACTCGCACCAGTTTTGGGCACCACGGACACCCCTGAGATCCATGGTCTGACTCCAGTTGCTGGCACTCAGACCTCCCTACATACACACACACCAGAGAGAGCCCCTCACCCAGGAAAATGGTTAGCAATGGAGTTCAATGAGAAGACAGGACAGACTGCAGTGATCAGATGCAGGACATGGCCAGACAAATGCACTGACCAGCAACCTGCTTGCATGTGGCTGGCCCCTCTTATCCCCTTATTCCTCCATTTCCCCATGCTTGTTCCTCCACAAAACCCATCTGTCTCTCCCTTTCGCCACTTTTGGTCCTCCTCCAAACTTCCCATAATAAGTCATGTGCAATCCCCAAATGCTCTTTGCCTGCATCCCATGATGAGTTCCACACCCCCTGGGCAGCCACCCCTTCCGCAAGTTGATGAGGTGATCCGGAGAGCCCCACCAGCACCACCACATTGTGGCATGTTTCACACCTGGACATCAGGGCTGGTGGCTCCCCTGTGGCAGTCCAGGGGTGGCCAGGTCAGGGTGGCCATTTCTCTGACTGGGTTATTGGGGTTCCTCTGTCCATTGCTATTCTCTGTGCTCCTTCATGTGTGTGGAGGTGAGCTTTTCGTGGGCTGGTCGCTCTCCTGGGATGGCCCTGGGAGTAGCTGGGTCAGGGGTTTCCACCTGCCGTCGTTCCTCTAGGCTCCTTTGTATGTGCAGAGACCAGCTTTTTATCACATAACCTAACATATATCAGTCATACAAACCTTGAAATTAGAAACTAAATTCTTGGCTGTGGCTGCCCATCACGAAATGAAAATGAATACTGAAGAAATCCATCTGTATGCTATCTCTTGATCTTGAGAAAGGTATCTTAAAGAAGCAATTGGTTTCTCTGCTGAGCACTGCCAGTGATCATTAGGTATGCTTTTCATATCAAGTTTAGTTTTAAGCTAGTTTATATAAAAACAAAGATATGTTAACCATTTTCTTGTAGTAAAGCTGCACAGATCTTGCAATGACGACTTCATATTCCACTTCATCCTTTTTCCTCCTCTGCCCTTTCCTTTTCATAATACTATTGATAGGATTAAAGTACCACAGTAATGGAGAAACATCAATCTTAGTAGAAATGTCACAACAATATATGCTTTTATCTACATTTCTTGTGTTGCAATAAGCAAAATCATGCTGTATTATTATTTACTGAAGTCTAAACCAATAAAAAGGAACATTCACCTGGAAAATATAGATGAATAAAAATATAGATTAATTCATGGAAAGTTTAGCATTTATATACAGAGGAGCTTAGGAAGCAACCTTAATTAACCTAGGTCTATATTACACACTAAGGCTAACACGGTTACGTCAGTCAAACAGACTGTAGACAGACGCCACACAACAATTGTCATGCAGATGGAAGACCTCTGTTACAGTGATGCCCTTCAGCTGTTCATTATTACCCTTTTGCCAGCAGAACGGGGAGGGCAGTAACCTCAGGCAGAGTAGTTTATGTGAGTGATTCCTCATCCACTTCAGACAAAATCACCCAGGTAAGCACAAGCAATTTAAATAGTTGGCTTAGGACAGACATCCTCTTTCGGATCTAGCTGTGCTAGTGCTTTTTGTTGCTAGCCCTCTCTCTGCTGGATATGGTGTCATTCTCAGGCAGTCTGACCAAGCTGTAGATGTCACAGGGCTACTTCTGAGCCAAGCTAGCTGAGACCTACATACACACCTTTTAAGCTCAGTTCTCAACCTGGTGGTGACAGACTCTGTGGTAATCTTTGTTATAAGCAGTCTGTAGGTTTGTCTGCATCCTAAGAGACCTCCACTGACTTTTTTTCTGAAGCTGGATTCACTAGAAACACTTTACCAGGTGAGCTGTGGAAAGGGTGAGCTCTGGCTGGTGGGAATGGGACAAACAACTGGGGCTTGTACATCAGCACAAGTGAACCAGGAAAGGCTGTTTGTTTATAGCTTCAGGCAGTCAGGGATGGCAAGAGATGTGATCTCTGACCAATATAGTTTTGTTCACAAACATCTTTACAGATGCCATTATAGCACTGCATTTGTTCTCTTTGAGCCACATGTTAGAAAAGCTTTCTATACTTGTACAAAGCATGCTTTTTCATCTGTGTTAGTGCCATGCTGCTAATAAAATATTTGATATTGCTTCTGATATCAGATCCCAAATGTACTACACAAACGAATGTCCTAACTAAAAGAAAACTGCAGTAGAAGCAACATATAAGAGCACACTTATACTTACATTCTATTAGCTGGTACCAAACTTGCTCCTTATCTAATTTAGTACAATTAAGTGTGAGGATGTTAGGAAGCAAACTCCAGGTTTTGCTGAACCTGTCCATTCACAGCACAAATCCTCCCTATTTTGTTTATATTAAAGTCTAGCCTTTTCAGAACGTAAGAAATGAAGATTCATCTTGCTGTGCTTTTGAACACTGGAAAATAATTTTTTGGATAAGTCTAACCTGTATTTTATTAAACACAATAGGACATCTTTGAAAGGGAAAGCAAGAAAATAGTTTTTTATGACACACTGAATACAAAGAAAGATTTTAGTAGGACTGGATGCATTATAAATGCATTAGCCATAAATATTTTGTTCATTTGGTAACTATGTTAAAACTGCTGCTAGGCAGCATTTTTAATTTGGTCTCAAAGGGATTTAGCAACACACAGTTTTGCTGTGGTCTCTTCCAATCATGCAGTAAGGAGGGGCTGGACAGAGGCACAAAGCTCAGCTACAGTGCACATATACTGGAGATTATTCTGTTTTGCCAGGGTCTTTCGGCCTTTGTAGGTCAGTGCATAATCGCAATGTGCTTTCTGCATATATCAGTGATACAAAGCAGCTGTGACTCCAGTTGATGATTCTTTGACTGAAATCAACATCATTCAATAGAATGTACTGAAGAAAACACTTACTCAGCATGATTCCAAAAATTGTAGCAAAGCTGCATGAGCTCAAGTTAGTAAAAAGGCAACATGAATATAACAGGGAAGCCTTTACAGTGGTCCAGCAACTAAAGAAAGTACTGCATGTTTGTTCCCAAAGCCTTCACAACAGGATTGTTAGCAGAAACATAAGCCAATGACTTCACTGATACTGGTACTCATAACTAGCTAAATTAATCATGTACTGGTAGGTTAATATTCACTATAATGACACAGTCATTTTGACAAATGGTCATACTCTAATTTTGAAAAATTGCCTGTGGCAGTGTTAATTCTAGCAAGTTCTACTTTTCTGGTGCTCATGTTCCATTTACAATATTTACCTTTTTAAGCCCTTTACCTTCTACAGGGTATATTAATTAGGTGTTGATAGTCCTTGAATGCCTCTCTCCAGTATCCCCATGAATCAAAAGTGATTGACAAACTTTCTACATTTCTTCGGAAAGCATCATAAAGTTGGCTTATAACTTCATATATGCAAGCAAAGGGAAAGAAGAGCACAAACAAGACTGCTACAGTTTGGTTAGAACCTTACCCTGTGGCTACTCAGGCTGAGACTAGCCCAACCTAGATGCTTTGATTCTAGTGCCAACCACTCAAACCAAGCTGAAAGTGAATAAATGTCCTTAAAAATGTGCTTATTTGGTCAGCTGAGGTCAGTTAACCTTAGACAGCAACTGTTGTTGACTAACCTTGACCTTAAAGACAATCGTTCAGGCAGTTACAGTAAAAGCTTCAATCTTAAACGCTAAGAAATTTACTAAGATATTTAGTTCCATATACCACTGCTAGTTACATGAGTGACATACTAACTTTTACCTTGATTACTGCAACTTGTTCTTTAGTCTCTGTTGGTGCTAATCTTAGCTCTTTAATGTATTCAAATCACAGCTGCTAAAATTATCTTCCTCATCTCTTATTTCTCTAGGTACGTGTCAGTGAAGATGCCAGGTATTGATGACCACTTTCAGGGGGCATTAGGTGTAACATCTTCATCTTCTTGAAGACCTTACACAATTTAGACCGTATTTTGTACGATGATGCCTCCTAATCTCTTCTCTGCATTGCCACTGATGAAAGTCTTAATGTTCTGTTCTTTATTTTAATTTATTCCAAATTCTACTTCAGATTTTAATGCTGCTTCATTTGCATGCAGTATATTCTCTGTTCCAACATTTTCTCATTCAATACTTCTTAAAAAATTAAATTCCTCTTCACGTAAAGTTATTAACAATTATAACAATAAGAGAATAGCAGAGAATAAAAAGCAATGTAGTAAAGCTCCTAGTTACTAATTTCTTATTTCTCCTACTCCCACTGAGAATATTATAATATTTTGTAAAGTAAAGACACATTATCACCGGTAGTTAATAATAAATATTGATCATTAATAATAATTGATAATACTGTAATGTTTTAATTTAAAATATTAAATAATAAATAGTATAGCACAGAAAGGATTTTTGCTATTAATATTGATTTCCTATCATTTTTTGTTACATGATTACATTAAAGCTGAGAAGAATGAAAATATTTAATTGCTGGACTATCCTTTTCTTGTAAGCTTTCTTATCATCTGAAATCTATTAAGGACAGGGAAATGCGGGCAGAGGGGAAGTGATTTGTGTGGATATAAAACAATTGGCAAATCTGTCATGCATAATAAGAAAGTTTGATGGGGCAGTATAATTGTCATCACAGGAGGTGAAAGAACACATACTCGAATCAGGACTCAGGCCTGATTGTCTTACTCATAGAATACTCTCAATAAAGCCCTTATTTAGTAATTTTCTAATTTAATAGTGAATAGAAACTTATAAACCAAAAATAAGTACTTTAAGTTAGGTTCCTAAAACCTTTACAAAGCCTAATGGCTTGCTTTTTATAACTACTGGGTGTTCAAAATCTTTCAGTGAAGTTGCTGGATGCTGGAAATAAGCTTTCCAAATGCAAAATCTCCAACATTTTGGCTCCCTTCTGAAACTATTTTTGAGTATTACACACATGCAGTAGCATTAATTGGCTTCCTTATCTGATAAACCCTCTTTGCAACACTCAGTACAAAATGTCTGTTGGAACGTGTTTCAACATTCATTAGTTCTGACAGTTTATCATCACTACCTCACAGTTAGTGTGTCGGTGACAAGAAGTCTCATGGAGAACTTCTAAATGATGTCCCCTGGGATGACACTCTGTGACATACCCAACCTTATTGGTAAGGTCAGTGACACAGATTTGCTTTCAACAGCATAATCTAGGCCAAGAGTGACAGCCAGACTATTCAAAATGACAGAAGGGTGGAAGGTTTGCAAGGCCTTTTTTTTTACAAATGACAAGAACAAGCAATACTGGGGATTCCAAACTTTGCCCAGCTAGGAGCATCTTTGAACAGAATGGATCACCACTTTTGGAACTGGTGTAAGACATAGAAGGTGCAACACTGGTATTTTTGCTCCATCATTCTCAATATAAATGAGTAGAAATGTACTCTACAGAAATTGCAGTGTTTTCCAAATGATTCTGGCCTAAATCACTGTATTTGTAATCCTTCCATAGAGAAAAATCACTTGCCATTAAAAGTGTTTCTAGCTAGTTTATTTCACACACTCCTCTCTTAGCAAGCACAGATGGTTTAAGCTGCATTTGATATTATAATTGCAATGCCTTCTTTCAGTTGTGAACTTTCTGGAACAGCATGCCCACGTGTATAGGCATCCACTACTTCTTAGATTGTGTGAAGAAAATATAGAGCAAATTTGTTCTTCACACTGAAGTTTTTCCTATGCTAAAATAACTAGATTTATAAGAACTCATTTACATATGCGTGCATACCCTTGCGGTACACATGTGACCATTTAAGAATGAAAACTAAATTATCATGAGATTAACCACCATAGAAACTACAGGATCAATTAGTGGATAAAAACTGTGCATTGTTTCTCAATACAGACATTTACAATGAAGGTGAAGGAAGATAGGGGTCAAACTTCATTTTATTTTTTTAATTTTCATGCAGGTCAGGTGGCCATTATCAACTGTAATTGGTGACCTAGATCAAATTTAAGCAAATGGTAATAGCCAGCTCTGCCTTAGGTTGGCACATACATATTACAAATGGTCAGTAAATTGTTTCAGTAGCTCACCCCGTGTTCTTTCATGCCCTGTATATTTCACCTATGCCTCACTACTTCTGCCAGGTTATGTGACTAAAGACTCATCTCCAAAACCATGAAGAAGCACAGAGGGACAGCCACAGTGGGGAGAAACCCAACAACCCAGCCAGAGCAAACAGAGCACCCTGATGCAAGTGGAGTGACTGGAGTGCATGCGTATCAGTGTGTCATCATGAGCAAATATTGGGCTGGACCAACCGGTGAGTAGGATAAGGGGCTTGGGAGCCAAGTATTGGACCAGTCATAAGTCTGGGCCAGATACTGGAGACACCAGAGGGTCTGACAGTGGGCTGCTGGAGGAACCAGGAGTTCCAAGCTGGCTACTGGAAAGACAGTGGGGTCTGGCGTTGGCTGCTTGGTGAGGTAATACATTTGGAGCAACTACTGGAGACACCCATTTGTGTGTGCGTGTCTCTGTGCATGGGGCAACTGGGAGACCAGGGAATCCAAGGACCAGCTACTGGGTACACTGGATGTCTCAGGCCAGTTAGTGGGGATCCACTGTATGTGTGTGTGTTGTGTGTGTAGGTCTAAGTACCAGCAACTGGAGTGGGGCTGTGGGACTCGGAGGCTTGTACATCCACGTGGCAGCAACAGGAGAGACCCTGGGCCAGATGGTGAATAGACTGAGTGCCATGTTGTATATAGGCACACAGACACATATAGAGATGTATTTTTTTTTTCCATTAATGGGTTTTCATTTTCATCAGCCAGAGAGGGGATCAGAATGAGTCCATTGGTGCTGTCTGTGTCTGTATGAGTCCTGTGTTTCCTGTCTTTGTTGAGCTGTGTGGCTGGCTACACATATACGTATTGTGCGTACATGTGCCTATTGGGAATACATGCTCAGCCTCACTACTAGCTGGACCTGAGGACATGGAACTCCTGCAGGATCACATCTATCAGTCTGATAGATTTGGCAGCTCTTAACAACTTTCAGTTTACTTTTTCCTGTTGTCTTAACTTGCTCTTCTAGCTCCCATGGACTAGCAGGTTCTCTTGCTCAGCAGCAGCAGAGAAAGTAGTGGCTTTATCTAATAGGATTCAGGCCTATTTGGATCTCATCTAAGAGATTTATCTTTGTCTCACCCTTGCAATAGTTTTATAGGTGATGGCTACAGCAGCTTCAGGGTACACTTGCATGCTTTTATGTTTGTTATGTGAAGCCTTAGTTTTCAAAAAAACTCTTAAAAAATTAATGTCCTCTATCCCATCTATTGAGAAGAATATGATTTTATAAAGGAATAATTTAATTTGAAAAGGAAGCAAATACATGGTCATACACAGGAATTGTATACAAAGCTTTGCAAATATCCTCTGATGTTATGTAGGCTCTCTTCAGTCATTGAGTGAGAGGTCTTAGTAATAATGCATTCCTTCTCAGCACAATAGTCTTAGTTATGGAAGCTTTTAAGCAAACAGTAATGACTGCTGCATGATTAAAAGGAATGTAAAGAAATTGTTCTCTCCACACTGAAACAAATGACTTCCTTGTCATCCTGAATTTAGCAACTAAGTTTTTACCAATGAAAAGGGAAGAGAAGTAATAACAAAGGATTTACTCTCCTATGTTAAAGAAGCTGAAGCTGCATCTTTTACTTTTCATGGTCAGGAAATATGGTTGTAACTGAACATCAGTACATCATTCTATAATTTTTATGTTTTCAAATATCAATGCTCTCTAGTCACTTCTGTAAGAATAATAGGGCTAGATCCCATAGAGCATGTAGGCATTTACAGATTAGGTACCATAATACTTATGTTTGAGGCATTGCCCTGTCCAAAGTCCCGTGTTGGGTGATCCTTATATAACATGTTTGGGTGATCGTTAAGTAATATGTGAGGATACTGAGGTACCTCAAAATGGTAATCATGGAATCACAGAGTGGTTGAGGTTGGAAGGGATCTCTGAAGATCATCTAGTCCAACTCCTCTGCTCAAGCAGAATCACCTAGAGCACATTGCCCAGGACCCTGTCCAGACGGCTTTTAAATATCTCCAAGGAAGGGGACTCCACAACCTCTCTGGGTAATTTGTTCCAGTGCTCAGTCACCCTCCCAGTGAAGAAGTTTTTCCCTATGTTCAGACGGAACTTCCTGTGTTTCAGTTTGTGCCTGTTGCTTCTTGTCCTATCACTGGATACCACTGAAAAGAATCTGGCCCATCCTCTTGATACCCTCCCTTCAGATGCTTATATGCATTAAGATTCCCCCTCAGTCTTTTCTGGGTTGAACAGGCCCAGCTCTCTCGGCCTTTCCTCATATGAGAGATGCTCCAGTCCCTTAATCATCTTTGTAGCCCTTCACTGGACTCACTCCAGCAGCTCCATGTCATTATGGGGGAGCCGAGAACCAGATGCAGTACTCCAGATGCGGCATCTGCTCCAGGGCTGAACAGAAGGGGAGGATTACTTCCTTCAACCTGCTGGCAATGCTCTCCCTAATGCAACCCAGGATACCATTGGCATTCTTGGCCACAAGGGCACATTGCTGTCTCATGGTCAACTTGTTGTACACCAGGACTCCCAGGTCCTTTTCTGCAGAGCTGCTTTCCAGCAGGTCAGCCCCCAGCCTATACTGGTGCATGGGGTTACTCCTCCCTACGTGAAGAGCTCTGCACTTGCCTTTGTTGAACTTCATGAGGTTGTTCTCTGCCTGTCTCTCCAGCCTGTCAAGGTCCCTCTGAATGGCAGCACAGCCCTCTGGTGTATCAGCCACTCCTCTCAGTTTTGCGTCATCAGCAAACCTGTTGAACAATACTGTTGCCAGTACTGATTCCTGGCGGACACCACTAGCTACAGGCTCAACTAGACTTTGTGCTGCTGATACAACCCTCTGAGCTCTGCCATTCAGGCAGTTCTCAATCCACCTCACAGTCCACTCATTTATCCCGCACTTTCTGAGCTTGCCTATGAGGGTGTTATGAGAGGCAGTGTTGAAAGCCTTGCTGAAGTCAAGGTAGACAACATCCACTGCTCTCCCCTCATCTACCCAGCTAGTCATCCCCTTGTAGAAGGCTATCATGTTGGTTAAGCACGATTTCTCCTTGGTGAATCCATGCTTACTACTCCTGATCACCTTCTTGTCCTACACGTGCTTAGAGATGGCATCCAGGATGAGCTGTTCCATCATTTTTCCAGGGATCGAGGTGAGTTTGACTGACCTGTGGTTCCCTGGGTTCCCTCCTTCTTGCCCTTTTTGAAGATTGAAGTGTCATTTGCTTTCTTCCACCCTCAGGCACCTCTCCTGTTCTCCATGTCCTTTCAAAGATGATTGAGAGTGGCCTAGCAATGACATTCACCAGCTCCCTCAGCACTCTTGGGTGCATCCCATCAGGGCCCATGGACTTGTGGATGTCAAATTTTCCTAAATGATCTCTAACTTGATCCTTCTCAACCAAGGGAAAGTCTCCCTTTCTCCAGATTTTCTTCCTGGTCTCCAGGGCCTAGGATTCCTGAGGGCTGGCCTTAGCAGTAAAGACTGAAGCAAAGAAGGCATTCAGTATCTCTGCCTTCTCTGTATCATTCGTCACCAAGGCCACTGCCCCATTCAATAGCGGACCCACATTCTCCCTAGTCTTCCTTTTGTTACTGATGCATTTAAAGAAGTCCTTCTTGCTGTTCTTGACATTCCTTGCCAGATTCAACTCCAAATGGGCCTTGGCCTTCCTAGTCGCATCCCTGCATAATCTGACAATGTTCCTATAACGCTCCCAAGTAGCCTATCCCTGCTTCCCTTTTCTTTGCATTTCCTTCTTCTGTTTGAGTTTCGGCAGGAGCTCCTTGCTCATGCATGCAGGTCTCCTGTCCCCTTTGCTCAACTTCCTGCTCATAGACATGCACCAATCTTGAGCTTGAAGGAAGCGATCCTTGAATATTAACCAGCTCTCTTGGACTCCCCTTCCTTCTAGGGCCCTATCCCATGGGATTCTTCCAATAAGGTCCCTGAAGAAGTCAAAATTTGCTCTCCTGAAGTCCAGTAATGTGATCATACTATTTGCCCTGCTTCCTCCTCGCAGGATCCTGAGCTCCACCATCTTCACCATCCAAAATCCTGCTGAAGTAACAAGTATTCATTTGCCTGGAAGTTTCCTTAGAGGTTCCCCACAAAGAGTGTTGCAGAACACTCTGAAATCACGCCTCTCTTCTGCTCTTATATTGTGCGTTAGTCATTCAGTACAGTGCTAGCTGTGCTACAAGCCAACCAGCAATAAATTAGGATAATTAAAAGCACTACCATAAGTCAAGAAGATTTCTGAGGAAAGTGTGCAAACATTTGCCACATAGATGCAGAGCAGGTGGAGGACCTGCTACTTACAGAGCAGAGGCAGTTTAGGAAGCATGTCCTTACTTATTGTCAGCTGTAGCTACAATTCCTATTTGACATCTGGTAATTGTCTGTGGTTGAATAAGTCCTGCTGAAGTGAAATTATTTAAGTTTGGCAAGTTCTATTTAAGTGCAAACCCTACCAGATAAGCTGAAACCACCAAAGGCATTGTTAACTAATCTGTTTGATTTTGCCCAGAAAGAGACTAGAGGCACTGGTATTGTCAGGTACAGATCAGAGGCAGTTTAAGAGACTGTTCCTTTTCCCACAGTTTTTGGACCGTAATTGCCAGCTCCCAGCTCAAACATGTTGCTTGACTGCAGTTAAGAAGATAGGCCATAGTGCATGCTAATGCATCAGCCATGGATTCAAATTTGACATTCAAGCCAGTGTGCCATAGGGGACATCGATACCAAGGAGAAATCATTCACAAAATAGTTTAGAAATACCTGTAAGCAGCTGAATCTGGACAACAGGGGGGGTTTGCACACTTATAAACTGGATTTTATCACAATGATAGGTATCTGGTGTTTACATACAGTCTCTCAAAGGTTTCAATAGTGTCCCTACTTTTAAACACAAGGAAAGAAAAAAGGAAGCCTGCTGCCACCTAATTTTTATATAATATCTTGGAAGATTAAACATTCTTTCAGCAGATGGGAGAGCAGGGCTCAGGACTGCTCTCATTCTCAGTGAGTTCAAATCAGTTTCTTTCCTGGGAGAGTAGGAGGTCTCTGCACGATTATGATTATCAGATTATAAAATAACTATGTGAGTTCTTTTAGTGTCTCTTTTCAAAGTTGTGCCACAAGCCCAGTCATGTTAGATTCATTCCTACCATTTATAGTGATGCCAGATCTTTTCTCTGGATAATGAATATCCTCATACATAGCATGTCTCATGCCATCAAAACTTACACGCCACTTTCATGTCATTTGCTGTGTTTCTTGCAACCTACTCTTTTGCTTTGTTATTACAGAGCTAAAAAACAGCTCTGTAAATGGCAAATGATTATGCTGTTCAAATACACTACTAAATATTAGAATTTGAAGACAATTGCCAAAAACACAACATAAATCTTCAACAATTTTAGTTAAAGGGTTTTTTTCTTTCATTCCAGTAATTGTCTAGATTCTTTCCTTTTGCTGCAAGCCAAAAAAATAAACTTTATTTTAATCTGAAAGGTCTGCATAATTAAATCACTTTTTAATTTTAATTTTTCCCCTACTCTATTTGTTCATATTAAACCAGGCAAGCCTTCCCTATTTCCGTTAAGAGAGATTTCAGTTACCACACTGAAATGCACATTTTAATGCTGGAGCCAAATGACAAAAAGGTTTAATCCTGATCCTATGCAATCCATAGCATCATATTTTCAAAATTATGTAATTTAGCACCTGAATGAGAGTTCCTAATATAAAGTACCTAAATAGCTGAAGAGTCTAACTCTCACTGAAAATAAAACAATGATTTTTCTCACATTTTTCTTTAATTCAAGTTTTACTTAAAAATTTGTATGCAGAAGTGTACCAAGGTGTCAGAGCCCTTTTAGCCCTCAGATGAGCAGGCAGGAGGACTCAGCTGTGTGGCCTGACTCTCACCTGGCAGACTTCAATATGTTGCAGAGAGTGTTTGCCTGTAAATCAAGATGTTTGTTTCCAAGTTAGTTGTTTTCTAAGAAGTTAGATGCTTTAAGGGTTAAAGAGTAGCTTCCTTTTGGAGACAGAAAAATGAGATTACTGGTTGGTTTTGTTCTTTGGCTGAAAGCTAAATCTGCTCGTACTTATAAAGGCATCTGGTGCAAAAGCAGCTGGGCTACCTGCAGTGGGCTTAGCTAACCTAAAGGAAGGTGGCAGAGGTGAGGTCATTACACACAGAACAAAGTATGTCTGGAGTAATTAAATTGTTCTTACTGTGCATCTATAAAGGGCTTCTCTTATAGTACTTTGTTTACTGGATTGACATAACAGCTCAAAAGGTAGCTATGTGTTTTTGCTTTCGCTGTTGCGTACTTCCTTTTTATTAGACTGAGGAGAAAGTTGGCATTCAACTGCTCAAAACTGCAAGATGATTTCTGGGTTAGCCTGAAAGCTCCTAAGGAGTTCTCTATTTTCCTCCAGTGTGCTCTGATTTGAGTAGGTTCCAATCAAGTTCTGGATCCAGGGAAGACTTCAGCAAAAACCATGCCTAGTATGAATGAATGGATGAATCACTTTAACTTACCATGCACCATTGGTTTCTATTTTGTGGTATGTCTGCCTAGCTTTTATCTAATAGTCTACGGATTTGAACGTGTGCTGAGGAAGCAAGTCAGAGTTTTGTGCTCTCATCAAACAAAGGGGATCAAAACCTCTTAGCACCTTGCTTAGGACACATAAAGCAAATAAAAGTGGGTGTTTTGCCTTCTTCTGAAGTAGTTGTTTTGTAGAAAGGAATATAAGATTGGTGTAGCTCAAAATGTATAGCTCACATGTATACTTCAAAAAAAAAAATTTAACTAGTAAACAATGTTTATTGTTGTCAATGTTGTGGATACAAGTTCCACATACAGTAACTCCAGCAAAAATGGCCCTGTTTGAACTACTTGATTTCTATAACAACAAAGAGATTTCAACTCTATCTTAATGTTGTAGTTGCATGTAGTAAGTCTAATAGAATGTATGGAGAGGCATAGGTTTGAAGACCTAGACTGCAGGAAAGTACCTTTTCCTGGCTGCATTTTGGCACCCAAACAAGCTGGTGCTGACAGCTGTTCTCTATCAGAGAATCAGAGCAGAGTATGCAAGGAATCACCACTTCTACAGGAGGTGGTAACCGTAATTCTATTTTGTCTTTGGTGTCAGAATTTTAATGTACATTTGTTGGTGTGTAAAAGAGTACTTTGAGGATATAAAAGATTCCAGGGAGGATTTTTCTATCCCTTTTTTTCTAAAGGAAATCAGTTTTCCCTTATGTAAAAGGAGGGGAAGGGTGAGACTATCCTAGTGGTTAGGACACTTATGTAAAGAAAGGGTGACTGTTATCTCTCCTGATGAATTTTCAATTATGCAAGCTTCAACAGGGGTGAGTAAGAACACCTTACTGCAGAACCATTTAGTTACTGGAGAGGTGGGGAGAAAACTACAGCTCAAGATGCAGGACAGGTTCTGCTTATTGGATCTGCTCTGTTTTCTAATAGATGGAAGTGTGCCTTAGCACATGTCTTGAAGGAAATGAAAGCTATTGTAATGACCCTATTTGATATATGGAATGTCTGCTCCAAAGAACTTCTAATTTCCATATTAAAATCCAACCTCTTATGTCAGGTGGGCTAAATGCTTATATTGACTCCGTCTGTCATATTTAAGCTGCATAAATGAAAATTGATTTTTATTATAACCGTTTGGTCAGCTGTGTCAGCATTCCTCCCATTTACATGTGATTGTTTGGAGCATGGTCCTAATAGTTGCTCAAAAGCTTACAGCTGGCAAACGAAGAATCCTAGGTTTGTTAAAGATACGTGTTTTACTTGAGATTTTTTAAAACATTGGTGATATTTTTTCAGTATTGAAACAACAGTTCTAATAAGAATAGTTTCTCAGATTAACTGATACAGTTAAGCATGTAAAGTATGGCTAAGAAGGCCTCCTTTATGATTGCTTAACTTTGCTGAAGTTGCATTTTAGGAAATGTATGCCTCAACTACTTCTGAAGACTTTAATTCTTGAAAGTAGCTAATTCATACAGTAAGTGATCTCTCAATGGAAATGTAGTGCTTTTCTATGCCTGCCTAAATCTCTTGCAAAATAATTGTGTGGGGGTTTTCTGGTTGGTTGGTTTTTTTGTATGACTAACCATAGAGTGAAGGACAGGAACAGGAACTGTTTTCCTATGCTTCCTGTTACGCATGTGCATATGAGGTTGCTGGATCCCTTCATATCATGAAAAGATACTGATCAGCAAATGGCTACCTGTAATGACTGCTACAGTTGGTTTATAGGTATATTAGAAATGGTGAGGAGAAGAGGGAAGCTCTTAGATTTAGCATTGCTTCTCAAGGTTCCAACATAACTTTCATCCTACCTAGAGAATTAAGCAGTGGTGTGTCAGAAAAAAAGGCTGTTTCAGTGAGCAAAGCAGAGAATTAAGCAAGAATAACAAATTCCACTCTTACATCTTCTCAAATACTCTGTTTCCCTATTGTAAATAGTTAAGTAACTGACTGTCTCTGCAGAGAGGTGTTCAGCCTTAATTCCTGTATGCCTGTAGATCACCGGTATAAAATTAAAGTTGAAACACATTTCCAGCATGCAGAAACATGTTGTTACTAAATACTTAGCAGCTGATGAATATTTGGGAGTTGATAGTATTTTTGGACCTAAATGGAGTGTGGAAACCCTCTAGAAAGACATGCCTACCACTTGCCAAAAGCAGATTTAACTTACATACGTAGTCATGTGTTGTCTCTGTTTGAGGTTCACTCACATACTGAGGGACAACAGAAATTGTGAGATAACTTGTAGTTTTATGGAAACTCTAGAATGGATTAATGGCCCTATGTGTTCAAGGAATTTTAATAGTTAACTCACACAGGTACCACTTGTAGGATCAGAAGCCCTTCCTGGTTGCTATCTTCAGTATTGTGCTCTGGTAGTTTGGATGTGTGTCTGCTGGCAGAAAGCGACAGTAATTCAAACCATTAGCAACCAAGGTCATGCACAAGTTCAGGAATGTTTTCTAACCAAGTATTCTCTGAGTAGCTCCAACCCAGGGTTCTTAGGGAAATTCTGATTAAAGGACCGCTGTAGCAATAGAAGATCAGATCTGCAAAACCTGTTTGTAAATTACTGTTCTACTCCAAAAGGATTTTGCACTTGTTCTTATCACATGCTGAGATGGAGCTCTTGAATAACAGAAAGTTTTCTAGAATTTTTTCTACCTAAGAAAACATGATACTGATAAAGGTACTTGAAGCAGTCAGTATCAAACTAGCTATGAATGCCTATAGAAAACTTCCAGTGCACAAAATCTGATAACATTTATTAACTTAAATACAGCAATTTTTGCTGATTTTCTTGGAGTTGGTTATCTTGGATGGACAAGTTGGCTTTGAATGAGCAATGCACTACTGAAATTCTTTAAAGGTACCAGGGGTATGGCCTTGACTCAAGTATGGAAGGTTTTAGTATAGTGAACCCAGATGACCAAAATCACATTATCAGATTAACCAATTGTTACATTGTGAGTAAACTGCATTAGGCTGGATTCCAACAGATTCTAGAGTTATAAAAAGTGTCAGCAAGAGTATGACTGTTTTACAGCAGTATTTATACAGGAAGAGAACATAACTGAGAATTACTTAGCTAATAAATTGAGATTAATTTCCTGAAAGATAATCATCTCTCATCATAACCTAGGAAGTTGCTGCTCAAATGTAGGCAGTTAGGTACCTCTAGGGATAACTTAGCAATGGTGTCTTATAGCTTTATACAAGTATCTGAATTCACTCGAGTCTAGATTAGCCAATTGCTTCTTGTTCATAGTAATTAATACTTGAGATGTATTAGCTTTGAAGATGCTGCAGAAATTGCAGCTAGCTTGCTGGTAGTAAGCATGCTCTTGGCTTCTAACTTTGGATGGCTTTTGTTTCTCATCCAAGCAAATAACTTTAAATTTGCAGGGTTAGATTTCACGCCCCCCCCCCAGTACGGCCTTACCTCTGTTCATCTGAACTGTCAGTAACTAGGCGTAATGCTTTTTTGTCAGTGTCTTTAAAAGTGGACTTCAGCTGTCCACTCTCAGTTTAGTCATAGCTATCAATGAACAACATTCATCTAAAATGTAGGCATTTGTGTTACTGAATGAATCTAGACAAATGAAAACAGTGCTGTTAGATTTAAAAAAAATACAGACAAAAAAGACAAAAAGCCCCCTACAAATAAAATAGCTTAGCTTTTTTTACTGTTTGTAACCCCCCCAAAACTTTGCCAGGGATATGAATTGACCTAAATACAGTGCTAACAAACACAAGTCTCTTCTCTAGCATTCTGCAGTATACCTAGTGGTATGTGAGTCTGCTGTCTTGAGACAATACAATCTTGTGCACTGTGGCCGTTATTTGGAAGAAGTGTGGATGCCTGGTGGAAGCGTGCTCCTTTAACCTTCTGAGTTCTAACTTACTTGGCTAGCAGAACAGTGGCCATGATGCATCCTAACCTCCAACATTTTGCACAACATTTACTGGGCAGTGAGTCAAATCCAGTTTTGCTAGTCTTGTAGATAACTCTTGTTTCTGCTGTTGTTGGCAACCAGGTTTACAGCTGTAAGAGGTACCAACTTTACCCTAGGTTCCCTGAGAAAAAGGCAGATTTGAATGTCTGTACAGGACCTGCAGCAATGGAGTCTTGATCCTGATCTGATGTCTCCAACTTCTCCTGTAATACGAGAATCTGTGAGCTATGAACATTTTATATTACTGAGCAGCAGAAAAGCAGGATATAAGTAAAGGAAAAATAAACCTTCATGAAGTGTGCCCCTCAACATCCCTCTGCACCAATGCACCCTTGTGCTCTTGGATTCATCTTACAGAACTGTGTTTTTGTAAAATAGGTGCTATAATATGTCTCTGGGCATCACTGTAATAAATAATTACAACAGTAATACAAGCAGGCACAGCAGCTTTCACTTTTTACTTTAGAAAGGAATCTGCCTGTGAAGCAATTTTCCTTGTTATGCGTTACTTGACAGCATTTTGCCTGCTCTTACTGTATCCTTGCAGTTGCTTATTTCAAGTTCATGTCCCACTATTTTCTTTATCTGGGTAAATGTTTTATTCTTGTAACTTTATTTTAGTGGACAAAGTGTCAGGGCCATTTTTGTGTGTGAGAGAAAGGGAAATTTCAAAGACAGACACTTGACATATAATTAAGCTGCAAAATCAAGTGGAGTGAATTCTCTCTTTTAGTACGATCTCCCAGCATGAGAAGTATCAAGTTTATGAGCATAATAGCCTCAACATATTACCCAGACAGTTTGTGTGGCACAGGTGAAAGATTAAGAAGCAATTGGAATTCTAACACTGTTATGTGCTCACTTGGGGAACAAGGGTGACGTGAGCTTTTGACTGAGTTCAGTCACAGAAAGGAAACACACAGAAGGTGGAAGCAGGGATGGGCTACCAAGGAGGAACACAGAGACATTGCCTGAGCATGCAAAGATGAAGCGAGGAAAACCAAACCAGCTGGAGCTGAAACTAGAGAGGCATGTGAAAGGTAACAAGAAGGACTTCTTTAGCTATCTTTAGCTATTGAGAAGGACCTTAACAGGCTGGAGAAATGAATGAACTTGTCATGAATTTCTGTAATGACAAATGCAAAGTCTTGCATCTGGAATGCAATTACTCATGCAGCAGTGTAGGCTGGGTAGACTAGACCTGATGATCCTGGTGGACAACAGAATGGGTGTCAGCCAGTAACGTGTCTTTCTGGCAAAGGCAGCTGGTGCGTAGTGGGCTGTATAAGAAAGAGTGTAGCCAGCAGATTAAGGAAAGTGTCTCTTCCTTTCTGTTCAGCCCCTGTGAGAGCACATCTGAAGTATTGTGTCAGGTTTTGGACTCCCTAGTATCAGGAAGACACTGATATAGCTTTGTGTCCAGTGGAGGACCATCCTGATACTTAGGGAGCTGGAGTATGTAACATACAAGAATTAGCTGAGAAAACTGGGTTTGTTCAGCCTTAAGAGGAGAAAACTAAAGGAGATCTTACTGCTGTCTATAAATACCTAGTAGGAAAGTATGCAAAAGACAAAGCCAGACTCACCTTGGAGATGCACAGTGATAGGACAAATGGCAATGAACATAAGTTGGGACACAGACATTTCTGATTAGTTATAAATAAAAACCTTTACACAATGAGGTTGTAACAGGTTGCTTAGAGAAGCTGTGCAGTCTTCATCCTTTGGAGATGTTCAGAACTTGACTGGACAAGTCCCTAAGCACTCTGATATAATTGGTCCTACTCTGAGCACAGAGTTCTTCCAGATGGTCTCCAGAAATCCCTTCCAGACTGAACTACATAGAAACATAATTCTGTTGAAGTCAGTTTTGAAGCTTTACTTGGAGGAATTTGGAGAAAACACTTTGATCACATAATCAACAGCTATATTCTCATAAACTGTTTTGGAGACCAATGTACTTGAATAAGTTTACACTGACTTATGTCCATTTATCTTGTGCTTGCTAATTTGCTCTCACACAGGATAGGCCTGCTTTACGATTCAGTGCTAAATATGTTATTGAAGAGGGCAAGTTTAAATCTGCAAAATCACACCAAACTTTGGAAATTTCCTAATTGTTTTTCTTGTGCCCCTTTTAAATGAACTTTAACATTTATGTTCCTCTTGCACACAAATTCAGTGCAGCAATACTATTTCTGTTTTTGGTCCTATTGCCTTGAGTAGCATTTTTAAATCTTTTCAGGAGTACGCTCCACAACATAGGTGACAGAAGCGCTGCTTCCACCAGTCAGCGAAGTCCCCTTTGAGCTCAAGTGTCTGCAGTGGCCCCATCTGTTCAAGTCTTATGTTCTCACCTGCTTGGTACCATTACTTCTATTACACCACTTCCTTATAATATGGAAAAAAAAAATTTCTGTTCTTGGTTCTTTAGATAAGACTGTGCCAGATAAGATATCTTCCCATTCTCATCAAAGAACCATAGCTATAGGATTTATGGGGGAGAGGGGAGAAACGCAAACCTCTGTGAACAGGAATAAAATGCAGAATGTAATCTGCTTTGGTTTCATTGATCCTCCAGAAAATTCAAGTAGTAATTAGGGCATTTCAGTCTTGCCTTTCCAATAGAATTTCAAATAAATAAGATGCTGTAGTCCAATGGAAACTTCAAAAAAAGCTGAGAGGAAGAATTTCTCTGAGGCACATTGACATAAAATGGGTAGGTCTGCCACTAAGATATGCTATTCCTAGTTCTTGCTGGTCACAACAGAATGGTGCTGGGATATTTTTTCTAGTCATAAAACATTACAGAGGTGTTGTTGATCATGTCCCCCAGCTGCAGCTCAAAGGTTACTCTGAACTGTGCTATCTCCATATCAGATTCAAAGGATGCAGAGCGAGTTGCACAGGCTAAGCTTTGTGCTTTAGGGAATTACTCTTTGTAGTCTTTTGCTGTGACCTTTGTGGTGTGGATCATGTCCTGTTCTGACCTGGAGAAATCACGGGAAGGTACACCTGTTTAAGAAAGTTGATGCAGAAATTGTCTCTTGTTGCATAGACTGAACTGAGCAAAAATATATTCTCTTCTAATTACAGCTACAAGAAACTTGCACCTCTGGGCAACTCTGCATTCTTTCATACTTCATTTCTTGCATAGTTTACTGAGTTAAAATGCATTTTAATTTTGTCTTGTATGCCCTAATTTTTAATTATGAAGTCCTTGGGCATATCTTCTTACATAATTGGTCACATTTCTGAAACTCTTGGAACATCTGCACATTGCTGTGCTTTTGGAATTTAGGACAAGTGTACCCATGAATATGGAGATCTAATATCTGCTTTACCGAATACAGTAAGTGGCTTATTAACGTTGCTTCAAAACAGCAGGTCTGCTATTTTTGGTGAGGAAGTGATGTATTTTATCAAACCTCTTTTATTGAACAAGGTTTAATTGGATCTACATAGAACCAAAATCCTAGACCCTCTGAAGAATATAATGTTTTATGGATTGTGCTGGATCATAAATGATTCTTCCTTAGAACTAGAAAAAGATCATACAGATCCAATGACAGTAATTCAGGTAAAATCAGTCTTAAATTAGAATACAATAATTATATATTGTATTAGAAAGGATGATACTTACTAGTTTCCAAGATGGTAGTTAGTTGTATTCATCCCAATGTTTCTTCTCTTGCGATTCTATTAGGGAGTTTCAAGGAGGCATATATCAGGGACTGTGTCCAAGATTTGGACAGGAACTATTCTAATGCAGATGGAACTGTATTTATAATTATTCACTCTTGCCAAATGGTTTATAAAAGATCAGCTCCAGTCATAGGTTTCATGACAAGTGGGAAAATAAATTGCTCAAGATAAGATGCAAATTAAGGACAAAGTTCAGCTGACTTTCAGAATGTATAATTATACTTCAGTATGTCACAAGGTAAGACAGTCTTACTTTATTTAAATTTTGTAAACTTAAAAAAAAAATGTTGGCTGAAAAATGGCAGGGGAGAGGTATTTAAAAAGTGTTAATTCTTGAGAAATGTCAAATTGACCTTGAAAAATAAATCCAGGAGAGGTTAGGAAAAACCTTTCCTGAAAGCAATTTTAAGTGACAGTAGTTTGCTGGTGAATCTGTTATTAGAAAACAATATGGATGAGCTAGATTGTCCAAGAATGCACCATTAAGGGTCTGATGCACAAAGATCCTAGAATATGCGCTACTGCAGACTACAAAGTATACCGCATAATATGATGATAAGGAGCAAAAAAAACCACAATGATGATGACCAAAAAAAAAAAAAACCCCACATAGAAACAATCCCAAAGCAGTAAGATTGCTTGAAAAACAGTACCAGTATAACAAAATTTGAAGGCTTGAATATAGTGTGTAAGCAAAGAATGTGATTAAGGATATGTGGCTGCCACTTTACAGCACTTCAAGAACTGTACAAAATAATTGGTACTGAAAGTCAACATTCCTAGAGTATATCACCATTATAGTTGTTAGAAACCTCATTTTGAGCTAACATTTCTGGGCTGTGCATTTGTATGTGTACCTACTTACTGCACACTGTGTACAGCTAATTACCTACGCAGTATATGTCTGCATGGATATAAATCTCATGTCATAATGTTGACTAATGACTGTAAAGTCAGCTGATTTTTTTCAAAGCTATTGATCCACTGTAACTCAGTGTGTAGATGCGAGACTAATTGTAAGCATATATGTAACATAGATTTAAGTGTTTAATGTTAGAAAATAATGGCCAAGCAATAGATCAACAGTTAGAGGAAAAATTCCCATGCTGTCTGGTGTGGTTTATTCCAGGTAAAGCTTGTCCTTAAGCCCTTGATTCTTCCCTTAGTTTAAGGCTAGATTGTGTTGTACCATCTTGCTCCCTGGCACAAAGCAGTATTTTTACCTCAAACAATATAGATGCACAAGAGCTGGCCCTGAGCAAGCTGGTTTGCTCACACAAAGCAGTGTGGTGCTGCGCAGAGGTGATAGTTCGAGTCCTGGAAGCATTGTAGCTCTTTCATCAGTCATAGCATTGCCGGTAGTCCTGTCTGCATAGCACTGATTTTTATCTCGGCTCAGAACAGCATCGCACAGTTCGGATGCAGAAGATTGGTCTTCCTTTCACCTAATGGGAATCTTAAGCCAAAATAGTATGATCTTTTTTCAAGTTTGTGAGAAACAGTAGGAAGGAGAGAGGTGGAGGCAGAAATGGATATATGAGTCTCAAAGACTGGTTTGCTGGGAAAGATAGGAAAATGACCAAAATACTCAGGTGGCTGGAAAATGGCACAGGACTCCATTTGTAATTTGGAGATTTTCTTGGTAGCCTGGAGGTTCCTTCAGACAAAGTCAGTGTCAGCAATAGGTTCACACTGAAACACGTCAGACAGTGTGTAAATGTGCTTTGTATTTGATTTGTATCCATTCAGCAATACCAGCCTCTCCTGGGTGTGCCAGGCTTACTGTGTAGGCACACATTGCTGCACCTCAACCTACGGATCCTGTCCATATCAAGTTACCTGTACCTGGAATGCAGGTTGTCTATGCGTAGACTTTCAGGCTGATGCATTTACTTTAATATATCCCATTTGATTCTTATACTTCAGGATGTCTAGGAAAGTAATAGGTCCAGTCTAAAGCAGTATGACATAAATTAGAGTGAAATGTTAATGATATATTCAGTGTTGCAAACCCTACTGTTCTAAGATAATCATAAATCTAGTTTTGAAAACCAGGTGTATACCAATGGAGCTGCATCTGTGATGGTCTCTGAGGATTTGATTCTATTAGTGTAAACAATTTTTAATTTTTTTTTATAGTGCCTATAAGTGAATATACATATTCACACATCTTTTAAGGGACTTCAGATACATGTTTAAACAGTTCTCTGAAAAGACTGATGTAGCTGTGAGTTCCATGTTTAGTGAGGCTGGTCTCCTGATACTCAAGAAAACAAGCAGGTGTATCAGGATGGACCATTCTTACGCTTGGAGCATGCTGTCCTTACCAGCCTTCCTAAGCTCCTATGGCCTTCAGAGTTGCCTCCTCCTATATGATCCCACCTACCATTTCCTTGAATAAGCTTAAACTGACTCTCCTAAAGTCCAGGGTCTTTATCCATCCATTGCAGCACTCTAGTCATATGGGCTGTCCCACCATATATCAGTACATAATTCCAATAGTGCTGCAGTTCTGTGATCATATGTATCTCCTGCTTACTTCCCAGGCCGTGTGCATTTGTGTATGTATGCTGGAGGTGGTCCCTCTTCTGCACTACTTTATTATTCCAGAGATCTCTTTTGTATTCATCACCTTGCACCTTTTGCTGATCACCTCTGTCCACCACTTTCTGATTTGACTGTGGGTTGTAATTTCCCTCCTTGGCCATTTCTAGTTAAGAGCTCTCCTTAGTTGTCCAGCCTCCTGGCGAAGATGCTTTTGCCAATTTTATTGGGTGCATCCTGTCTCTCTGCAGCAGTCCTTGACCCTCAGAGAGGATCTCCTGGTCTACAAGCTAAATCACTTGGTTGTATAGTTGAGGTCCAACCAGCGTTGCCCACAATCAATTTCCTGAAATAACTGGGACCATATACTTTATTTTACAAAAATTGCTGATGAACCAGCTGTTGACTAAAAGCTGTGACAGTGTCATCATGCAAAACAAAAACCAAACACTGTGGATAATGGGTTTCTCCTCTATCTTAATAGGTTATGTGCTAGTTTATTGCAGCTGAGGATCTGGCCTACAAATCTTTGTGACATGCCTGTTGAATTACAAATATATTCTTTAAAAATCCCTGACTAGCATGTCTTTATGTGTTTTTGAATGCAGTTGGGAGCTATTATTCTTTCTCAGAGCAAGTTTAAAATCTCACTGCACTTTCCCTTTGAACTAAATTGCTGCTTCTGGGTCACTGTGTATCTCTCATGGCTGGGGGAGGAGGAGTAAGGGGAAGACTTGAGCTACTGCTGTCATGTATATCCAACCCTTGCTGTGTTAATCCAATGCTGACTGCTGTTTATTCTCCCCAGGAAGCACTTTTTAAAGTCTTTAAGTACTACTGAGAGCAAGAAGGTAAATGTTCTGTAATGACTGTAAGTTCAGCAAGCAAAAGCAGAAGTTTCTGGAAAACTTTGAGAAGAAGCTGACAAAATCTGTCAAAGGAGGATTGCTTCTCCTTACGTTTTGGGAGAAGCATATTTTGTTAACACAGTGGGGGTACCAGTGGTGCATAATAATAAATAGTAAAATAATACGTAAATACAGTTATAATAAAGTTTTGCATTCAAGCAGATCCTTAGAGACTCGGAAATCACCACAGCGTAGTTTTAAGAGACTTTTTTATAAAGAGGAGAGGTTTGAGAGAGTTTCTGTTTCAAGCATTCCAACCAAAGCCATATTAGTGAGTGAATTAGTATGCCTAACAAGGAAGAAAGTTTATTGGGAAAACTTTATGTATACAACGAAAGCTGTTTTTTACCCTTCTTTGGCAATTTTGGCATACTGGGGCACAAGTTCTGTTCCAAGTTATCTCTTTACATGTCAGTTCCTGTTGCATGGATAACATTGAAAGCAGAATTTGATTAGTTATTCTTTTGGTATGTAGGTTCTGTTGTAGTGATCCAGAGGCAGGATTTTCTTTCTGTGACTGTGAGAGAGTCCTGCTTTTCCTGGAGTGGGACATGGAAACTTTTTATAACTTCTCATTTTTTGTAGTAGCAGCCTTTTCCTTTAAAAAGATTGCAGTAAGAATTTGATCTATTCACAAATCAGTAGCAGGTAGATTGAAGTGTTACAAATAAAATAAGGCCTTTAGGCTAACATGATTCCTTTCCCTTTATAGAAACTCATAGTGCGGGAGAAGATGGTAGAAGCCATAGATGTCTGCAAAGACCATTATGCTTCTATTGCCCAGGGGCAGGGGTCTCTCACTGAGGCGAAATTTTGGGTCCTAGCTTTTCCTGCAGTAAATTGCTATTCTCACAAACATGGTAGTGCAAGAAGTACATCCCCTCCACCTCAGGCTGTGTGGTCCAAGGTGCTCAAATTTGAAGAGTTAAAATAGGTTCAGTTGTGTAATCTACTGCAGAGTGCACTGCAGACTGGAGCCATGTACTGTGCGTTGTAAATGAACCTTGTGTGAAGACACAGGAAGATACATGAGGTAGTTGTAAATGATTTGGGTAGGATGCCAGGCAGATTTCAGATAGTAGCCATGCTATCCCTGTGCAGTGCTGCGTTGTATAGAGTAGAAATATCCTTTGAGGGAGAGGGGAGCCTGTTCATTTTCTATCTGGAATAAAATACCAGAAATTGTGTCCTATCGGATATTGCGGAGTTTGGTACTTAATGAAATTATTGTTGATAGTACAAGAAACTTAAAGCACTAAAGAATTTGACTTCATGTCCTGGTAGGGGAAAAAGCCTTTTTCTTTCATCCTTGGAGTAAACTTCAGTAGTAGCTTTCTTGTAGCACTGGTGACAGCTATATTTTGGAAAAGCAGCAAAGAATAGGAATAATGGTGTATTTCTCTCCTTTTGAGAGCTAAGTATTAATACATTCTGATCACTTAACTGCATTTCTTTCTTTAAGGCCTTCCAGCTATGTAGTCATGTAAGCCTAGCCAAGTTGTCTAGATTCCCAACTCTGACCAGAGTGCACTTTGCTTAAGGCTTATGTGTGTTTTGTGTTTGTGTAAACAGTTTTTTCTTTTTTTTTTTTTTTTTTTCTTTTTTTTTGCAGTTGAACCATATGTGGTTCCCAGGTCTTTAACTTGTGCTGCAGTATGTATTACAGGCAGAAGTTTGTTTTATAAGGCAGATTTGGAGCTTGGGTAGGTTGCAGTAACACTACTGCTGAAGGATGAGAAACTCGTCCAGTATTCCTAATGTTCTACAAAAGAATATCTCAGTATGAAAGAAATTAAGATATCTTTATGTTTTGATCTTGCATTTTTCTTTCATATTACAAAATGATTTTAAATCCTGCTGCATGATTCCAAGTTCTTTAAACTAAAATAATACTAATACTTCTTCAGGGAAATATTTTTGATACACCCATTAACTTCATGACTATCGGTCTATTTTTTTTAAATTTAGTTGTAAGGAGAAATAGTATGCATGACGTGATTAGTATATTGTAGATTAATCTGCAATGATCCGAATGCCTCCAAAATGAAATTCTATTTGTACACAAGAAACACTTTTTTAATTTCTTTGGAAAAAAAGAAAAGGTCTTTTCATTGTCAGAAAATGTATCAGAAGTTCTAATTAAATCAGAGTTGCTAAGAGCTGTAGCTAGGAGATTAACTAGAAAAACAAGACCTGCAATATTTCTCCAGATACTCCAAAGACCGAAAACCTCATTCAGTGAGGTGATGCTTATAACTGTATTCTCCAAGTATTTTACTAATGACAGTGTTTCTGACAGTGTATCTTTTGTCTTCTACTTGCATTCAGAAGGTGTAAAGTTTGAAACAACACAAGCGCTTGAAAACTTGCTTGCAAACCCTTTTGATTTGTTTTGTCACACTTTTTTTTGTCCATACAAATCTCCACAAGCAGTAGCAGTGCATAGCTCTGGTGCCTCCTGCTGATTTCAGAAGGAGTTAAGTGCATTATCTTTAAAAAACATGTAATAGGCTTTTGACTTGTCCTAATAAACCTGATAACAGTCTGTTCTAGCTACAATGCTTATAACCACCGTTGTTGCATGAGTCCAGTCGTGTCACTGCATTCCTATGTAATGCAGTATTGTGCTTCTGGTAGTTGCTAGTGTAAATGTCTAGGTAAGAGAACATGAACAGGACAAACTGATGATGTATTTTACTTGCAGCATTCATAACCTTGGTTGTGCCTATGGAGTATGAATCCAGAAATAGGCTGAATCTCCCCCCCCCCCCCCGCCTTTTTTTTCCCCCTGTAAGCCAGGTATAACTTCTGGCACGTGCTTCATGAGTCCGAAAAACTGGTCTCATGTTTGACCTTATTGATCTTGTATTGAGCTTATCTCAATAAGCTGAACAGTTTTATGTCCTATGAGGAAAATGCACCATCTTCCATATGTCTTGTACCTATAACTTGATAATTTCATTTGAGCCCCCTTTTTAAGGGAAACTGTTATTCTTGCCCATTTTTCTTCATGCTATTCATGGCTTTTTATAGACCTCTGTCAAAACTGTCAGTTCTCTTTTTGAGGCTGAAGAGTCCTTCCTTATTTTGTTATTATGTAACTTTGATCACCCTTCTCTGTACCTCTTCTACTATTTATATCCTTTTTGATATAGAAGAATGGAGGTCAATACTGTACAAAATATTCATGATCTACCTACATCTTGATTCAAACAGCTGAATCTGTTCTGCTTGCCACTCCTTAATTTTGAGCATTTGTTTTGTCTTTTCTGAGTGCCATGGAGCAATAAACTTTTGGAAGCCTCAGCTCGCATCATTGTGTGAGGGAAGACAAGCTGTATTATTTCTGAGTGTTGTTAAATCTATTTCATCTGCAGTCACTCAATACAGTGAAATTATTCTGCAACTCTACGTGACCTTCTTAGTCCCTGACTAGGTGAACTGGCACCCTTCCCTGGTTTCTTTTCCAGATTGCTTATGGATATTTTGACTAGCTGAGTTTTCTTGGGAACTGAAAAGCAGTATTGAACTTTGATATTAATATGTAATAATGTATCTAGCTGATACACTACAGCACCACATGGAAATTTTGAATGCGATATTCTCCAGGTACTTCCTCTACATTGTATTGTTTCCCTCAGTTGATGCTAGGCCCTCCTAACTGAGCACATTATACCGGCTTTATCACTGGTTAGCCTTCATTGATAATACACAACTGGAGTAATCAGTAAGGGCATCCAAAGTGATCAGACACAAGCTTAACTTACCAGGGCTTGGCAAAAGATGATGACTTCTTATATTTATGAAACAGTCAACTGTACTTCAGAGGGACCTGGGGCATTTGTACATTTTCCTTTCATCTCTACATAAGGCACAGATTAGAGCAAGAAGAAATGCATTGCTTGTTATTATAGGGTTGCACCCAGCATGTGGTTTGTTCTTTATCATACACAGCAGCCTTGCAATCCTGCCCTGAATTCAGAATTTTTTTTTTCTTATCAGCATAGCACCAGATTATTCTATATTTAGGCAAACTTCTTGTTCTACCACCTGTAAGTACCCTTTTAATATTCGGGCTCATATTTAGAGCAGTGTGTGAGGGATTCTACCATGATTTCATGCTCTTAAAGATAAGGAGAGCAACATGGCGCCTGCCAGATACTTGGAGGTCAGATGGAAAATGAAAACACCTGTTATTCTAGTGCTCTCTTCTCATTCACAAGAAGAGAGGGAAAAAGCTAAGTAGGTGCCAGGAACTGTTAGCAGAAGGAGTCCAATTAAGATTCAAAAAAACCAAACAGACAAACCAAAAAAAACCCTTTTGTTCTAGCAAATTATGTGAAATAGGATACTGGAGAGAAAAGGAAATGAGTTTGATAGTTAATCTGTATTCTAACCATACGATCACCACACCTGGCTTTTGATAAGGTAGCTTTTCCCTTCTGTGTTTTGTTTTTTCTTACTAAACTTCAGATTAGCTATACAACTTCACGTTGGAGATTCCCCTTGCCCAGTATTCTGTCTCTGGCAATGGCTAGTAATGGGAGACGGGGGAAATAATGTACTGACCCTTTACTGGAAACCTGAAGAATATCTTGGGATCTCTCTTAAGAGCTAGAGATAAGCGTGTGTGGGTTTGTTTGTTTGTTTTTTTCTTTTTTCCTAATATACTTTTAACTAAAATCAGGTTGCCATATTTTTTTTAAGCTTTCTGTCTTTGTTTTGCTTATGAAGTTTTCATCCTCTAGTCTGTTTTTGTTTAGACTTGAATAATAAATCATTAAAGCATGTGGAGCAGTTTTGTGGCTCTTTCAGGCCAAGAGTATCCCTCTCATCTTAAATTCTAATTCCGCCACATCTACTTGTCTTATCAAATATATATCCAACTAACTTAAAGAGCAGGCTACCACCATCATAATATTGACTCAGAATCATCTTCACTTCCTAGAACCATGTAATATCAATCCTATATAAGAAGAAGAAAAAGCAGCAGGAAGATGGCTTACCGCAAATAATGCTAGTGCAAGTTACAAAACAAGTTCATTTGGAAGCGGTGGAGGTTTATGCCGGTTTGGGGAAAAGACAGACTACAGTATTAGTCTATTTATGAGATTGCCTGTAGGTGATGGAAATCCATGAGAGGTGGGATAGAAAAAAGATAGCAATTGATGGAGAGTCATGTGGGGAAAGAAGCTTAAATGAGCATGTATCACAAAGTTCCCCCTGCCCCAGTGAAGAGTTAAAGAAGGATGGAAACATGAGAGCACAAGGGAAAAAAAATGCTGACTGTAGTTTCTCAAAGGGGAAGGAAAGGCACAAAGTGGTACACTGAACCTATTTTCATGTTGTTTTGTTACTTCTATGCTGTTCTGGAAAGCAGTGATAGTTGCAAGCTGTGGCATAATAATTATTAAAAAAAAAGTATTCATGATGTATGGGATGCATAATTTAAAAACTGTTGGGGGGGGCAGGGGGGCAGAGACAAGGACAGGATGAAGCTGCCTGCATTTGTAGGAACATATGATCCTGTTCCTATTGCTTAGCTCATTTAAGTTCTTTAGGAAAACTGTGCTCCTTCAGCTGATACTACGTTATTTGACCACTAACTGCACAGGTTATAGTGCAGATATTCATATAAGAAGGTAGTTGTATTGCTGAAACCAGATGGTATGTTGGAATAACTGCTGTTACAAAAATGCCTTTTGGCCTTTCCGAACTTGTTTTTTTTCTACAGTGAGTACTTTAGCTGCCTGCTGAATTTTTACTTTAATAAGCTCACAAAGAAGGAATCCTTTATATACGTATCTATCTATCTATCTATCTATCTATCTATATATATATATATATGTTTGCCATTAACTCAAACTTTAAGAACACCACCTTAAATAGAATCGTGTCTTAAATTTAGCAAGAATCCTTTCTTGTAAATTACGGTGCCATACTGTAGATTTCTGGGTATTATGCATTAAAATCTCCCTATTTTAGGATCTTTAAATCAGCTGGAGAGTCTGAAGGGATCTAGCCCTAACAGTTCTGTGCCAATTCCACTATACTTGCTTGCTGTGCTTTCCCCTTCTTCCCCCAGAGGCTTTCCCGTGTCGCTACAGAGTAAGTACCCTCCCCCCCGGGGTTTCTCGGTAAGTATAGTAGTCTTTGAAAGCAGCTGTACTTGCTTCAGAATATGAACTGACTGGCTGGAATTCTATCATTCTACTAAATAATATACTAAATATTCCTGTCTGCTGTCTAATTCTGGTATCGCTTGCTCCTTTGGCATAGGCTAGATGATTTGCACATTTATGAACTATTAAGCATCTTCTATATATGTCCCCCCCCCACCACCACCACCCCGAGGCTCAGTAAAGACATGAAATTATTTGTGCCTAGGTCACATTTATTAATTTCAGACTCTGCATAAGATTTACATTTTACTGCAGTGCAGGAGGGAGAAATGGAGCCAGGGTTAAAGGGGAGCATAAATTGTTAGCTTTCACCAATTTAATATTATCCTCTCTTATCACTCTCTGTAGTTCAGGAAATTTATTTTATCTTCCTTTAATCACCTTCCTTGATTATTTTGGTAAACAAGAAGAATGAAGATAAAAGACAAAATAAACAAACATAAGGTCATGCTTTGTACCCTACATCTAGTATAAAATAAACATGAAAGCTTGATTGAAGTTACTCATTAAAATACTGCTGCTGCTGGAAGAGGTTGAGGGGTAGCTCATTCAAGTGTGATGTGGGAGATTTGGGGGTCAGCTGGTGGACTGAATTCTCTCCAAGGGCATGCAGATTTAGACCTCTGTTTATTGGAGGAAGAATCTTCCTTGACATATTCATTAGAGAAGACCAGGCGATGTTAACTGAAAGCACAGTCAGAGATAGAGATACAAATTTGCAGCACAAAGTTTATTTAAAGAAGAAAAAGAAATAAAAAGTTCTGGCCAATCTGTATGCACAAAAATCCAAATCTGTAACTAAGGTTAAAAAAAATAGAAGCAGCATTTTCTATGGTGCTCAGTGAGAAATTCTATACAATGATTTTTGCAATAAGTCTGTAGCAATACTGTATTTAGTAGAAAACATCAGCACCAACAGTGAAGGGGTGGGAAGCAAATGTTTTAATCTTCCTTCTCCCTCTCCCCAAGTATATTTTTCACATAGTACAACTGATACAACTCCCAACTAAGGGCTGCTTTGGAACCTGTTTTATTATTATCTTTCTAACCATTGTGTGATCCAGATAGCTAAGGGATAAGCTTTCTCTGCTTTTCAGATCTACTTTCTTGAAGCTGATTTATTCTCTGTAGTTATGCTGGGAGATAGTTGAATTTTTTACAGATTGAAACACCCGCAGGTTTTTATTTCATATTTTGCTCTGCAAAATTGTACTAGATGTGCTGTTCTTTTTAGCATAGACATTTAAAGAATGGTTAATGGTTCTAAACCTTGGGGGAAATTGGGAACCCCGATGATAATTAAAAAGTTACCATACTATGTGTAACAATGCCATACGTATTACCATGGCTAGAACCATAATGAAAATAGCTGAGCTTTTACCAATATCTTGTTTTTCGCCTTAATATGAAGGTTTTGCACATGTTTCAAAAAATAAAAATAAATAAAAAGCCATTTTGAACAGTAATGGGAAGCAAGTGCAAGTACTTTATTTCTACTGTGAAAATAGCTGTATGCTATCCTGACTATGAATAATTTCTTCTGAATTTCACTGTGTAGACAGGTAAAACCTCAGTTACATCAGCAGTTGAAGAAGTGTCTGGTTACTAGGGCATCTTCCTCATTGCTATACAAGAAATAGGTTAAATACGCAATGCAGCTTACGATTTAAGTCAGTAAAAGTGGAATAGACTGTCGGAGAAAGTACACTAGCAAATGGGCAACCAGTTGAACATGTTATATTTTAATTTGCAGAGACAAAAATGACAAGCAATTTATTTACATAAAACTGTACAAAAGCAAATTAAATTATGTAAATATTTCATAAATAGAGGTGGACTAGCATTTAATACATTTCGCCATGTTTAGCATAGTTGCGTGCATAGTGACTCATAATAAACAATGATAAATTGTTCTCTGCTTCACTATCAACATCCAAGTTGCAGAACAATAGTCAATGATTAATATTACAAACAGATCGTACCACACTGAATGCAAGTGCTTTAAAATTTAGGAAGAAGATGTCTGAAAGCATACCCCAGGTAGCTGGAAAATGATGTCTTCTTCCTTGTATTTATGCTCTTCAGTCACCAATAGAACTTTACTGGTGGACTTTCATCTCTATTGCTATTTTATCTGCTTCATTCCTTAAGGAAACACTGTATATTTATCACCAAAGAAACATCCATCCAAACTACCTTGTTGTTCAAGCTCCTTAGAAGTCTTTAGTGATGGCTGTACTTGTGGCAGGTTCATTTAGCCTTGCTCTTTATTTTCCTACCTGACAACTTCCTAGGGTAGCCTTTCAGCCAATCATTTCAATCCCATTTAAGTTCTTCCCCCACATAAAAATAATGTTTGACTTTTCTTTTTTTCCTGAAACTCAGGCAGCAGGCCAGTCAGAAACCATATGGAATAAACATAGTGGATCTGAGATCCAGAATGAGCATTAGATTTTAGACCAAAGCTATTGAATTTTCTAATATATATAAAGTTATATATTAACGCATCAATCTATAAAAGTGTCCTAACGTAAAATACATGCAAAGCTCATTTGAGTTTCCCATGGAAGGAAATAAAAGGATGAGTCCTATACTGTACAACCAAAGTGTAATGGCAGCTAAAAGCAATTAAAAAAAAACCCTTAATTGTCAATTTTCCTGGTAACATGAACTGATGACACCTTGCTAAACAACTATAATATAGACTGCTCATAGTTTTCCAGGCAGCAGAATTAAAAACAAATGAAAACAACCCCAAACCCCACACAAATATTAATAAAAAAACCTCTCAAGACATACTTAAACCACAGCCTTGTGTTAATAATGCTTAAGACTGGTCCATTAACTGAGTTTGGCAAAAGGCTTGTTTTTTAAATATATTATTTATAATTTCTCAGAAAATAAACACAGGTAAATATACAGGTTCGAAAAAGTTGGGAATAGCCCCTTGTCCCTCAGTGTCCAAACCCAACTACCACTTTACCATGATAACAGGTATAAAAGGCACAGTTGCATATTTTGCATTCACCCTAATTATTTTTATAGTTTTATTTGTTTATTTTTATACAAAAGCACTCTATTTATGGAGTGGCACCAGATTTAACCTATTTCAAATAAAAAGAAAAATACAAACACAAAATATATTTGTGTCATGCCAGGTCAGAAGAGTAATCAGCATGTTAATAGTGGCTAGTTCTACTAGAATTACTGTGAATACTTACAGTACATAGAATTTTTAAAATTCTTTCACACCCATTTTAGTTCTAAGGAGATGCACACAAGTAAGGTACGTAATGACATGACCGCCTTATGTGGTGCAAAATTGGTGAGTGACTGCTGATCCATTTAATCTGAAGGTCTTCTATGACCTGTATTATTAGCTTTGTAGAAAAAGGGTTTAACGATATATTGAAACAAGCTACCTAATGTTCTTTTTTTTGTTTATTTTTTAAATAAAATAAATTCTTATTAAAGAAAAAAATTTCTGTTGAACATTTGTGTTATGCAATTTTGTATGCTGTTGAAACGTGCAAGAAAAAATGTGTATACATTACATAAGCATTTTAGAAGCTTTTTTTTTAACAGGTACTTACAGATTATACAAAGCAGTAACTGCTCTATGCAGTCTCATAACAAAGTACTAGTTTGCATCTCTCCATATTACTTAAATCAACATAAAAATGTTCAATCGTTATTAATCTTTGATTTAATATTTTCTTTCTAAAATGTGCCCATTCATCATAACTGCTATACACAAACTAGTGTTACATGAAGAAAGTAAACTTGAGAGAGGAGACTGGAATGGCCAAAAAGGGCACACCCCACTGTACAGAGGAGAAGTGACTTCAAAAGATGAATGTGATGAGTTGTACTGATTTTAGCAACCTCTACTTTAGGCTGTTTAAGATTATACTCTATGTAATTCTTCAAAGCAAGAAACTACCCAAAGCTACATCGTGACTAAAATATACTAGAGAGCCATCTAGCCATGCCTTAACATCAGGTTAAACATCCAGGGATTTGAATGCTTTCCCCCTTCTCAAGCTGTCCTTGCTGTGTTGTCCGATTGTCAGATTCATCTGAATGTCTGAGCGCAGTTTATAATTATTACTACATCATCAGCTACAAAGCAGCTAGCTGAAGTTCTGCACATTTTGTTGCTTTTATTGCACAAAAACCTGTTTCATTTCCTGTTCCTTTCAAGAAGTGCTCACCATGAGAATTGTTACAGCCCAGAGCTCTTACATATCATGGTCACTTGGATTCTTTTTGACTTGTCTTGACCTACTACTGTGCAAGTATCATATCACTGTTTATTAGACCATTTTCTACCTGCCCTAAGTGTTCTGAGTCTTGACATTGGTTAGTATTGCACTTCACTCAGCTTTAATGCACTTATGTTTCAAGAAAATATGCATCATATCTTTGACACAACTGAAGCAATTGGTAAGCTGCAACATTGATGACAAAAGACCTTAGCAAGCATTCCTTGCCCTCTGAAAAAAAAAGGCAGCATACTTGACTTGTAATATTCTCTTGTTACTGCATCATACCATTCTCCACACTCTCCCCATTCTCATTAACACAGCCTTCTATTACTAATTTAATTTTGATCTTAAAAATTCCCTGGAACCGGCAGCATGATATGATATGCAGCATCTGCTGCAACATATCATGTCATTATGAAAAAACAAATCAGTTCCTTTGGGCATTCAACTCTAAATGCATTGGAAAAAGTATGTCATCTGGGCTTGTGAACCGTGCTACTGTGCAGAATGTAACTGAAGGTGTGTTATGTGTACATATGAATATTTGTGAGTATATTAGTTTTCTAAGCCAAGCCCCAATACTCAGCAGTTCCCCTGATCCATAGTATGATCTTTGGCCTTTTTGTTATTACGATCTTCCCAGCTAGATGTTGGTCTTGTCCAAAATAATGAGTTCAACAGTTTATCATTACTATGCTACAGTTTATGTGTTACTAATTGTGTTTACGTTGAAGTAATCATTACAGAGAACGAGAGAGGAGGAGAGAAAGAGACACAGCAAGAACACATTTGTTCTATGGATAAAACAGAACCAGAGTTCAAGATTCATCAGAAAGTATGCCATGTTTTGGACTGCAGTCTCAGGCTGAATGTTATTTCTGCTGCTTCCAGCCTCAGATGAGAGGTGAGAATATTAAAGCTGTGGTCTTCACAAAGTGCCTATTAATAGTTATTCCTTTGTATTTATCTCTGCATCTGTATGGTTTCTGAAGGATTGTCCCTGGTGGGGATCAGCAATAATCAGATGATATGTTTTGAATATATTTTCCCTGACCTGTTATCCTCAACAAGCCAGATGACAATCAAAGAAAACAAGTGGTTTAACTCATGCTTCTGCAGAGGGGTTACAACTGTGTGTTGTGTTCTTTTTAATCGAGCTTGGTACTATGGGAGGAATTTGCAATCATAAATTTGGGAAAATAAAAATCGGTGAGGGGGAATTAGACATGCAAGTAACAACAATGGTTTCTACATTGTACAGTATAGTCAGGCAGACAGTATAGTTAAATGCCTGCATATGGAGGCAGAAATGGCAGGCAGAGCTTTTGTCTCTTTGGTGGCCCCCTCTTTTTTGTTTTGTATTTTTAGTTAAAATTGTTTTCATTTTAAGACTTTTGCCCCTTTTCCTTCTTATAACATGAAAGAACTTTGTTGCTGCTTTTTAGCTTACAGGTAAACTTCTCTTCTAGTTAAAGTATTGACAGGAGATGGCTTGTATTCCCCTGTCTGTGTAAGGGGGATATCCTCTGGATTGCCTTCTTCATTTTTGCTGAAACTAGCCGCGCTGAAGGTCTCATAGGATGAGGTCAACTTTTTGTTAAGGAGGTTTCTGTTGCGATCGCCCATGAGGGAGGCTTCTCCATTGGCCAGCTTTTCTTGACTGCCTCGTTCATCAACAGGCATGAAAGTGGAGAGTTTTGGCTGGCTCTTCTGCTTCCTTTCCGGAGAAGTGCGAACTGGCATCCAGCAGGAGTCCGAGTGGCCATACTCATCACACTCTCGGGTACACTTCCCTGTCAGGGCTACATCTGGTAGAGGCCGTGAATCTGAAAGTAAAATAGAGTCGTCTTTACAAACGAATAATATTGCAATCACTTCCAGTGAAACTGAGAATCCTTAAATTCACAAAAGGTATTTTAAAGGTTTTGGTAAGAAACTTGTAATACATTTCTGAGTAATAATTTATTTTATATTGAATGTGCCCATAGGCAACAAACTTTTGTACAATTATCTTCAACCTCAAGTACTGAAAAATAAGAATATTAAGTCACTTGATATGCCTGTAGGTCAATCTCAAAAGCAAAACTGTATTTGGCAACAGTTACTGAATTAAGTTTGATGTCTAAAACAGTCAACCAAGCATTTAATACTACCAATTTTCTGAAATTATTAAAAATACCTTTCTTTGAATTCTTTGTAAATAATGTTTTGATGTTATATGAATGAAATCTAAGGCCCTGAATTCTTCAGATACTTATGAACATGATTAGTGCCCTGCATGGGAGCAGCACTGTTATTGACAATACACTCAATTTGCATGTTTTGTCCGTACACTACATGTTGTGTGAATGCTACATTCAACAATTGGAGCATACAAAGACACCACTATTTGTTATAAATGTAATCTAATGTGTAGAGATAAAGCTGGTGTGTGCGTGTGTGTACATACGTACTGCTGGATTGACTCCTACCTGCTAAAACACAGATGGTTTTTAATATTCATATTTTGATACTCACATTACGGAATTAGCTACCTTATCTATTTTAAGGACTAGGTCAGATTCTCAAACCCTTGCTTTTATTCAGTTATGCTGTACTTTATAGTCTGCATCAAATAACTGGAGTTGCTTGCAAAATAACACAATGATATTCAAATAAAAGTGATTGAGAACAAAACTGTACAGCTACATTTAATTTTCCAGTTTATTTGGTATGACTTTCATATGCTATGACTTATTTGATATAACTTTTAGGTTTCTATTTATTGGGAAAAAAAAAAGTCCTCAAAATGAGCAAGGAGCCCCTACCTGAATAGGTAGTCAGATACTTCATATGGACTGTGGCCACTTTCTCCCCCTTCCCCCCCCACCACCCCCCCAATTCACATACACTGTCATTTTACCGGTAATAAAGTATGAATGAAAAATATTTTTCAAAGTTCTATCAATTTTCACTGTCTGACTTACATTTTGCCTATTTATTTCTTTACTTTTGGTTGCCATATGACGTCCTCAAATAGTGACAACACCAACTGTGAAATTTTTATAAATTCATAGTTTATTGAAGTAGCAAGAATGACTATTCCCAGATTTAAAAACAAACAAATACCCTTTTGCTTCTTCCAGAACAAACTGTTTTAGTTTAAAAGTATTCACCTTGGGTATCTGCAGAGGAAGCATGTTTCATTTCAATGTCTGCAGATTTAATGCTGATAGAACTGAAAAAGCAGTCACTTATCCTGATTTTTTTATTCACTAAAACATTCATTTAATTAGCTATTTGTTGAAATGTTGCAAAAATATACATGTTATTTATTTTAACAACTGTCAACATTTTTATAGAATCCAGTGTATGGATTTTGAATACTGTATAATATTTTGTATTTCAATATGTCACTGACTTCAGTGAGGAAAAGAATGTTGACATTTAGATAACTGAGTAATTCCCTGTAGCTGAGATGTATAAGGCTGGGGGAGAGACCTGACTGATTTTTTTTTCTTTTAGAGTTGTACCTATTAAGAGTTTTGCACTTAGACACAGCTATGACTACCACAGTTTTGCAATGAAGAATACAAAGAACATGGACACTTGTCAGCCTATCAATTTTCTAGCCACTGTTTTCTGGAGATGTATGCAAAAGGCAGGGATCATAAAAGAAATATTCTCTGTCAGCTCAATCTAGTATTATTCTTGCACTCCCTAAATGTAAGAAGCATGGATAATTAACTGCTGAGTTGCACCTGATGTGCTTTGATTTTTAAAAAGGAAAATCCTCTTAATATTTTTTAAACAGGGCAAACCCCCTTCCCATCTAAATCTTAATAAGCTCTTCAATCAGTTCCTTAATTAATTTCCAAACAATGATCATTTAACATAATGTTTACTATTAATATTTGAATTATTACTCTGGCAGAATATTTGCAAATACTTATCAAGGCAATACATTTGATATTTACTTAAAAGATAGCAGCTATGAGCATGTGTTTACTGAAGAGGCTTTTGGGGGTTGTTTGGTTGGTTTGGGTTTTTCATTTTTTTTAGTTTGAAAGAGTTACTGTCTTCCATGATGTTTGACGGTTTCTTTTTAGCGCAAACAGGGCTTGAGCAAGTATCACTTGGGTTGATAAAAATCTTTCCCATGATTCTTTGAATCATGCCCTTGAAAATTTACCATTTTGCATTGTAGTGTGTCTATCTTGACTTATAGACAAATGTAGAATTCTTCACTGTAAATTATGAGACTTGCTAGGCAATCCAGTTCTCTAGTGACATATAATGAAGCAACAACTTCTAAGTCACTGTTTGGCTGATTCTCCCTTCCATTAGTATTGGGCACATACAGTTAACGTAGCCTTCTGCTGTGTTGCTCTCATTTCTGTTCCAACAGCTGAATCAGGACTGCATGGAAGCGCACCTTTAATCTGACATGCTTATGAAACTCTGTTGCATTTAACTGCTCTTCTGCTTAAAAGATGGGTGTAATTTTAGTAATTGTGGGAGGGAGAAGGAAGGAATCTTTTGTGTCTGTGTTGCACCAGAAGAAGCATAAAGCAGCCAACATTGTCATGGCTACGCTATTTCCAGTACCTAACCCAGTCAGTTAAGGTACCTCTAATACACTGCAGTAGATAACAGAGATCTTCCCTTCATTCTGAATAAGCCACCAGACAGATTTAGCTACAAAGTAATTAAATCTTACTTTTACTAGTTCCCTGTGCAGACTGACCCTCTATTGTACAGTAGGGACCTTATGCTCCTGTTTTCACATTATCCATCTGTTAGAGGTGTGAACAATCTTGGTATTTGAAAAAAAGTTACTTTTCTCCTCTAACATAATTCACATCCAAACATATCTAAGTGACATCCTTTTTTAAGTGCTCATCATTTTTAAAGTTAAGCACTTCAGTAGAGACCACAACGCTAGCTGACAGGCCTAATGGAATAAGACAGCAGAGAATGTCATCGCAATTGGTAAATCATCAAGAAAGAACATAGCAGATTTCTACCACAGTTACATATCTGTAAACTGACTCAGGTAAGTGCTTTAAATGTCAGTTATTAACACTAAATTTTTATCACAATGCTAATTAGTGAGAAAGTAAACTTAGAGGGATGATAGTTCTTGTCATATAGAAATGCATAGATTTTTGGTTTAGTTTTTATTGTTTATACATAGACTACTCAAAATATAAGCCTTTTTTGCATAAAATTATCTTCAGTGTTACAGTGGAAGATGTTATTTTTGAACATTTCCCCTTATAGTGCCTCCATGTCAGATTTAGGTATTGCTTGCCTCCCTGCAAAGCCATTGTAAACCTTGTCCATACAAAACTGATATTTAGGCATGTTTTGGGGCTTACATGTAAATGAATGTTTAGAGATCAGATTTCATTTGCAACTGCTGAGGCCTCAGCTTCAAAGATCTGGTGAACATCGATTTCCAGAGTCTCAAACAGGAGGACCACAAGCTACTTTCTCATAACATCCTTATAAGTTTGCACCAACTATTTCCAGAGTTAGCTGATAACTATCATTTATTTTTTTTTAACTTCTATCATTAATTCAACAAATCTTTAAGCATTTGTTAAGCATATATTTCTAATTTCTAATTTATTTCTAATTTCTGTGGTATCTTTTGTTTTTCACATCAAATCTCTGTAAGGAAGCATGAAAATGAACATGGTTATTTGTATACTCATGTTTCTATTGATTGTGCCTGACTGTTGCTTTAAGGCTGGAAGGGATTGCTTGTTACCAAGAAAGCAAGGTACTTAACACAACAGAGTAGGGAGGGGAAATGAGGTTCATATCCAGTTTAAAGCCCAAAATTTAACACCAAAATATTCCACCCAAGCAATTTTTCCCCTTCCTCTCTCTTCCCACTCCTTACCAAGGAGTGTAGAGAAAGTATTAGGAACACAATAGTCAATGCATCCATTATATAAATTATATGGTCTTAACATACACAATTATTGCAGAAATGTCATCTGTTATGCACACCCATTCTGGCCCCATACTTTGAACAGACCATTCTTGCCCAATATATTCTATATAAACCCAGCCTTAGCAATTACTCCTGATGTGATCCCAGCATAAGTACCATTTTGGAGGAAGATGCAAGGGGCTCTTCATTTTCTCATCTCACAAAGCCTAAGGCAGTGACAGACTAGACTAAAGTAGTCATGTGCTCTACTCCACCTGCTAGTCCCTGGAGATGTAAATCACTCCAATACTGAATCCTTATCCAGATATAAGAACTTGAACATTCCCAGAGAGCAGAACTGTGCCCCAAGAACAACTGCCTTCCCACCCATAGAGCTCTTCTATGACTGTGACTACAGCAGTCACACAGTACGATACCAGCATGACAGTACTTCCCTAAACAAGGCAGCTTGGTCTATACGATCTGAGGAGTCTTTGGCAGATGCAGTTCTGAATAGTATCTATGACAAATCAATGACTACATGCAGATTTTGCTGCCTTTCCCCATTGAAGGGCCGTAACGTCCCTGCGTGGTTCCAGTTATTGAGGGCATGTAAGGAAGGTCTCTGCAGTAGTTCCAGACTACCACGAGAACAAAAAAACCCCAGATAGCTAGTGTCTTATGGTAATGACAGCAATTATGTGTCTGGATGAAAACTACGCTAAGACACTTCTCACCCACCTTTTCCTGCACCCTGTATACAAATGTACTACATTCAGAGACTCATACGACAATCAACTGAAACACCACTAAGTCTGTAAAATTAAACAGGGGTCCATTTACATAGGTTTTATATTAAATGGTTGTTTGTTTTATGAGCTGTGTGATTGGATACACAATAGAGCTCTTAAAGCATAACAAGTATTGACTACATGATCAGAGAACAGTAATGCAGAAAATAGCTGAGAGGGTGCACATTGTACAAATTCACTGTTTAAGGGGGAAAAGAGTAAAAAAGCTGAGCTGTAGTGATACAGAACTACAGCAGTACTGTCTTTGAAATTCCTGCCTCCTAATTGCAGTAATTCAGGAACTGCACCCCATTAGTGCTGTGGCATATTCTGACATGCCAAGACACTATTAAAATACTTAAACATCTTTGAAGGCATCAGCAACTTCTTTCTCTGCACCTTAGGCTAAATATAGTTAAACAGCAATTGAACATATCTCAAGAAGCATTTCTGCCCCAAGGCTTGGACCGCTGTCATTCTGAATGTGGCATTATCATGTACTGCAGAGATAGTGCATGCCATCTCTAAAGCAGTCTTGCTGAATAAAGTCAAACACAAATCCGCTATTTGAGACATGCCAACTGCACTGAAGTAATGCATATATTAATTGCTTTTGGACTAAAAAAAAAAAAAAAATCCATCTATATCATGCCCAATTCTGGAATTATTTTCAGTGCTTAAGAAATAAAATGTTTCAGAGTACAGAAAGGCTTATATATTCAATGATTGAATGACTAATATTATAAGAAAAGGTATGACAGAAGGATATGAAATGATGAATTCTGAACCTATTTATTCTTTTGCTTTTCTTCTAAAAAGAACAGAAAATGAAAGGAGAACTTTAAATACTTTAACTGAAAAATGCTAAAATAACAATTCATAAGACAAGCAAGATCATTGCTATAAGGTGTCAAAAGTCCAAGTACTTAGCTAGTTTCAAGAGAGACAAGAGTGGAATTTTCAAAGCAAACACAAGAAGCTACAGAGCCCTCTAGCACTAAAACTAATAAAAGAAAAAAAACAAAAACAAAGCAAGAAAAAAAAGGAAAATAGAAGTGGTAAGTTATTCTTTAACAACTATTTGGAAAAAAGCTTGTGCTAAGTGAATGATAGCATATTAGCCAAAAGAAAATGCAGCTGAGGGAGAAAAGAGTGGTTTGCATGTACCTAAAATGCTGTAGTAAAGCAAGAATAAAGAGAATCTATTTTGCATGCCCCTAATGGACAGGACCAAAAGAAATGGCTTGAACTGCAACAATGACAAATAAGGTTAGATAATAGAAAAGAACTTCAGGGATAAATGGTTGGAAGGTTGGATAAAAGGATGGAAGGTTGGGCAGTCTGCACCATCAGAGGGTTTTACAAATGGTTTGACAAACCTCTCTCAGGAGTAACCTAGGCATAGCTAATCCTACTTTGGGAAAGGAAGGATGCACTAGATGACCTCTAAAAGTTCCTTTCAGCCCTTTGATGCTGTTAATATGATTACTGACATTTATATACTTTGGCCTCAACCCAATCTCTAACTGTTTTTAAGTTAAGATTCTTGACTTTGCAATAAATCAGCCTTAAATGTTGGGCTTATGTTCAGCTAAAAGTGCATTTTGCAATGCCATCTTGCTTAAAATTTTAGGTTAATAGAATTAAAAAAAAAAAAAAAGCCTTAGCACTTAAGACATGAGTTAATTGAATACAGAAAAAAAAAAAAATTCCCAAGTTCCAACATTAAGAATTGAATTCTGCTTCTACATGTAGTGGTGCAAAACAAACATGATCCTCTGAAGTCCATTAAATGTAAAACTGGTGTAAAAGAGACTCTCTGTTAAAGCAGAAAATTTCAAGATGGTTTACTTTTATGTGAAATTTTGTTTTTGTTTTGCATCACATCATACCTACCTCTCTTTTAGGGAGGAGCAAAAGTCAAATAAGTGAAAGAAGACACTAGATTTACATGTATTTCCTTCATTCAGTTAACCAGACTAGACCAGACCAGCTAGCTATTTTAACATGACTCAGGCAGGTAACCAAAGAAATATTACCTAAGTAATAAAACTAACTAATGTTTCATGTTTTCTGTTATTTCTATCACAATTGCCTCCAGCAGTTAAAGTAACATACCCTGTAAATGTTCTTCTAATTATAGAATGACTACAAAAAAAAGTTTCCTACCTAAATGAATGTTTTTACCAGCTCTGTAGTTCTGCATCTGTGATCTTCAATGAACCATCAGTATTTCAAATTTGACTTAAGGGCAGTTCATATGAAAGACAGTACAGCTATAATGCTTTTTTTTTTAATGACTAAAAACTGGAGTTATTATTTTCTAGGCCCAAGTCACGTTAATCAGTTGGTTACAAGCAGAGAACCACAACATAGTTTGTATACAGTATTATGTGCAAGTGGAATCCAATTCAACAGACAATTCTAGATAAATACAATTCTAGATAAATACTAATTTAAAATCATCTTTATGTTATAGCATAAAAGGAACTATATTAGAAACATATAGTTTTATCTCATTTGTATTTCTTGTGTAGTTCACACTTTGGTATTTTATTTCAATTCACAAGACCAATTGCATACGTATTATGAGGGCTCACCAGCTTATGTGATACCAGTGGAGAGTACTGTACTAAATACACCATTCTGAATTTAAAGATTTTAATTTTCTAGAATTAAATGTAATTGTTATGAGCCTTCTTGTAATCCCATTAAATCCTTTGATAGCCTGATTTACTTCTATCAGTGAAATGGCAACAGATCTTTTAGAAAAGTAGGACTTACTATGGCTTCCTGAAATAGCATAGACATTAAGATGTAGGACACATTTAAGCTGTCTAATATTTCTGCCAGTCTGATGCTAAAGTATTAATCTGTCACTGTGTCAAATTACATACCTTTAGATTTTTCAGTAAAACGTGTCTGTGCTTAACAAACTCGGAGCTGAAATAATTCACGGGGCAATTAGAATGTCAGCTCTCCTAAAGATGACTTAAGAAAAGTCTGAATCAGGGCTCAAAAGTCAACATAATTTCCTTGATACTCAAGCCAAAATGATAGGACTGCAGGAGCTCTAAGGGAACAGAGTAGCTAGCAGCAATTATTAGCTCATCTCAGCGGTATACCGTGCCCCCTCTTCATTTTATTTTTTGGTATTAAGGCTTTAACACTGCATTTTCTTCGCTAGCAGTGGACACTGGGTAGGGAAACTAACAGTCTTGCCACAGAAGAGAGAAACAAGCTTACACGATTCCCCGCTCCCCTCCCACCTTGCAATTTATGCCCATCTCATTCAAAAGGCAACTTCTTTTTGGAGTTACTCCAAGTGACATTTTCTAGGAGATATTAATGAATGCACTGCTACTGTTCAGACACTAAAACCACAATCCCAAAAGATGTTAAGTGCCATCAAATCTCATAAAGCATACCCAGAACCTATAGCAAAGGTTGAACATATAGAAAAAGCAGTAACATGACAAGAGTTGAAAGCTGTCTTGCAAGCTTGATCTCTGTTGGAGTGACATAAAAATTCACTAGGTAGGGCCAAAGTTTACATTCAAATAGGACTGATTACAAAGAAAAAAAAGAAAAAAACCCCCATACATACGGCTGCCTAATTGTTTACCATAAGGAATGAAAAAACACATATCCTTTCACAACAGCGAAGCTGAATCACTTGTGACTATGGACAAGAGACAAATCTAAAATATCAAGTTCTGGTTGAATGCTTCTGCATTTAAGTTAAGGACTGGCATTAAGGGAAAATACCGAATCCTTTCTTTCATATCTTTCAGTAAGTTACATTTTTCCTACTGAGTTTTTCTCCCACATGAAATACTAACTTGAACTGATTATACTCACAGAACCACTTCCTTCCTAAAAATCAAATACTTCATACAGTTCTACTTTATAATATAAAACATTGCTGGAGTGTGCATCCTATTGCATTCCTGCACATACAGACTAAAATATCATATAATAACATATATTAAATAGTATTAATTCTTTCATAAAAAGGGAATTACTCCTGTTCCCAAGAAGTTTTCTATGTGGCCTGTATAATGTTTATTTCTTATAAGTCCTAGATCCTCGGGACTAAACTTAATAACTAAAATGTGCTGAAGTTCCATTAATTTATATTACAGTATTTTAAAATGGTGGGAGGGAGTTAAGAAAGTTCCCCATGCTCTGCAGGCGAATAACCTCTAAATAATGGAGAGCTCAGCATGAACAAGAAAACAAATGTCTTGTGACTACTTGTCTTTTTAGTAACTGTCAAGAAGAAGTTGTGTTGTAGGATCAAGAATAGCAGTCACCTAAAGGATTCATTTAGCCTTTATACCATAATAAAGGAATCTTATCCTGTCCAAAGGAAAGGGGGGGGGGGGTAAGCTCACTTGTTTGTTCATTGCATGCATGTGTCTCACAAATACAAATAGAAGTTTGTAATTTTACATACCTAATCATACTAACAAGAGTTTGGATATAGAACCAAATTTAATTCAATTCAGTGAACTGAAAAGTACAAAGAATGCATTTTTGTTAGTTCAGTTCAGCAGAAGATCCACGTGCTGCACAGAATATGTTAAAAATGGAAATAAAGAACAATTTAAGATTATTTTATTAATACACACTTTCCTGTTTGTCTAAAGTATCCCCCAGGAGGAATAGGTTAAATGGTATAAAAAATACTGCTCATCTTTACTAATCATACATACTAAGCACAACATATAAAGTCATACAAATTAGGTGTAAATGGTGATATTTCCACCTGTCAAACTAAAATTAATGTTTTTACTGAATAACTAGTTACTGACTTCTATCTTTTATTTCATGGCAGTGGCTTTTGAAGAGAACAGAACGTGGTGCACTTAGAGGTACATAGCATCATATTGGGAGAAGAAAAGAAAAGAAATGATAGACAAACTTTGCTTGTGATAAAGCTATAAATAGTGATCAAATTTGGACAAAAGACCAACTAATAAATTCATTATGGACACACACACACCCCACCCTCTCTTATGTCACCACAGAGGAATGCACCACAGTGTCAGTCTGGTCTATAGATCCATCAGCTTTCTAATGCCCTGCAGGTAGCTGCTGCTTGATAGAGGCTGAGAAGGAACAAGGTAAGAGCTGACTTGTGCTTGTGATGGAAACTTTGATAGATATATAGATAGACAGACAGATTTGTTAATATCAGCATATAATAAAGATGATGCAGTGGAGTCTGTCAGAATTTCTGGATTTTGGCTGAAGTTCATTTACTTTATCCTCAACTTTTCCTAAGAAGAGGTAAAATCTATCACTGAATATTGTGTATCTAAGTGGAAAGTATCACAAAGTAGCATGAACTTTTGTTGTTTAAAGTACTGATGTTCTGTCATTGAGATGATGCACAGGAGGGTTTTTTGGGTTGTTTTTATAGTGAGTATGTGGAAAAGTCTTCACACCTTTAAAAAATGGAGAGTCAAATATAGAAAGATAACGAATATCCCAGTGTGATTTATTTCCTGTTCAAAGGGATTTTTCATTATTTTTTTATTGATTTTCAGCTGTGTTTGCAAATTACTGCTAGTGAATTAATTACAAACATCAGCTCAGAATGGTTACAGGCTTATGACAGACTCATCCGGGTTACAGACCATTAGTAATTAAGTGGCATTGCACTAATTTCCCTTGTGCATGTACAGTAGACAGACTGTAGTCATACACATGAATCATAGGGATGTTACACAAAAGTGAGATTGAAGAAAGGTATCACTGTTTATCTCACCACAGAGCACAAAAGTATAATACAAATTTTAAATTGGATGGACAGGCTAGTGGAAAGATTAGAAAAAGTCTGAATGAAACAAAACAGGGAAGATAAAAAAAAATCAAGTTTTATTTGTAAAGACAGGTCTACACTTGTCAGAAACAGCAGTCCCAATCCTTCTTGTGTAAGCAGGAATTGTAATGGAGCCTGAAGGATGCCTCATAGTTTTCTGAATCCCTCTTTACCCTAAGTATCTTACAGTCTTTAATTCTCTCAACAGTTATATGAGGTAAAGATGTATAACTCTTACCTTAAAAATGAAACCGTGTCTTGCTGAAAGTTAAAGGCAAGACTGGGCTTGAGCTAGAGTGTCTAATAAGCATATTAGTAAGGAGTTTTCTCTTAGCACTCAGATCAAGATGATAATTTGGGGTTGTTTTACTAGCTATTAGGTAAGATTTTCTTCAGACTTCCTAAAACGCTTACTTGAGTGGATAGTTAGGCATTTCCCTCTACAAAAATGGGATCATTTGTGTCAGTCCATTCTCCTGGACTAGGCATGTTTCGTATTGTAATTTGTCTTCTCTTGTATTTCGCAGCACAATATTAAAACTGGTCTATATGCTTTCATTTAGCTTTGTTGCCGACATGTATACCTGTCCTGCTAAAATTAAATGATTAAGTCTCATCAAATATTCTGTTATTCATCAGCTTGAGACATTTCCAGATTTCTGAAGAAGTGCAGTACATATACTTTGGATTCCTGTTTAATAGCCACTAGCTACACTTTCAAGAATGAATCAGATAACGTCCTGCTCATTTTACTCATTTGAAGATCAAGAAGTTTCCTCCAGTCTTAGTTTATGCTTTCAGTCAGAATCCAGTAAAACTGACAAAAGATTTCAAACTGGACAATGTTAATCTTGTTCCACTTGTAATGTATGAACAAATTCTTGACAATAGGCAGAAAAAAACTAATCACATGCACCAGGATAACATAAAACACAATCAAATAAAATATATCAAAATAGAGGTCAAACACTTCTTTAAAAGTACATATATTGAAGAAAACAAGACTAGTGTATTAAGTGTACTGATTATAGTATCAGGAACTAAAATCATCCTCTTGATTACTCCCACTGTAAATCCATAGTGTCTCATTTCTATTCATCTATCCAAAATAAGCTGCAGTTTTCAGAATCACTTGAGTAGCTGCTGATTACTTTGAGAAGTTTATAACTGAAAGAAGCAGAACAAGACTGTGGAAATTAAATGATTAAGAGGTCAAATATTGGAGGTGGGCAGAACATAAAATAGTAGGTGGAAACAAATTTATCAATCAGACAAATATACACAATTTACAGAATTTGTCTGACTTTACAGCCAATTATTATAAACAAGGAAGGAGTAAGTTGGACTATAGCTGATTACTGTTTCAGATAAACTTTTAGTAAACTGTTAATTTTCTTTTATGAAGCGGTGACTGCATTGTCCCCATAACAACATGAAGGGCAAAGGGATTTTTGCTGCACCTTGGCTAGATCTCATGGCACATATTTTGTGCAGCCATCTTTCCCCTATTCAGACTATGGCTTTCTGAATAGAAAGCATTAAGTAGGAAATCGTTCTCTGCACAGTGTTTTAGTCTCTGTCTCTTTTCTCAGATCATAATAAAGTTGCCAGTTGGGACTTTGTTTTTTGTGAATGTGAAACATCGTTCACTGCAATCTAACTGATTTATTAACATAATACACTGACTCTCAGATGTAACAACTGGTTCTACTTTGGTCACCTTTGAACTTGCAACTTGAGGCGACAGATTGTGTGCCCAAATACGTATCACCGGAGCCCCCATTATTCTCAGGATGTGATTATTACAGGAGAATTAGTCAAAGAGGAAGGAATGATCCTGAAGTCCTACCAGAAACTGGTCACCACACTTAGATATTTCATTGTCCCTGTACAGTAGTGAGGAGCAAAGACAGCTGATGACAATATTTCATGCCCCTTTGCAAACAAAGCATCTCAGGCAGCGATCCATTACACAAGGTCTAGACAAGGCATAGTGAATAAACTCACAGTCCACCACAGTGGTGGATACCACAGATTAGGTGATGAAATTTATGCTTCAAGATGCTTAATTTAATGGGACAGGTAAAGCATCTGTATGGAGATATTACTTTTAAAATCAGAAATGAGTGGCTGGCAAGGTAAAACTGTGAAATTTGGAAAGTTATCTGTTTACTTTCGGATGATAGGGAAGAATTGGGATAGGAAGGAAAGGGAAAAAATAATGTTCTGGCAAAACTTTTTTTAAAAAAATCCTTATTCCAGTATTAAGGCTAACATTTTACTTTTCCCTTCAGTGTGATGTTTCAGATGGTATTTTGAGAATCTTATTTTTTATTATACTCTCAAATCCTTTTCCCATCAGGTATGTGAAAACTCACTGAATACGTGGCACTGTAATAAGCAGCTAAACAATTTCTCAAGGCATGCTGTATCCTACCAGATTTTAGACATGAACTGCAAGTGCATGTCTTTAGTGTTGTTAAACTTATTTTGTGTTGCTGCAAAAGTATTTTCTGAGGTTTTCTTTGTTTCAATTTACTGATGCTTTTAGTCACTGAAAGTAGGGGAGGTACAGAAAGAGGTCAAAACTGACAGCAAAACTGAATCAGTGCTTCTCATGCCAATGAAATAATGAAAAACAGCACTGTTCTTACAGCAACAATAATGAATATAAATAGACAAAAGGCTCTGAATAGCTACTGGGAGGAAAAGAATAAGGCATCCATTTCAAGAAAAAAATCTTTTCCTGCCATCACAAATAGCTTTGTGAACTGGCTAAATTAGGATGCCCTTTAAACAATTTCCATGCTTCAAACAAAGTCTTGTGAAAGACAGGTCTCCCTTATTTTCCTTTAAGAGATCAGACTTATTAGGTTGAATTTTACTCGTATTTTATTTCTCATGTCAATCATTCTCAGATAAAGTCTGTTATCTCATCTTTGACATAGTTCAATACTTAATATGAATGTTTTATTTCCTGGATTTATTGTCTCAAGCACACATCACTTTATCTGTCTGCAGGTAACATTAGCAGAATGTAAGTACTGGCCAAATAATTGTCAAAGGATAATAAAGATTTGCCCAACTCTTCTATCTGTTTCAAAATTAAATCCCTAAGTAAAGGTATAACTCTGTATCAAAGTCATTTACTGGAATAAGTATATTTATCTGATTTTCTTCTGTTATAGAATGCTGGACACTGCATCCAAAGAAAGATCAGAGAAACAAGTTTCTTCACTTTTATGGCAGATACCATGTTCTAAAAGCGCTTAAACATAAAAGTCATTAGAGAGATGCTGTATCAATTAAATTCCAACAGATTAGAAGATTTTTGTCTGTCACTAAGTGATTCCATGGATTTAATGTATTTTACATTGCCATCTGTTCAAAACTCAGTAGAGAAATATCCTGTCTCTAGTTGAAACTGTTTGAAAATAATTATATCTTCTTCTAGAATAACAAAATAGCAATCTGTTAGGAACTTTATCATGCTGTAAGAGAACAATACTTGTTAACTTATAACTTTTTTTATTCATTCAGGGTTTTGAACTGAAGTAATATTTATAGAAATACAAATTTCTACCTTAGATTCCAAATTTAGGGAGGTAGAAGTGATGAGGAAGGAACAAAGAGCATAAAAGGAATAAAATTTCCATGCTGATATCACAAAAAGCAAGTATCATTTAACTTCTCTGTTATTAGATTCTCTAATTTAGCATACCTCAGTCTATGAAAATTTCTCTAGCTGCAGGCATCTCTGATTCTTCTAAACAAAGCTATTACAGTTTTCTGTAACAATCAATATTTTGTCAACCTCCCTTATGAATTCTAAAATTATTTTTAAGAGCTCAGCTACACAAGCAGACTGGTCAGAGGACTGAGCAATGGCTCTAATTATAAGCATCTGAATTTCTCACTGGTTCAGGTTTACCTAATTTGCCTTTCTGGGAAAGGTAATACACGCCTAAGGCATGGCTTTGATAAAATGCACTACATCATTAGCACACAGCATTTAGAAGTCCAGTCAATTCAAACTTCATTTACATTTCTAAAAAGCACAAATATTTTGCTTGCCCAGAGACTGATCTCGCACTGCTTACACATCCTTTGAATTTGATATTTGTCTCATCAGTGAAAAGTGCAAATTCAAAGCAATTATACTAAAGCTAGCAGCATGCCACAAATCTGAAGTAAGTATTATCTGAGAGCCAGATCTGTTCCAGTGATAGCAACTGATGATCTTCGTTGAACATGAAGGCATGATTAGGTCTCTCAAAATCTGTGTTTTGCATTTTGACGACTATAAACAAGGGAGAGGAAGATTTATACAATTCTCAACTCATTTACCGAAACATCAATACCCATAGCATACCTAAATCATAGATAATTTCAATGTCCAAAAAGATGACAGTTCCAAAGTGTAAAACTACTCAGCCAAGAGGAAGACCACGTGTGTTTGCATTCATGAATGATGAATGTTAGGTCACGTGGAACTCTTTAGAGGGAAAGGAAGGGTGATCCTTAAAAGCAACTAAACTTGCTTAGCTGAGAGGATTTTCTGTAGCTTGGAGGGGGACAGGCAGAAACACATAAGGAGGCAGACTTGGCAACTTTGAAAGAGGCAGGGGCTGGGTGTAACAGGGAGCAACTCCAAAACTCTAACTTTATAGATGATGGAAGGAAAGAGGCTTTTCTGGAGACTTAAAGGAGGCTGAAGAGTTTACTTCACATAGGAAGTCACTGAAAGTTGTTTGAATAGATAGAGTGGAAGGAGATGATGCTAAAGATGAGAGGGAAGATGCATAGTGAGACCTTTATATTCTGTCTCATTCAGCAGTTCTATGTTTTCACTATCTAAAAATGTTTGTCTTCAGTTTTAGTTTTTGATCTAATAAAGTGTAGCTTTAGAGAACTTTTTGCTTTTGGTATCTCTTGGTGTGTTATTTGCACCTCGAGACTGAATCAAGGGTCCATCAAACAAAAATATAAACAAAGAAACATTAGGAAATCAACAGCTACTGATTTATAAAGAGATAGCACAAAAAAATGAAGCTGAAGCTACCTGTAAAGACATACCAGCTTTGTTTTACCTACAGATTAAACCCCGAAAAGTTCACTAACTCAGAAACACAGCCTGAGGAAACAAAAAGTTTGGCCTTGTTCATAGAACTTTTGAGTTTTGAAAGTTGCAGTGATTTATTCGGTGATTTTAATATAAGGTTCAAAATGAGGAGTGTAATAGACACTCTACTCACTCCCTTAAGCAGGGAATGTTATTGCAAATGACTTGGTATATATTTTGTAAGGAAAATTAATTTGCATGGAAACAAGTGCCTGCTATGATATATCCTTACCATTTACAAATATTATGTTGGATCCTATAAAAATACAAATTACAAGCCATGTATACCAATTTGCTGTTGGAATAGGACTGACAGACTATAGAATGATATTGCATCTTATATGAGATTACAGACGGAAAAAAGAATGAAACAAAAATTATTGGATAAGAAGACTTTAAGTAATTATGACTAGTTTTCAGCAATTTTCTCTCTCTGCTAAGAATTGGAAATAAAACCAACATCCACAGCCGTGTACTAAACATACTGTTCTACTTTGAACTTTCTCCTGTTCTACTAGGATTTTGTCAGCTACGTTTTTTTTTTAAAAAAAGGACAGCATAAGAAGGTTAAAAAGAACATAAAAGAGGCATTCGTGCTTATAAAATTTGCCAATATATTTTAAAAAAAGAATAATTAAAACAAAGTTTAAAGGAAATCATCTTTTATCTAAACAGGAAATGAGCAATTAAAATGAAATTTATGTCGTGTATTGAATAGCTATCCCAGACAGTAACCCTGACTATTACCCCAAATAATATAATTACCTCCTTCATGCTAAATAGTCTGTTGTTTGCCAAATGAAATGCAAAACAAGCTAACTCCATGTAATCCTGCAAATCCTGCTTAGAAAGAAGAGTATCATCAATAACTATAGGTCAGCTTATTTCAAGAAAATCTATCAGGTATCCAAGCACATCAAAGCACTTGCACTGCAATTCTATCCTTCTCTGTTTTTTTTAATTATCAGGTTCTTCTCCACAGGAAGCAATTCTAAAGAGAATTGAAACAATTTATTTTGAAAGCTATAAACATCAGAAAGATTCTGCCTCATACATTCTAAAATGCAGAATAGCTTAACACCTCACAGCATGTAACAGCCATATATACAAGCCTTTTCCAGGTAAAGCAGCTTATTTCAAAATGCAGACTTTCACAAAATAACCCCAAATGAATCTCTTTCTATTAGTAACTGCACGACCTTATGTTAAAAAGGAAAACAATCTTTTATTGACCAGACGCAATTTTCTAATACCTAACTAAAAGGCGTATTTTGAATTTCTCAGATGCCAAATACTGAGAAATAAATAACAGTGCAAGTGAGAAGAACTATACATTTCATGCCCACATGTAAGAAGAACTTGTGAGGAAATAAAAGCAGATTTTCAGACCTGCTTGTTTGTCTGTGAAAAGTCAGAGTGAATTACTATTAGAAATATTTAACTTGTTCTGAAAGTACATGTCTTTTGAGCTCTGCTATGCATACCAATTTTAAACAGAACCTTTTATTTCCATATTGTTTAAGCTGCATCAGCACATTTCAGGGAACAAGAAAGTTTATGACAGCTTGCATTATTAGATTTCTTTATTATAGTATTTGCCATGACCTTCAGTACTGATCCTCTGCAAGATTTTGATTTTAATGTCTCAGATTCAAAACAAACTGAAAAGGTATTGTGAAAATGTCCTGCTTTGCAAGCAGTCAGTAGGAGTCACTAAGATTGAAGCTGCACTGACAAAAAGATATGGTGGCTTAGGTTAATCTAGGTACAGAAATTATATCTCCAGAAAGGTAACTTTAATAGCAATTTCTTACTTTTGTTTTGAATGCAACTAATAGCCCAAGTCGGTATGTCTGTATTCAGCATTTCATACACAATCACACCCTCTCCCAAATACTGTGATGCAAGTGCCCCCCTTTCTCACTGATCATAGGGGAGACCTAGAGCATGCTCTAACTCTATGGTTGAATGGCAAGCTTTCAGCTGCAAGAAGTGGACCTGGGAGCAGACTGCAGAAAGCCAGGCCCCCTAACAAGCTACAGAGTCGCAGTCGCTCTCTTCCTCTCTCTTCCTGCAACTCCTGATGGCAGTTGCACAGCCAGCAGGATGATGAGCACTCTCACCAGGAAGAGTTGGAAGCTGTGGCGATGGATCCCCTTAGGACAGTATAGTATCCACAACTTCCAGTATCCATGCCTGGCTGAAAAACCTCTGCGATTCCTACTCTGATTTTAAGCTATGTGCCGAGTTTGGTGTTGTTCAGATGTTTCAGGAGCATTCAGAACTTAACAACCCTTTTCTGCCTTATTCCTGGATGATATTGGAACATGGGATTTCCAGATTAAATGCTTCTGTAACTCTGAGTCTTAACATAGGTGCAGAGATAGCTTTGTCTTTCAAAACACAGCCACAGTCAGAGTAAGGTGGCTACTAGAAGATCAGCTTTCTGAAACCGTTTGCTGGACACACATGTCCAAATCCTATTTTCCGGGCCAAAATAGGTGCTCTGGATCTGTCCCATTTTCCTGAGCAATCATTCACTCACCAGTCATAAAAACTTTGTCTGGCATCAAAATATTGTCAAAGCAAGGTCAAGACATCCACTTTTAGTTTGAAAATGGCAAGGTCTAGAGCTGCTCTGTGGCACAAATAATGCTGTTAATTAAGCTCTGCAGCAAACACTAAGTTTTGCACTGCAATAATTATCAACATCATCTCCCCAGCTCAATATCAAGTACTTATTTAAATTAATTAGCTGGTATGACATCCTCAATAACATTTCAAAAAAGAAATGGTTAAAATTCAGCTGAATATTATTAATAAAGTCTTTGTCTCCCAAAAGACTAAAACTTAGCTTATTACCACCTTGTTCTCAACAGATTAATAGCATGAAGTCCATAGCCATCAACTTTCCTTGCAAAATATTCAATATCCTGCAATAAAGTCTTTTAAAGTAAATATAAGATGACAACTGATTATAGATCTGTCAGCTTGAGTAGGAAGACTTGACACTTTGTTTCTAGCTGCATTTGAAGTCTGTTAGTTTCCATAATTGCACAAATGAAACCCTGGCATATTTTTCTAAGATGTGATAGCTATGAGCAAATAAGAGCTGTCACTCATTTATTAACATGATATAGAAGTAACGCAGTGAAAGCTAGCCATTGAATTGGTCAGCTTTTGCTTACACGAACTAATGCCATGTTCTGTTTGCTAGTCCTTCTGAAGACCTCTGGGGGATTTTCATTCATCATGATGATGACTCATGCAATGCGGTTGCTCCCCTATTCCAGTCACTCTCTACTTTCATCTGAACACCAGCTAGTCTCCCAACACTAATCAATGTCTCACTAACCAGCATGATTGAACACGAGTTACAAGACTATTAGGAGCAGTCTGACTAAGCTGATCTTCATTTCATATTTCCCAGTCTGCTAGGCAAATTACATTGAAGAGCCTCATGACATTAACCCTTCAAATTTTGTCAGGGAGAATTTAATACTATCAGTCAGGATGTACATTTAAGCCTCCATAACTATCACTAATTCAGTTGCTTACAGGCATAATAATGTCAGTATTTATTTAATAAAAAAGAAACATGCAGCAGAAATACTCAGATTCAGTGGCCAGAAGGAACCATTATGGTCATCCAAACAGTTCCTTGGATGCATAGATTGAAGATTTTCCACCTCCCAGAAGCAGAAATGAAGTCTGTCTTCTAAAAAATAACATTTTGGACCCCAAGGAATGGTGAGCTTATTATATACCCTGATAAGCTGATATAATACTTTACTTACCCTTACCATGAGGAAACGTGTCTTCATCAATATTTGCCTTAACTCCCATTTCCAATCTCAGCACCAGGTTTGAATGAAAGATTTAGGAACCTCTCCTTTCTCTTATAAAATCATTTTCCTGTGGTAAGTTCTCTTCTCTGAATGTGTCTCAGTTACATGAACAGACCCTCTAAGCTTTACTTCGCATCAGCTTTCCAGTTCTTGAATCGTTCCGTAGCCACCTTTAACTCTCCCCAGTTTTACCACCATATTTTTGAAAAGAAATAGTTAAATATTGAACAGAATATTACAGCTGTAGTCTTACTAATGCTGAGTACAGAAATAAGATCACTTCCCTATCTCCCTATTTTTTCGTACAATGAAGATCTGCATAAAGCGCCAGGTCTTCTCCAAAATGTGTGATAAATACCTACATCTAGAACCAGAATGCAGAAATCTCCCCAAAACATCTTAGCAACCTAATCTACTCATCTCTAGTTGTCTCCTTTTGACTTCAAGGCACCTGTGCTTCCTGTTGGTGCTACCTGAATATCAGGTACATTCTTCTGTGTTAAAACCCACCAAAATTCAGGAAAAAGTTGAAACACCATCTCTGTCTTTAGAGGTATGCACCTGGAAAGCATGTTCAGAGCTCACTTAGCACTCAGCATCAGCACCAGCTTGCCTAATAGATTTCATTCCTCTCAAAAATATGATTCCTGGAAGAGAAGATTAATTTCTAGTCCGTTATATAATAAGTGAGTGAGACCACTCCTAAATCACATTCTTATACCCTCCCATCTGCAAAATTCAAAACCTCCTTCCAGCTTCCTAAAGAGATGCACATCCATCTGTGTTGATATATTAGTTGCCTTTGTCTATCTGATTTATAATGCAGTGCATCATGCGTTGGGAGAATTCTGGATACTAAAATTAAGAAATCTTGCTTTTCCTCTTTGGAGGAGCTAGCTTCATTTTTCTTCTTGTACCAGAAGTAATGTAATAAAAGTCATATCACGCTCATGTTCCAGGCGTGAACAGAAATGTAACTCTTGCCACTATAAAGAGATTCTTACCCCATCTGCATTACCCATTTACCTTCTAACTGTAGTTTGTGAAAATAAATGGTCACACTGCTTCTGTCATGAAGCCTTCCACTTACATCCTTTCCTACTTCTTTACTGAATTATTAATAAAGTTTTTGTTTTCCTCTAAGTTCACCCAGAGAACTGAGAAAATACCTTTTCAGTGAAGCTAAACGTTCCCTCCTAAAAGTAAAGGCCTCCATCCAGAGGAACCTACAGATTTATGAGTTGGTAAAATATATTCCCTGTTATTTTCCCTGTCCCATTTGTCTCCAAAACCGTACCACAGCTCCTCTGCCTAATGTCTTCAGACATCCAAAAATAGAGGCCTAGAAAATCCTGACCGTTGTAACAGAATTCCATCAAGACTGCCTCACTTGCCCTAGCATGCTAATGCTGAATTCTCAGTCTGCCTTTTAACGTTAAAAAATATATATATATATTTAGTGTAGTCTTTTTGTTTTAATTTTTAAGATTTTATATGGCTCTTCTCACTACTTATTTGACCTTCCTCAATTGTACATTGTCATCTAAGCCTTTCCAGTAACAAAGTGCCATATTTGTTTCTCACGCAACTAGTCCTCAAGTTGAGGCAGAAGCTCAGTGTTCTCCCCATTAAGCACTATGTTATTCTCATATAAATATCTTCTGAAAACTCACTTCTCCACAAGATCCACAGTAAACGTTTGTAAAACTCATTCAGAAATTGTTTAATTTACAAGAACATATAGTGGTTTTGCTTTTATTTCAGAACAAAAATAACCTTTTTTATGTTCCCAACACATTCTGCTCTTTATGACTTAGCACAGTTTTTACTGTGTGTTGTAAATTATTTTGAAGAGGATTTACATCTTCATAAGGTTTCTATGAATTATTTAGCACACTTCTGTATGCTGTAAATTATAGTTGGTCTCCTGGCTATATCTCAACTTTGCAGGGAGCAGAGACAGACAAGATCACTGTTAATTTAAGTATAAAATTAATCAAAGCATTAGTGAATGTAGACCATTATCTTTAGCTTTGGTATTTAAATGAAACATTGCTTTCCAAAGCAGTCATAGTTGTCTTATGCTGATTTCCAGAACACATGGTGCTGGCATGCAACTTCCCTGATAATCTTATGGGAATATATGACTGTAAGGAAACATGTAGATCAGAGTCCAGTACTGCTTCCCTGTATGGTGAATAGCTAAATTAGCAGAATCCCCAAATATCACCAAGATCATAGCACTTGTTCAAAAGATAAAGCAGGGTTAGGAGATGTAAGCAATCATCAGTGCCTCAAAAGGTAAAAACAAAACAAAAAAACCCTGAAAACTGAAGTGCTAAATTATGGATCAGGTAGGAAACAAAGCAAAAAAACCTCTCTCTCTCTCCTTGCTTCCCAAGTGACCTGAAGTAGTAGTCCTGAAGCATTGGACTGACATAGTTTAAATAGAATCTAACAAACATAATCCACATAGCAAGCCTGGAGAATTATTACATCAAGGCTTTAAAATGATCTCTCATTTAGTATTATTGAGGTAAAGAACTGGAAAGCTAACACGATAAAGCCACTCACTTCCAATTAAAGTTAGAGACAAAGGCATTTAAGTGCTTTGGAAAATGTTGTCAATTGTGGTTTAAAACAAAAAAAACCACATTGTGGCTTACACGACTGAAGAAAAGCTTTTTTTTTTTTTTTGCCAGAAGAAAGAAAAATAATTATTTTGGATATCAGTTGTTGCATTTTAAGCCACACCCTTGTTCTATAATTACTTACAAAACGAAGCCCCATTATCTTACCATGTAAGTATATATATTACAGTATCCTTGCCATTTCCTATGTACTCTTATTTCTTATTTTATGAATAAGTTTGTCTTCTTCAAGAATAATCAAAGCTGAAAAAGAATCAGCTGCAATGTTTCTCCCTAGATTAATGAAAAGGTCTAAGAAGACAAGTCCTTTTAGGAACTTGGAGCACTTTTCCCAAGCTTTAGATAGTCCTTGTAAATAGGGAAAGATAAATTGCCAGTTGCAGTTTTATTTCCAAAAGAACTCAGCCCCCACACCCCCAAAGTTTTGGACCTCTTTTATCATGAAAACCAATGTCTTCCTCCTATTTAAAGAAAAATAAGCATCTCAGCAATCCATTTCATCAAAGACAATCAAAAGGTGGCTTCTTTCTATGTTTTCAAAATTCTAATTACCCAAACTATTCTTCCAGTTTGCATTATGCCTTGAACAACAGTTCACATGACAGACAACAGAACTCTACTGTGTATATATATACACACATATACATACATACATATATATATATATACACATATAAAACACTTTTCTCTACTACCTGGGGGGGAAGAGTTCCACCGCTGCTTAGCCTGAATATCTTATTACATTGTACTTACACCTCACAGTGTTATAGGCTTACTACAGATGTTTATTTATGACAGGTGTGCTATCCAAACAACTCTAGTAAGCCTACACATTGATTCAGAGATATTGCATTAAAAAACAACAGAATCTTTTACTATTATTTCCAATTTCCTTAAGACTTTCTATTCTAAATAACACACTAATCTTTGCCAGTGGATATTAACGTATGTTCGATTACTTTCAATTTCCATGAGTAAAACATAATCTGCTGCTTAGAGCAAATAAAGACAAACACGCAGTTCCCCAGCAAAATAAGGAATGAGACAAAGAGGCAAATGCTATTAAAAGTTTTCATTCCATAGCTAGCAATTAAGAACTTTTCTTCTAATTTAGATAGCTGTTATCCAGATTGTGTCCTAGATATTGATGTCCCACATTCATCTTTATCACAACTCTACTGAAATTAGAGTTTGCAGGAGGAAACTGGACCCTTTGCATTTACAATGCACAGTTTCTAGACAAAACAAACCCTCACCCACACGTACCTGCTGTATTCTTCCATAACAGTCTGTATTTCAGTCATAAGGTTTTATCACCATGTTATATTGTACAAATGCAAACTTTTAAACAATATAGTAGTCACAGCAGTTTATGAGATTCTGCAAAACAATACAGAGTACTATCATCTGAAAAAGTTATACCTAAATCTAACACCCTATTTCTGTATTTCTGTACTAAATTAAATCACAAGCAAATGTGTGCTTCATGACCACATATTAAGTGGCTTTGCCCTTCCCCTCTACTGACATATACACACACTTCTTAGGATGCATTTCTGTGTTTACCTCTAACTTTTCTCTAGGTTGGCATATTATTTGCTCAAGCTTGCAGTAGTCAATCAATAGATTTCCACTTCAGCTGTTCAAGCAGCAACTAGTGGGGCAGTCACAACAAATACAATTCTGGCATCTCCTAATGTGTGTCCCTGCCTGTTATTCAGATGCTTTTTACACAAAGTTTACACGTAGACCATGTAGCTTTTACAAAGCTCAGAGCTTGGATTTTAAACAGAAAGCTTATTAGGCACAGGAGTCTCTCGAATTAAATCATAATAAATAGCCACTTAAAATGCTTTGGAAGACAGAATGCATAGTAATATATTTTTATACAAAGATAGTGTTCACCTAAAGAGCAAAAAATAGAATAATAAATGTGATCAGTGAGATCTACAGGACACAGAAGTGTTAATGCGACACTACTTGCCTTTCTTGTCTTAATTTAATCATTTATAGAAACAGTGAACACACAAACAGACAAAAAGAATATAATTTCCTTATTTCCTTAGCTAAATCTCTAAGACACATGTAGATGTAGGAACACAGAGCTTGAAATCTGTCTCAGATATCAGTATTACTCCAAATTGGGTGAGTCTCTCTTATAAGCTGGGATTCCGTCTTGGAATTAAGTTATGATTAATTCATTCTATTCTATCAAGAATGTTTCCATAGAAACTTATATACACTCCAATGAAATGCTTTATGGTGACTTGAATTTGCCTTGCACCTGCTCACAATTTAAGGGTACCCAACAAATGCTTTACCATTTTTCTATTTCCTCTTCAGTCTATTCATCTCCAAATATCTGTATCAATTAAATAATCTCTGGAAACACCTAAAGTTGTTCTTTATTTTTGTATTTGCATTATCTCACCACTCTGTCTTTTTGTTACAATATAGCACAGAGAGTATTCACTTCAAACAGACATACACACACATCCTTCAAGGGTGTGACCGAGCAGCCTCCCTGTGAATCAGGCAGAACCTTTTGCATCGAGGCCATTTTAATCAGAGCAGACTTCTACAAATAGAATTACCTTTTTACTATGCTCTTAGGAGATAAGGTTCACAGAAAAGCACCCATGCAAAAGAGAAGACCCAACAGGTTGCTTTTGAGAAATTTGGCTTAGCCTGCAAATTACTTCACTGAGAATTGAACTGTTCTTTGAATCTGGAAGGAGATAAGAGAAGGTTGAAGGAAGTTAAATTTTGAGCCCTGAAGATGTATGAAACAAATTTTAAACATTAAAAAAAATTTTTATACTTTTAATTCCATTTTACTTTGAGTTGTTTTGCATTAGTAATGGGTAGTATTTTCATAGCATTCATGATTCAGGACAGTGGTCGTGTCACAAAAATATTGCCTTAATATTGGGGTTATTAATGGCAGATTAAAATCAGTTTCATGGCAGAGAGAACATTCCTGACTTTTTCCACCCAATTATATCTTTGTGCATCTCTTAATCAGAAGAAAAAATATCAAATATGCTGGATGCGCATATGAAATCTGTTACCTTAAACGACTTGAAACACTTGACTAGTTGAACATTCAAGTGAATAGCGAGAAGTCTGTCTTACTGTAATATGCATCACCGGGAGAGGAATAAAAGTATAGTCACGTTAGGTTCTTTTCTGGCAAGACCTCGACTTTAAAACTCAGTCTTTCACATGTATAATTCACAGCAATGCCTGTGAACAGTAGTTTAAGAAAACACTTTTTTACGCTGCTCTGGAGATGGCGGTTCAAAACCCAGTACATAATTAAATACATGGGATGGATTTTACTGAGTGGTTAATGCATGTAAAATTTTCTTTGACAATTCAAATTTAAACTCACTTTAGTTCTTATAAATCTTGCAGGAGTATAATTGACTTAACATTTTCTTCAATACAGCTAATACATTACTTCCATTTCTATCTGGACTTTCATATGAATTAGAACTAGCCTTGCTGAAAGGAATTAGCGATATCTGACAGCCAACACTGAAACATCTTGGGAAGAGCATAATATTTTTGTTTGTTTGTTTGGTTTTATCTTTCAGCTGTAGCTGTATATGCAAGTATGGTAAGAGGACCTAAAAGAATGTGTTGTTAATGCCAGAACAGTAGTTGTGGGTAAAATTAATCTGATCAGTTCTGCCACTATAGTAGGATGAAATGCAGATAAGTTACTGTGTTATGAACTATATTTTTAGGTCTGCTGTACACCAGTTTCCTAAATGTCATCTAATTAACAGAAGCTGAACAAACAAGAAAGGACAAATGCATTGCCTCCCAAAATAAATTCCTATTCTGTATTGTGTTGACTTGAACCCATATTTAGTTCCCTTGAAATTAAATGCCTTTGATTTCCATACCTCTTTCTACTTTTCATGGCAACTTCAAATATAGCCTTAAACTCAAAATTAATCTCTTATCTTTTTTACCTGAAAATTTGCAAAATAGCACATACATTGTGTAAACACTTCTTTTACAAAGTTAAACAAACACAAACCAAAATCCAAACCAAAAAAATCAACTACAACAAAAAAAGAAAAAAAATGCCTTTCAATGGAATCAACAGAAAGGAGTAACAGAAAGAACAGAAAGAACAATTTTTTTGCCAAGATCCTATAAACAAACTCACATATGTAACCCTGACATTTCTTTGTTTTGTCATCTTTCCTAGGTAGTAACAGCAGTTCTTTGTATGCTGCCACTTTTTTCTGGCTTTAAGTGTATTAACTACAATAGAAGAGAATTTTTTTGGAAGTCTTTCTATAGTTTTTTTTTTTTTTTTTTTTTTTTAAAGAGGAAAAACATTTGGGGTGATTGAACTGACTGTGTCACCTACAGCATAGTAGTTTGTAGGGTATCAGAATCTTCTCTAAAACTATAAAACATTGTCCTCCTTAGGGGATTTCTGCCGAGTGTCCCCAGAACAGTGAACAGTGCTAGAAAACAGGAAAAGACAAAAAACAAGATGTTGATTTTATAAAGCTTTCTGAAAGAATGTCGTTCTCCCTCAGCTCACATGTACAATATGAGCTCAACGTGGGATGTGCAAGACATATTCTATAGTTTAAGTCTTTAAGATCACTTCCACACCATTCTAGCTTGTATTGAGTTTTCATGGGAGTTTTCAGAAGAAAGAACTTTAATTGTCCTAATATTTATCCAAATAAAACCAAAAAAACAAAGCAGTCCCATCATTCTATAGGAAAACTGAATCTCAGACATAGCCATAATTCCTTCCTAGGTTCCACATTTAATTTTTTATGGTATTCTATTTTGGGAGATTGGGGTGGGGAGAGATATTTTGGCAAATGATAATCTACCTCTGCCTTTTCAGTTCCTGTGCCAAGAATTCAACTGCTACATATACTCTCCCTCTGGTCAGAAATGGCCTGAAACTGGTACTCAGTCAGACCATAGGTCTTTTGAAAGTTATCCATTGAAATATGTAATTGTTTTGAATATATTGCTTTTTGCTGAGAAGCAAAAACAATACCCTAAAACAAAGACAACATTAGCAACAAAGAATGATTTTATTTACACATTTCCCTCTGGTTGGAACTGAAATTCAGCCTTTCTACAGTTATTCTCTAAAGTTTTCACCTTTGTCTTCTCAAATAACAATGCAATTACAAGACAGATTGCCACTTGACAACTTCTGATACCCACTTGGCAGTGTACTGTGGAGTTACTAGATCCTTTTTTCCTGTTTCATTCTTACACTCAATGTATTTCAACATTAAAGCTTGCATCTCTAATTACTTATATGCACTGTCTTGTACAGGTGGGGTGTAGCTGCTGAATATTTTGTATTTTTCCCACTCCTTTTCCCCCTCTCTCTCTTCCAACTGGGCCATAAAAATCTGTCACAGGATTCATAGTCATCTTTCTGCATAGTTCTTCAGCTTCCTTAAAAAGAAATTACAATACTGCATTGATTTAATGAGAGATTCCCTCAGTTGACCAGTTACCATATGTTCTATAGTTTGTTTTCCTCTAGTTCATTTTACACTACTATATTTACATTCTAGAATGAATTGCCCGCAAACTTATTTTATAGCAAAGTAATTCATTCCTGCATCATCCCGTCTATGCATGCTTTTCAGGCCTGCTGATTTTTACCTTACATTGGTTCCTGAATTATCTGCAGATTAGTCTATCTTGTAATTTTTTCCTTACTCCCTTGACAACACATTTTAGCCTTCAGTTACTTTCTCCTCCAGGTTGATGCTTCTTTTTCTTGTGAAACATTACATTGCATATGTCGCATTCACGTGGTAGAAAATTTGACCAAGCTGATCAGGCGAACTGACTGTGTCACCCCCTCTCACCATCTCTGATTACTGTTAAACTGTGGAACAAGATACAAAATTCATACAATTAAAAAACACTCTCAGCACTTCACTCACTAAAGGCACTGTAGGTTTGCAGTTAATCATTTATCTGATCTGCTCTTCTTCTCTACTGAATAACTCAACTTTCTCTGCTACATTTAAAGTCCTTTTTAACAATTATTTAATGATCTTGACTGCACAGTTCCCATCATCTAAATAGAACATACAAGTAAGTCCATTTTGAACTGGCACCAATCCCATACTCCACTTTTTCTACCCATAACCACTGTTCTAAGAAACACAACAATGTAAAACTAAATAAGCCAATGATCTGTGTATTTATTATCAGCAAATTGTGTTTTTCCATGTAAGCACTGATATCTCATCTGTTGCCACTTCTGCCTCGGTAACGTCTCATCTTTTGCTATTGAGAGCCTAGGTTAGTAAAGAAAGCTTCCTTTCCCAGGGACCTATCTTATGGTTTTTACCTCTTTTCCACACCCTCTCCCATCTTAATTAAAAAATAAATAAATAAAATGAAAAAAAAAGAGAGAGAGAGAGAGAGATTAAATTCTGTTATACAACAACATTTCAGTGAGTGTTCTCTGAGCTGAAGAATGAGAAAAGAATCTGGATGCCCCTACTAATATATTGATTAAGCAAGTTCAACTCTGATTGCTAACAATGATGAACAAGCAGAATTTTTGCCTTTCTTCTGTTTCTGCCACTGTTAACTTGGCCTTCTTCATTACGTTTTCCAAAAATATTTTTAAAATGTCTAAGTGAGAAGTAATTTTTTTTAATTCCTGTAACATGGCTTTGTTGTATAAGAAAGCAGATTTGCTTCCCTGTGGCTTAGTAATATCTCTGAGCATTAAGAACATTAGGTAGGAAATGTTTCGTATTTTGGAGGTAGAGGGGGAAACAGGCATGCGAGCTCCAGGTACGCCGCAGGAAGCACCTTTTCTGGTGGCAGTAGGAAAAGAAAGAAAGGAGAAGCTTCCGTCCCCTGCCCCCCCCAGGGACAGCTACCCCTCACGCCTGCACCTTCAAAAACTCAAAGGACACAACATGAAGAAAAAACCTTGCTCCCTTATGTGCACTTCAGTGAGAGGGGACATTAAGACAGCTACATGCAGGATTCACAACCTAACTTTCCTATGCAATTGCTGAACTTTTCCGATGAGCAGTATCTGTTAATTAAGCAAAGGAGAAGGGAAAGCTGCACACCCTCAGAGCACCTGTGCACCTTCACTTCTGAAGCTTATCTCTAGTTTCCATTGATTTTTCTAGTAAATAGCCTGAAATAGCAGGAAAAAAGCAAACAGGAATGAAAAAACAACCATCTTGAAAAAGCCTGTTGCATCTTTCTTCCTCTTAAGATACTATCAGCGTTTTGTAAGGCAACAGAAATTCAGATATACTCAGAAAACATGAATATAAACAATCAAGCAGTTGTAAGACTTTTCAGTTGTGCACGTCTAAACAGAAATCTAACGCAGTTGTATGAAGCATGTCCTAAGCTCAAACACCCTGGTGATAAGAGCGCACACACCCTTAGAGAAGCTGGCAATGAGATCCTAGTGGAGAGGCCACGATCACACTCTGCTAGTAGGACAGATGAGACCTGTTTGGTTACTCCTTCCTGAATCCTGGGGAAGAACGAAGGCATGGATTCAAATGAGCTTTAAATTTACCTCATGGAATCTACTTAAGTGGCATATTTAACGGTATTTTTCTATCATAATATTAGGTTTTGAGCAGCAGGACTAAAGTCCATTCCAGGCCACCCCAGCTGCAGTTCTGTCGTCCTGGCACTTGGACACTTTTGCTTTAACTTTGTGGAAGGAGCTATTTGAAAACTATAATCTAAGGCTATATCCAAACTAAAAGTGAAACCTTGGTCTCTCCCCAGATGCTTGAAATAGAGGATGGGAATATGTTAAATTCAGAGATTACTAACTGGGTCCTAATCTCCACATAATCATGTTGTAATTAGCACAAAACACAGATTCAAAAAGAGAAAATGTTAGATTGGAGGCGAGTTCATTTCTTCACACTCTGTGCTTGAGCCTTGTATGCTTCCTTACTTAATCATGGCTTTTTGCTGTCTACAGCAATCAAAGAACCAGAAGTGAAAAGTGGTGAAGTAAGCACAGTTGCACACGATAAGCCAACACTCAGCCAGCCAAAATCTGCTGCCTAGAGCTTCAGCTATTAAAACAGAAAAATTACCACCACACACAGATCATTCTGGAGAATCCACTAATTCTTCATTTCCTCCAATATACTGAAAAATACCTTGCAATCTGTATTTGCAAAAGCTTTACTGGGGATTTGAGCTCTCTGCCTGAAGACAACAAATTTTGAGAATGATGCAAACTAACTTAATCAACAGCAGTCACCATCTGCAAAGAGTTGGTGGTATATTTGATAGGACATTCAGTATGATGCCCTCTTAAAAATATATCTATATTGAATTACCGTATTCTCTGATCTGTACTGGACACTTCCTTTGGAAAGTTGTTTTTAGTGTCTTCCGAAGAAGAACATTTGACTAAGAAATGTTACAACACAACATGGTGATAAGATTCAAATGAGGTGGAGCAGGATGGGGAGACAAAAATAAAGTTACAGGTTATGGAAAATACTTGATTGGAGGTTCTGATCTTAAAATACTACTCTGAGTAAATGTACATTCCCAGCCTATTATAATAGCTTAAATATTGATTTCTTTTCTGTCCACTCACAAAATGGATTAATCAAAATGCTCATTGTGCAGATCATAAGACTAAATATCAGATTTTTCCTTTGTCAAACTCATCTGTCTTTTCTTTTTAAATCCTGTTTTAGCTTTTTTTCACATTATTTTTTAGTCTTCTTTCTCTCATCTTTCTAGTTAATGTTGTAGTAACATCTGTTAGTAAGGTCAAGGCTGCGAGACAACATCCATAAAAATAAATTAGAAATACATTTACATTACGTCTTTTTCTGGAGTGGGGCACGGGGTATGACAGGGATGCCTCAATCTACTGGAAATGGAGAATTAAAATATTTGTTTTATTACAGGAAATATATATTTAAAATACATTAATCAGTCTTTTATACATTATCAACTAATTTCTTTCATACATATTATGGATATACATAACCACTCTTGGGGGTGGCAGCTAGTGTATCATAACCCATCTGCAGGCTGGATGAATGCCTGCAGACCTCAGTAGTGTGATGTAATGAGGACATGTACAGACAAATTCTAGGGAGAAAAGTACCATGAAATAACGGAGAGGATCTGAAATGAATATATAGGCAAATGACAAAATATATTGGCCAGGAAAAATTCCTGACCCATAGGATAGTATTAATTTCCTAGAAACCTACATATGCTTAAATGAACAAGGTCAGATCTGCATCTGGTTTTGCTCTTCTAAAAATCAGTGAAGCTTTTTTTTTTCCTCGTGTCTGAGAATCTGTCTTGGAAATATCTGATTAAACCGACTCTTGCTAGCACACAGTTGACTCTTGAAGTCAGTGAAATTGCTTCCATCGTTAAGAGCAGCTGAAGAAGAAGTAAGGAAAGCAAATGACTTATATGAAATATAATTCCCCTGTTCTTTACCCTCAGCTTTTGAACTGGCCTTCGAAGAACTCAGGTTTCCAAGAAACATTGAACTTCCGTACAGAAATGGTTACTTTTCCATCTTAACTGTCTCAGAGAACATTTCTGCTCCTTCATTATATGTATATCATGACCAGCCCAAATCTGCAGATTCTGCTTTTAAAGACACAGAGCCTTATTAGGAGCTGGAGACCAGCACATAGATTACCTTCATGCAGTTGTAACATTTCATTTTTCTACTGTATTAGGCTCCACAAGTAGAACAAAGAGAAATGTTGTAGAAGGGACCACATAACATCTTATTGCGTAACTTATGTACTGCTACCACCCATCTTGCACTACATGACAGGGCCAGAATGACATCTCACACTAAACTACCTCTGGAGAATCCCTTTCGTTGTACTCTAGGTAATTCACAGATGGTTGACTTCAGCTCTTTCATTTTAAGAGCATCTCAATTACTGTTGCACCTTCAGTAACTGAGCATGGCATATCAAAATGAAAAGGAGAAACAAGGCTATTGGTTTATACTGTTTATGAAAGTGGTTTATAAAATATACTATTACTGTGCAACATATCTGTATAACATGTTATATCTAGTTAATCAGGATTATTTATTTTCTTTTGAGATTTCATCTAAACAGAATTACTGGACCCAAGTTAAACGGGTTTGTATACATTTCAAAAATTTTGACAGTACCAACATGCCACAGATTTGAATACTGGAGTCATTTTAAAATCTGAGATGAGTATTAGATGAATATACACACCCCTTCTAAAGTTTTTTTTATTATTATTATTTTTTCCTGTTGACTTTAAAAAAGAAAGGAAATAATGAGAAGCTGTATGTTTACTGTGTGCAAAATGAATATAACAAGGCATCTCTTTTTCTTTTTCACTCTTAGAGGATCTTTGTGATAACTGGCAGATTGAATTACATTTGATAAGTATCTGTCAAGAATATAAAGTCTTTCCTGTTTATCAGATAGGATATGTTCACTTTATTGCATGCTGCAATACAGAAGTTAACATATTATAATGTGAAATGTGGGATCAACATACCTGGTACGGTTAAAAAAAACACTTAGAAATCATTAAGAAATAATTTTCAGTGGGAGGGTTATTAATTTATATTGGTATGAATTCCAGCTCTATTGAGTTAAATGGCCTATTTCTAACTTTACACAGACAGAATTAGATATCAGGATATACTTAAGTACAGTTAAAACAAAGAGGTACTAGGAACCATTTGTACTATAATGAGGCGGCACCTCCATAGGTGCAAACTGACACATTTCCAATGAATGCATTTGTGCCTCACTTATATTTTTTCTTTATACCAGATGAGGATCTGGACCCAGAGCAAACAGCATATTGAAATCCAAATTCTAATGCTCGCAGCCTATACCAAGAGTAAGCAAAATGTGTAATGCCATGAGGTTGGTGACCCTGAGCGTTCTTCCCCACCATCCTCTGGCTTGCATTGCTATTGTTAAGACATGCCCCACTGCAGCTTTTGCTCCAGCCATTTCACTTCACTCTTCATGTTCTTTTAACAACAAGAGCTCAGTGGTAAGTATTCAGCATAAGGTCTCAGATGAATCCTGAGAGAGACTTATAATATCGAAAGCTACCAAGCAAAAACACACCTCTTGTGGCTAAAGGAAATATTCTATGCCCAGTCACCTGTCTGCTCTTTCACTAGTGAAGTGAAACAATTTGAAACAATACAGGGTGATAGATAATCAAAACTTGTTAAAGGCAAAAGAAGGGAGAATCACAAATGTTCTTAAGTTCTTAAGATAAAGGGTTTAAATTATACTACAAGTTCACAATACAAAGAAATATATAAACGCATCAGTGATAAATATAACAATATAAAAACAAAACCCTGCTGTCAGAATATTATAACATATGTCCAGAGACATAAGTCATGACATATTTCACAGCTTGATCAGCTGAGTTGTTGATTTAGTAGTAACTATGGCAGTAAAGTTCTGCTTTTTAAAAGTCTGAAGACTTTCATGGCTATTTGATGACCCACAAGAGATGAACCTACTGTCTTCAGATGTGTCCACATGCTCTGTTACAGAAAAGTTGGCATCACTGTTAAGAAGTCCTATTGAGGCACAGGGTGTATTATTGGGTATGTAGGATATGCTTGAAGTTGGCACCACACTGATCCAGAAGCTGGAGAGATTGCATTAGAAAAGACCTGCACTCTGCCCACTCAGAGCAAACTCATGATCTCCTACAGTCTGCCACACAGTCAAACTTTGCAAACTACACTGCAAGTATCATCTTGTATCGATGTTTCCATGTTTCATCAGACAGAAGAATTCCTATGGATCCCAGTTTTCTCACCAACTTTCCCTTGAGTAATAATTCTATAGACAGAATCTTCTATTTCAATTAAAGTCAGTCAACTTTCACTAGAAATATCTTTAAAAGACACTAAACATCCTTGTGGTAACAATGTGATTCTGGCTTTTTGAGAAAGCATTAGAAATAGTAAACATTATTTTGCAGAAATTCAATTCTAAAATATATATATAAAAAAGCCTCTTGGACACAATTTCAGCTTTGCTAAACTGCAGTATCAAGCGACAGATCTTTGTATAATGAAGAGCATTTCCTACAACAAACCTTAATCATAAAGACATAAAGATAAATACTCTTTGCTCTATAGCCTTTGCCTAAAAATGATTTTTTTTCTGCTGTTTCTTCTCTGCAGCTTCTTCCCTATTCTTCTGCTTGTCAAAACTGGCACTGTGGATGCATCCCATCTTACTGCCAATCAATTGATACAAAACAGAGAATGATTTAGCAAAACAGTGGCAGATTCTATGAAAAAGAAGCCATACAGAACCAGTAAGATATTTTTAATAGTAACTGATTTTTTTCCTGAGTATGAAAGAATAAATGATGGGGAGGGAGGGTGGCAAAAAACAGATAAATAAGAAAAGAGTTTTGGTTTTCTTGATCTGCAATGTCCAAGATTATTAATATTCTTGAAATCAGAAAAAAAGGTTTTATCCCCCTTTCCTCAGCACAGACTCACGGCAGTCACTTTCACTCTGTCTCTGGTAGTTTTACGTCAACTACTCTTGACACCATTTAGAAATAAAAAGCAATTTAACCCTTTGAACAAAGGGACAAAGGACATCTATTCTTCCTCTTGTGGTAAGAAACTATGTAGCCAGATATCTATCAGAAATTATCTGAATTCATTTCTAGAGTCTTTAACAGAGAGATTACACAGCCTTCCTAAATCATCTAGTTCTAGCACAACTGTGCACTGACAGTATCAGAGTGTTCTTTCCTGCTTTAAAATGTCTCTTGCTGCAAATTAAGATGTTTTGTTCTGTCATGCCTTTGCATGGCTGATGACTATTATATTGTCTCATAGCAAATCCTCTCTTCTCTAGACTAGGAAAAAAAAAAGTTTTCATTTTTTTCCTCTTGCATCACATTTCTTAGCATTCTGATCTTGCTGTGCTCCCCCAGATTCTCTCTAGTTACCTCACTGCTGTCTTAAAAAGCGGCACCCAAACCAGGACACGTTATTTGAGCCTTACGAACACTAACTAGGGAGGAAAGATTATGTCATCTGTCATACAGGGAATACTCTGGGGTATATCATTATGAAACTGCTTTTTCTCTCTCTCGCTCTTTTCTTTAGATCATTTTGGTTTTTACTCATCTCTTCTGAAATACTCAGAGTCCCTCCCAGAATAATACCCTCTGATATTGAGTAAGAACATTACATTCTGTCATCCCACTTTTTAATGAAAATGCTTGGCAAGTCCAGACCTAGGACAACACCCTCTAAAATATTACAGTAAAACCACAGCAACTGTTTTCAGAAAAGTTTGCCAATCAGGTGTGCCCTGTTTCATTCCAGCTTTGCTTAGGTTATGATTCCCTAGCTTTCTTAGGAGAGTATAATCCAATAGTGAAAAGTCCTTCAAAAGAAAAAAAATAGATCATACCTATCACTCACTTCTCAACCACACACTTTAGATTTCTTTAGTTATTTAACAGATCTTTTGGCCCTCCTAAGGGCAGTGGAAGTGGTCAGATAACTTAGCTATCTGAATAAAAATCAAATTGGAGGGCAGGAAGAAATGAAAGGGACAAAATATATCCTCAGTACTTCTAGAAGTCTATATGCTACTGGTATTGTCTCAGCTGTTGACTGCACAGCCACTGATTAATCTTGGATGGTAAAGATCTAGTCCTTGTTTGTACAGTACCTTGCAGTTTATAATTAAAGAAAGAAGGTGAGAACAAATAATTGCATAGACAAATGACTGTCATTACCCTCATCAAATTCTGTCTCCTGCAACAATTCTTTGATGGTGGAAATAGAACACCTCAGCTTTAATACTTGTCAAAGACCAGCTAGTTCCAGAAATGGAGGTTTGAAAATAATAAAAATCCATCTTTAGCTTTATTCAGGATAAAAGGTCACAGATCACTGCTCAAAGGCCACTTGGGACTGGATCCCCCAAAAGCTAACAAAGATGATAACAATATGCTTGTATAATAACTGTCAAAAATCTAACATGTTAATTTAGAGGTTGGTTGTAAAGTCCTTCATGCATCCAGCATAATTTAAATACAGTTCAATTGCACCGATAAAGTCATTTGCTCTCTAAAATTCAGTGAACAGCTTTTTGCTTCTATCTTAATGCTTCCCTACACCATTGTGATACTGTTTCCAAAAAAGACTGCTGTCCCTGCTGTTTGGGGAAATGTATCTTTAATGTCTTGATCCAAGCATTTCATATTCAACAGATGGTGAACTTGGCTGTACACTCATTCTGGTTTCTCTGAGCCTATACAAGTGCTTAATACCCCTTTCTCTGCCAATCACTTCCTAACTAGCAAATGAATTCAGATCAGATGTGTACTCTTCCTTGTGTTATCTTTCACCTTTAGTGAACACTGACACCTTCAGACCTTATTGTGAGCTGTGCGCCTTCCATCTGCCAAGGGAAGAAAGCAGCCTGCTATTCTGTTATTTTGTCCTGCATATGGGCAGGGAAGAATGGAAGTCTAACTTTATAGAGATATAATACTTGTTATTTCTCCATTAGAAAATACTCAAAATGCCATGTTTCATACATGTAGGCGGAGAAGCTGACACTTGAACCAGCTGGCCTCTTAAACCAGAAGACCATTACATATTTGTACAGGTTTTTTTCCTCCATTTTCCAAATCTGAGTAGCAGAGAGGAATGAAGCTATGGGCTTCCTGTAACTGTTTCCAATTGAATTTTTTTTGTTTGGTTCTCATTCAACAAACTACTGTATGAATGGAGAAAGAAAAGATGTATTTGTGTGTTTTTAAAGAGCACAAATAGCACTGCTCTGAACTGCCTTAACTGGAGACATTTCTTGGACTGCAAACCTTGCTCATGTCTGATAAAGTTTGTCATTTGTTGGTTATGCTGACTGCATTGATGCTTGCCTTTCCTTCTAGATCCTTGACAGAAGTTATTTTAAAATAAAGTAGGGATGACATGAACAGTCACAGTCCCCTTGCTTTTTCATGTATACTGGAAGTGATGAGGCAAAAGTATAATCTGTTCACATTGATGAATGCATCGAGTTTGTTTTGTTTTGTTTTTAATTCATACAAGTAGAATCACTCTAGAAAGCTGAAAGATTGCAAAGATAAAAACAGTTGTCCAACCTGAGTGCAAGAATCAAAACAATTTTTTTCTGGAAAAAATAAAAGCTTACATAAGAGAAAAAACATGATTTTGGCAGAAAATGTGTCAACTGTGTCAAAAAATAAGATGAAAGGATGAATCAAAGCATTTATTCCCTCTGCATTATCCCTTTTTTGTTAAGATTTCCCAAAACACTTACATGATTAGTGGCAATATATGCATATGATTGTAGTTCACTGGTAAGACAAGAGCACCCAGAATATCCAGAAGGAAGCTGTTTACAGATATATGTGGTTCCTTAATCGACTGAATATAAGTAATATATTCAAGAGAGAGGATTTGAGAAAATGTTTCATCCAGATGTGGTTTCTTGACATCATAAACCATTTTTCCAGAGTTGTATGTTTGTGTGAAATATGAGAAATAAGTTACCATTGGCTTTGGTGATTTGATATCTTTTTAATAACTGCAATTATAGAATTATTAGCCATATTAATTATAAAACAGTAGTTTAATTAATAATAATGCTGTGATACTTTTGCGAATCTTTTTCCTCTTTTGTCTTACTGATTAAATCTTCTGAATCAACTTCTTTACAAAAAGAAGGACCAAGTGAACTAACAAATTCTGATCACACAATACTGAATTATGGAAAGGGGTTATAAAAAAAAATTCACATACTTGCTTTTCAGAGTAGGAATTTCTTTTTATTCTGTGTCCGTGCAATGTTTGGTGCAGTAGGCTCTCCTACTCAGATAGGGCTCTATAGTACTTAACAATACATTTAAAATACCATAACACGGCTCTCAGTGATTAGCATTATTCCATACCTAACAATTACTACTTAGCCTACAATGCCCTGAATCCTAGTCGTGAATTTGCTTTCTTAGAACTGTGCAAAACAAGTCTATTCCAAATGGCTAATATATCCGATTATAGATCTAAACAGGGCAAATTTAGAGTTCTTGAACCTACCAATTTTTATAGGCTATATCAATGTATACTACAGACCTTAAAAATCTAGAATATGAAGCATTATCATTCTAGTCACCACATAACCCACTGGAATCTATTAACACATGAAAAAGACAATAAAAGACAAATTTTTGTGTTAACCACTTCATTCTTTTCAGTTCTCCCACTGGAAGTTTGAAATGTTGACCACTTCAGACACACTCAAGTTTTCATTCCAATTTTGTATTCTCCATAAAATAAAATTAACAAGGATAATTTAAACTTTTAAACTCTATTTTATCATTGTCTTGCATATCATGTAGTTCAGAATAGATGCAAAGTATCATCATCATCCCTAAGGTGTTTTACACCATTTTATTCTGCTGTGAAAAGCTACACAACTTCTCAAGCTGTGGAGCCTACAGACTTCAATTAGAAACCATAGCATTTGATTTTCATTTTTGGTGAACATCTCAGAACATAGTTTGCAGATTTACTACTTTTAGACTTTTCACCTAGAATCTTGGAGTCCTCTCATCTAAATTTGAGTAGGTACTCATTTGAACCTCCTTTGAATTTCATTATTAGCTAAATATTTTGGCTTCTCCCCACTGGATAAACTGCAAAATTGGATGAAGGAAAATAACCACAATAGGATTAATAGGATTCCTGTGATACGGTGTGCAGTTTTATCTGATGAGGTCTGGAACTTTGACTTCAAATTACTCTTGTGAACCTCTACCATTGAAAAATGAGCATGCTGGAGACAGGCTGGAGTAGTCCAGAGATTCTGCAGGTTTTACTTAATCCTTTTGGAACATTTACAGCATTGTAGGATGTCTTCTTAGAATGTCAAGATTAACAACATAATCCTCAGATATTTGGCTCCTACGCAAATAAGTTATATTTTTCTTTTTTAGGGAGGTGAAGCGTGGCAAAATAAGTAGGCCTTTTCACTTCCAATACCAGCGGAAAAAAAAAGGAGGGGGGGAAGCACGCCGGGGGAAGACAGATGGAAGAGTAAGCAGAATCAAATGATTCTGTGAATGTCATAATATTTTAAGACTAATGAGATATTTTAAGCAGGAGGTCCACTTTCTACATTGTGCAAAGAAGCAAACATTGGAATTAGTAAACTAAGAAAAGCTGAAACTGGATTTGCAGCATCCTATACTGATTCACTGTCATATTTTGTATATGTTATAAACAAATCTCGCATGTTCAGCAAAAACCTAGATACATTGTGAAATATTCTGTTTAAGTGAATAGCTACTATTTTCTTTGTTCTTCTGTCCTTTTATATTTATGTCTTAAAAATATTTGAAGAAGAGAAGAAGATAGAATAAAATTGAAGTTACATTTATAGCTCCTATTCCTGGATACTACTGAAATATTCTTCAATAATGTAGAGTGATCTTTCAGATCTCTTCTAAAACAGTTCCTCCAATATTTCTTCCAGGCCGATTGCACAGAATGAGCTGGTACTATAATTCTTATCACAGAAGTTTGTTGTTACATAGCATAGTTCATATAGCACCATTAATATTTTTGTAATTCTACTTTAAGAAAAAAAAACAAATTTAATCATAGGAATAAGTTATATTTAGACATTAAGGGGGAATTTAGAAACATTCCCCAGGCACATATGGGTAGTGTCAAGAAAGCCAAAGTTCAAATGGAGTTGAGACTTGAAGACATCAAGCACTACAAGAATGGCCTCCACAGGTACATTAGTAGTAAAAGAATAGACAAGAAAAATGAGGGCCCAGTGCTAAATGGGATGGGTGACTTGGTGACAGGGGACACAAATAAGGCTAAGTTCTCAGTGCTTTCTTTGTCTCAGTCTTCACCAACAAGGCAACTGTGTTTAGAGACAGGGTTCAATGAGGAGCAGAATTACCAGCAGTGATGAGGATCAAGTCAGAATTTACTTGAAAGGATCAACCCAGAGAAGTCCAGAAAGGGAAAAGGTAAATTTTGCACTCATCTTCAAAAAAAGGCCAAGAGGTCAACCTGGGAAATTACAGACCAGTTACCATCAATTTGGTCACTGGAAACATCATGGAGCAAATCCTTCTGGAAAACATTTCTTCGCACATGAAGGAGAAGATGCTTAGGAAAAGTTGGCATGAATTTATCTCCCTGGTAAATCATGCCTGACCAACTGACTGCCTTCTATGATAAAATGTCAGTTTGTTGATGAGGAAAAAGCAGTGGAGGTCACTGACTTTGACTTTAGTGAGGCTTTTGACACCACTTCCCACATGATTCTTGCATCCAAGTTCAGATGTTATGATCTAGATGGGTTAAAGACTTTTTGGATGATTGGGCGAAGAAGGTAGTGGATAAAGGATCGTGCCCTACCTGGAGGCCGGTGACAAGTGGATTGCCATAGGGCTCTGTTTTGGAACCTGTGCTGCTTAACACCTTTATCAATGACCTAGAAGAGGTGAGGAAGTGCAGTCTCATCAAGCTTATAGACAACACCAAATTGGGGAAAAACTGGTGTCCAGAGATATTGCACAGTCTCCATCCCTGGAAGGTTTCAATAGCAGACAGCATAAAGCCCTAAGTAATGTTATTTGACCTCATATCAGACTCTGGTTTGAGCAGAGGTTCAGCTCAAACCTCTGGTTTGAAGTTGGACTAGAGACTTCCTCAGGTCCCCTGCAACCTGAATTATCCTATGATCCTATGCTAAAAGGATAAAGAACACTGATATACTCCTGTATACCCTTCCAGATGCTGAACAACCATCTCACTTGATCACAGTAGAAGAGAACTGTCTAAGCAGGGATAACATCTGCACAATCCTTCAGAACTTTACATTACTTAGTTTTTATTTCTTTGCATTTGGGAATGTTAATGCATACACCAAAAAAACCAAAAACAAAACAAAAAAAACCCAATACCCCCCCAGTGTATGTATAAAGTCTGTGTATAATGGAAAATAATTTAATTTCCCTTTCCATTAATTTTTCCTCATTTCTCTTTCTTCTTAAAATTATTGAAACAATTTGGATTGCTCCACCAATGGTAAGATTAAACTCATTCTAGGAACAAGTGTCAGTGAAACTTGCAGAGATAATTCAGTGATTTATATTTGGTTGCTTAGAAAAAATTAGTCTAAATGATTACTTGTACTAAAACATTCTACAGTATTAGGATTTAGAGAAAGGAGAATAATAGTAGAAATCATACATCTAATTTTTGTTAGTCACATTAAAAAAAAACTGCCTCAAGTTTTTTTGCTGTGTCAGCAAACATGAAGTCCAGAGACCACAGTTCAGTTGCTGGTTCTGCCACGGAGCAAACTTTGATTTGGCATGTCTTTATGTGCTATTAAGGATGCCTTAGTTGTTGAAAATAACTATTTTAGTTTAACATGTAAAGAAGCTATTGGAGTAGGAAGTAGTTTATAGGAACATTATAGTAAGAAGAATTTTAAAAAGCTTTATTCATTTCTAACAAAACTAAGATTGTTTAATCACGAATATAAATATTGGAATGCAGACTATTTAAATTATGGATTTATCTTTCATCAAGTTTTTATCATGAAGAATAGGGTATTATCAGGAATTATGAGTTCATATTTTCTTTTACTCACAAAAGAAATTTTCCTATTCATGAAAGCATGACACATTCCCCATTCCTCTGTTTCCTTTCCTTATACTGACAAAGTTAAATGAAGTATAAAAATAACCCCTCTTGGGGAATAATTTTCCCACAAGAGGTTAATATCCAGTATTCTGGACACAAGGTTAATTATTGCAATTTAACACATTGAGAGACCCTGCAATAGAGAGATATTACTAAGATCTTTTAGGCTGTCAGAAAACTGGTATGCTTCATGATTATTTTCCAACCAGGTGCCATTAATAGCACCAGTAGATGTACTAATCTCTGTTTACATTGGCTCTTTTGACTAAATGTTTGACAGGCTCAGTTCATCAAACAAATATCACAAGGTTTAAAATACTGGAATATACACCTGAAAAGCAGACAAAACAGGCTCAAAGTTGAAATCGGTACTGAATAACTTCTTATGCATTTATGCTGAGAATTTAGGTTTTCACTTTAACTTCTCCCATCTGCTTTATTAGCATTTGTTTATACACACACTAAATGTTGACATAATTGCTAGAACATTTTGTATTCTTTCTGGATTAAAGATTTTCATGAACAATCAGAAAGCTATCTAGAGGTGTACTGAATCGCTTCTATAAATAAATGCTCATCTTGGATAGACAAGCAGGATGGTGAATACAGGACAGGAGAGAACAATCTTCAAAATATAGGAACATTAAAATAAATAAAGCATACAAAGAAATTCTGGTTGTCTTTCATACACACTCACTATTTTAAAAACTTAACTTTAAAATATGAACTCTGAAGAACTCTTGCTTGTCTCCTCACTAGCTCAAGGAGTCAACAGCTACTCGAGCAGTTGAGAACATAATTTCCATAATTGTCTGAAGATCTGCTTCTGTTCGCAAACAGATGGGCCTCAGGCTGAACAGCTTGCAGTCTAGCTGAGACTTAATCCTTACATTTCATATATTACCTATAGCAACTACAGTACATGATCAGGGTGTTTTCAGAGCACATCTGCAGCTAAAGAAAGTGATGGTGGAGCTACACGCATTTCACTTTACAATTTAGTGTTTTCAATGCTTATCAATAACACTGGAAAAATCACATTCAGTTCCACCCTCACTCTGTCTGCTTGAGACATAACCTATATAGCAAGCTTTAGCTATTCTAAATTTAGTGTTTGCGCACATACCCCTATTCCTACCTGATGAATCTGTTGGATATTGCATAAAATAACATTATGTTCCCCCTGCCCTCCTTGGAATAACTGTACGGCTCTATAACTTACTATTGAGGATATTCACTTAGGCTGTTTACCTTACAAAAAATAGTAAAATATATATTGAAATTGGATTTGAAGCCCAAGCCATTCTTCTCTCAGTGAGCATCTTAGGCTACAGCATCATCCATTTCTCATCCACATGAGTTATTCCCAGCCACATAGAAAAGATTCAGCAGAACAAATAACAGTACTTCCAAAAAGCATACTCTGTAACCTGCTCTTTACAGATGCTCCAAAGCATAAAAGGGATATTTCAAACCCACAAAGACAGAAGAAGAAACCCAACTCAGGTCATCAGTATTCTGGATGGGATAATAAGAGCTATATGCAACTTCTCCTTTGACCACACATTGAAAATAATTAGAAATGCACATGACACACCCCATTGTTCAAGAGGCACTTACTCAAAGGTGGACCTCAAACCTACGAACACTTACTGGAGAAGGCACCTCAATCCTGTGTCTCTAATTTCAACAACTCAAGCACAATTTCTGATGTTTCTGTTGTATCGTAAGGGTCCCATTTTGGGGGAACTTCATACTCCCCACTTAATGTACAGTGAGCTTTCTCTGCAACAAGATGCTTAAAAGATAGGGAACAATATTGTTCCCTAAATTTCCCTTTGAACCCTGCCCTATAATTTTAAAGGGACACTGGGACATTCAGATAGTTTGTTTTTTATGTAAACTTAATACGTACTTAGGTATTTAGTGGACACAAAGGTATTCTATATAAATAGAGTAAGAAACATTATTTCTAAATAAGAAAATTCAAACTAACATCAATAACTTTTGATAAAAGGTTTATATGAAAGAGTTAAGCCCATGTTACCTGCACTACCTGGAAAATAAGACAGGAAGAAAAAGCAGAAGATTAACTCAAGTTGAATATAGATCATTAACAACACAAGAGTGAAAATGAATAGTGACCTCAATAATTGGAAGAGAGAGCCCTTTTACCCCCTGTATTACCTGAGGAGCTGGAGAGTAGGATGGAAAAGTCCTTCCCAGTTAAATGCATGACAATTATTTAGTACAACTGGAAATGGTCTGAGTGAAAATTTTTCCTGCAAACAGGCCACACGATCAGGTTTCTTCAAAAGGGCTATTAAGAATCTTGGATTAATCGCTTCTCAATTTCATCTGAATTAGGATCAGTCTATGGCATCAACTTTCAGTCTGAATGTGACTTGTTTGGAAAAAAGTTAGAATGGTTTTTCATATGTTACTTCTCCTATTTTCATTTCTTGTTGTAATCAAAGTCTGGAGCTTCAGCAGAGGGGGAGGGGGAATGACATGAATATATTTTTCTTAACTTCAAGAAAGTTTCAAGCTTATCCTGAGTTTTACAAAAATATTTAGTTCTTATTTGAGCAGAGCCAGTTTGCAAACATCCTCAAAATAAATCAGATACTAGTACAGTATAAGAACTCTCCTATAACTCAGTGGAGTTTCGTACTCTTATGCTACGCAATGAATGATTTTGGAAACGAGGAGAGAGATTGTACCTCTTCACCCATGATGGTAATGAAAGGGCAAAGAGTCAGAAAAGAAAGTTTCAAGAATTAAAACTTTATTTTTTCCTCCAATGAAAGGACAATAAAGAACAATTCAGTAATCCTCCTCAGTCTCTTTCTCTCTTCCTCCCATAGTCCATTTGTATGTCCTAATCCAGAAGCAGTTGGACCCTTCTGTAAATTTTTATTTAGGCAGGACTTTGTTTGACATAAATCACAAAAAGAAACCTTTCATTCTCCAACTAAGCAAATATATTTAATCATATATTACCCCTTTTGAATGTATTTTTGGCCTACAGTTTTGCTGGATGAGATAGACATATGATCATCAATGTATTAATAATGATGACAATTTTCCCCATTAACTCCCAGTAGCTTTGTAGTATTTTGAGAAGTACAGTTTTAAAGAAGGGTACAGTTTTATTTCAAAATGATTCCCAGTAAATAAAGCTCCTTTGAACTATATAATTCAATGTCTAATTGTTCTATTAGACAGCATAACTTTGCCAACTCAGCTGTTGGATCTTGTTATGCCTTATCATTATTGCATTTAAAAACAGGACATAGCTCAGTTATCAAAATAGTCTGTGAATCACAGTTACAAAAAGCATATGTGCATGACATTTTTCAGGAATGATAATTTCATATATATAACTTCACCTCACTTAAGTAACAATATTTTTAAAGGGGCTTTGGTTGTGTCCTCAAGTAAAATAAAGGCATGCGCATGTAAGAAAAAGGATCAAGGTGCATAACCCACAGATCCACAGGTCTGGAACTTTTCTTGTTTTTTTTTTAGAGCAGATAGTCCTCAAGTTATACATGTGAAATTATAGTAGGTGCTTAGACACTGAAGAATCAAGACATTACAAATGAATCCAGAAGAACAAATTCTTCATGTTAATATGTATGTTCTTTTCAATGTGTAGTTGGAGCAGAGATGGTGTTAGATGGGTTTTGTCTTTTACAGTTTCTACAAAATTAAATTTATCAAGTCATTTAAGTATAGAAATTAAGTGACTTTTCAGAAACATTGTTAAAAATATGAGTAAATAATGTTGCAGTTATGAGAATTATTTTACTGTCAGAAATACTATTACTGACTCCCCAAGAAAAAGAAAGTAGGTACGTATTTGTCATTAGATTCATATTCTTCATAAAAAGTCTAAAATCTCCACGACTACTTTCTACTAATGCTTTTAGACAGAGAGAAAAAAATAACACAACTCCACTGCACAATTCATTTGTGCACGGTGCCACCACATAAAAATGCTTCCTTCCCACTCCTCTGGAGCGCAGGCAGTATATAAGAGGGCTTTAATAAAAAGGCATCAATAAAAAGTCCTGAAATACAGGATGTAGAGAAAACATTGTCTAAATACTGGCATTTAACTGAAATTACATCCAAGTAGCACGTTGGCCACAAATATTCACAAGCATCATGGTTCCACTAGTCATAACAGGACCTTCAGTGGAATTGGTCGGCTAATTTCCCTTGCGTGCCACACAATTATTTGAGAGGCTCACAATAAAATCCATCAGAAAGGCAGATCCTTTTCTATAATATCTGGACAGTTGTTTTGGTACATTTAATGGATAGGTTTGCTCATTTTGTTTATAACTGCTTTGTTAATATGAAAAATAGTATACACCAAAATTAGCTAAAGGTACAGAATAAACTCAGTGGATCTCAGTGATATTTTGACCTCTGATTAAAGTTTTCAATAACAGACTGAATTTATTTATTTAAACAAAGTACCTTCAAAAAACAGAAGTCTATGAAATGTTAAGACTATTAGTGAAGTCTTTTACTATTTTTACGGCATCAGTGAAGAGCCTGATTGCATAATAATAAGCAGTAATACTTTACTTTGTAGTAGGAGATCACTTTGTACATTGTCAAACATTTGGTAAATCTAAAGAATATAATGAAGTTCTTCATAAATTAAGCAGGGGGTTAGTTATTTCATCAGTGAAATATTGATTAATGTTTATTTTATATTTTAAAAAGTGTTCAAGGAAAAAAAAGTGTGCTTCGCCGTTTATTTACCAAGATAAATATTTTTTATTGAAAGATGAAAAGGAAGTGAAGGTTGCATGATCAGCAACATAAACACTGGTACACTCAAATTATTCCGCTGCAAGAGAAAAATCAAATTAATCGTATAGAAATCTATAACTAAAACCCACTAAAGACATAACAGGCTTTGCTCAGCAGCAAATCATTTATTATCAAGGTCTCCAAAATATAGTTTTCCCCACCCTATTTTACTATGTCTAAGCCTGTATATTCTTGTGAAAGCTAATAGAATATAAAAATATTTCCAAGTACCAGCAAACTCATAATCTGTTTATTAACAGAAGAAGTTTACTTCTCTCAGTGTTTGAGGTACAGAACTCTAAGTATAAATCTAAAAGACAAGACGGATCTCAGTCACTGCCTAAGAGACAGATACTATTCTACTTCTTCCCAGAAGCAGGCGCACAGGCTGCGGACAACCGTTCCGATGCTGAACTCATCGTGTCCGAGCCTGCGTATATCCAGTACTGTCAGTCAGGGATTTTAAAGGCATGGCAGTGTCTGAAATACCTTTTTGAGATACTTGAGACCAAAGAAGGGCTATTCTCAAAGCCTCCATCTCAGAGGCTATGACAAACCAACGGAGGCTGCATTCGGTATGACATTTCTTTAGTAATATAAAAACAACAAAAAATGACAGTTATTCTTGGCAGATGGCTTATATGTCATCTTTCCCTGGGAACAGAAATGGTGCTTGTCCTGATTCCCCATACAAACAATTTCTGCTCACTTTCATGGCTTACATATTAGCTTATTCTTTCTCCAACCTACTAAGAATTCTTTCACAGCACCAAGAAGAAACGTATGAGAGCAGGCGTAGAGAGGAAAGATGAACATGTATGAGAGACATGGAAATATGTATGTGCTCAAGTTCAGTTATAGGACAGGCAACAAGAAAGCCTAGGAGACAAAGAGCTATCCCACACTGACCTAAGCCCTGGCAAAGGAAAGCAGAACTGTCCCTTTTAAGTCTTTCTTGACTGTTATTCTCCCATAAACCACTGAAGCTGTATTATTAAAAAAGATACTTGGGACTCTAACCCATTCCATCTCAGGGACCAGTAATGATGTTATATACATGTTCAGGTCATGATTAAAGACCGTCTACACATTTATATGGCTCCTATCACCACATTCTTGGGAACTAATTAAAAAGAAGTCAACTTATATTTTAAATGTGCCTATTCCAAAAAACTAACCCAAACCTCTTCTTTTTAAGCTTTTCTGATGGGCCTTACTATTGTTGCATTAGTAACCACTTCCAGCATAAGTTACCACTACTAACAACCAACAGTTTATGTAACTAAATTAAAAAAAAAAAAAACACTAAAAACCAAAGTCAAGAAGTCCACTAACTATTCAATAAGGATCATTTTACCTGTGACATTACAATGAATAAAATTGTTCATATTCGTGCATTAATTTTAAATTTCAAAAGAATGGTCTATCTGGTACATGCAAAACTGTAAACAGAAAAAAAAATCTCTGGAAACAGCATGGTGCAACCCTCTTTAAAAAAAAGTCCACAAAGCTCACCAAATCTTCAATCTGGAAGTTTAATGGGACAAGATACACTGCAAAGTGCAATAGCTTTGACCTCTGAATGAACTTGGTAGTGTAACAGCTGCAATAAACTTACAGGGTAAATAATTACCTATAAGGTCTGTAATATTCTTTAATTCCTAATAAAGTGATTGCAGGCTATGAAGTACTAGCATCTACTTGCAGACTCCTGGAACGTCTGGTCTGTTTCTCGCGCCCGTAACAGTAATTACAGCAGTACTGTCATGGATGGGGACGCGACCAGTCTTACAACTGGTTGATCAATGGCTGCCTACAAATACTGCACATTTTCTCCATAAAGCTCATCCCTTCCCACACCAAAAAATAATGATTTTCCTTCAACTCTATGCATATTTTATTTCAGATAATCAATATATCATCTTCCTTGTAACTAAGCAAAAAACACTGCCACCTACTTAATGCCATTAAATTTATTTTCAGTGAGAACTGACAGTTTTCTTAGGGCTGGATAGGTAACTTGCTCCCAATGAATTAATGTTAAAACATTTTTAATGCTTTTCTATCAAGAAACTGGAAGCATCTTTTTCTCTATGTAGCAATTTAAAACTTTTCTACCTGTGAACAGGCTTTGAATTCCTTTTCTGTCAAATCCATTTACCATACCAACAGAACAAGTTACAATAAAAGCAAATAAGGAGACAAAAGGCTTCCGCACGTGCGTCAGTAGGACTAGGTTTCTCTCTCAAACACAAAAGGTGAGATTGAACACATCTATAGCACTTAATAAAGCTCAGCTAAACACTGCATAATTCCCTTTGTTTCTGTTTCTTTGTATTTCATTCTGAGCTTACAATAATGTGAACTCAGTATGGGATTGTTGATTTGAGGTTTGTTTGCTTTTTTTTTGTCTTCTGACAAAAAACTCTAAAGCAACTCTGAATTCAAGACAGATACAAAATGCGTTTGCATATTTTTTCAGTAGTTGTCTTTTTACTGGCACTATTTAAAATATTAAAATGTTAATATATTATGGCTAATAATATATAGGAACTATGGTATGTTTATCAAGTTCTGCATCTGGTATGCTCATTTCCATGCTCGCTTACTGTGGGAAAAATCTATCCTCATGCAGTACCCATCATAATCACATTATATGTATTTCTATTATTGTTTTGGGGTGCACAGTTTCCTTGAAAATATCAATCTAAAACTTGGAAAACAATCCTTCTCAGTAATAGAGTAGAACATTCTGCAGTGACTCCTAATTTAAACAGAAAGGCACTCTGTGCATTGGATCTTGCAAGATCACGAGGAATACGAACATTCCTCAATTTGTTTGAAAAGCATTTATCATCAGATGCCTGTCTAAATACTTAAGGCTCATTCATTTAATGAAAACAGTTCAAATATTACATTGCCAAATGATTTTGTTAGTGTGATAGATCCATAACTCACTCTGACAGACAAATACATGCTGAAGCATATCTGGAACCAGAGAATCATACTTGACCTTAGATAGAGCTGTAATTAATTTGTTTAGTAGTTAAAAACTTTTATTACATCATGGTTCATATACCAGGAAACTGTAAAATAAATAGAAAACACCCCAATGTTTGTTTTTCATAGGGCCACACTATCTTTGTTATTTTTATAAGCTATACTGCAATCCTTTGGAAATTCAGATTTTACAGATGAGTTGTTAAGTATGACACTCCCCAAACTGTACTTTTCCAGTCATTTTTTATAATATTTTTAAAAAGTAATAAGTTACAATCTATAAATTGATTCCTGCATTTGCTTATACAGAAGTGTAAGGCTGGGGAGGGGGTTTGAAGACTGCAGAACAGGAAAAACACTCTACGTATACATAACAATATGCTCATAAACTCATATAAATATGCTCGTAAGCTAAGCGAATGGTGAAACTCCAGCCTTGAACTGGCTGCTACTTCTGTCTTACACCGTCTGACTTACAAGATTGCCAAAGGACATATGCTTACTTGGCAGAGGGTCATAGATGTCCCACAGTCTAGTAAATTTACATGCTGCCATCAGCAGCACGTACTAACAGCACTGGTAACAGCAAAAACAATTCTCCTTTGGAAGAAATCCACAACACCGTCACTGGTTCTATTTACACCACTCTGCACTCCAGACATGAGATGCTACCTATGTTGAACATATCCATCTCTTTTGTGCAGAAACATTGCTCCTTATGCTGCCTAGTAGCCAGCATTTTTTTTTCAGCCAGCCACTCAAGACCAGTGCAAGAGCAAAGAATATTGCAGATACAAAATAAAGGATATAATCCAACTGAGTAGAAGTGTCACTTGACACATGTAAGAGACCATGCAGAGGAGAAGGCAATAGACACAGCAGAAATACCCCCAATTAAGCTAAGGTGTTCCTCTTCCATCACAAATACCGATTCACCAGTAAATTATTTAGTTTTTATGCTTTTCTAACTCATTTAACCTGAAAGACTTTTAACCTGAAAATTAGCAGAATGATATCAGGAGAAAAACAAAATGCTCGAGCTGGAGGACCTCACTGCCTGACCATATTCAAGGTCTCACTTAACCACCCCGCCCCGCAAACCTCTATGCTGCTATACTACCAGTGAATTGCATGCCATAGGAGAAGGGACTTTATTACATGAATAACCATCACTATCACTACTTATTTATTTAGCAAGCTTGTTTTTCGTATGATCCGATTTTTATTTGACAAGTATTATATGATATGATAAGCCAAAGCTATGATAATTAATAAACTTTTCCTATTAGCCAGGTAGCACAGAAATAAAACACAAAATATAATGTTCTGGGCACTTTCAGAAACCTAGCCACTCATTTCATTATCAAAAAACTGTAACTAAATTTTTTCCAAAATCCTAACCATGAAAGTGGCCTGCCTGAAACTGCATCCTTAGTATTTTGCCCTCCCCACCTGTTAGAATTTAGTTTTTTTATTTTTAATAAAATAATCATGCTTAAGAAACTTCGTGGGAGCTATACATTTGCATTTCTTGATTTGTTTCAGCAGAGAAATTATACATAAGAGGACAAAACGTGGATGCCTACGCACAAAGGCATAACTTCATGAAAGGAGGGATTCTAAATAGTAAACATCTCCTTAATGGGCACAGCACCTACAGCTTTGCATGTTTATAAATCATTTAGAGTTGTACAAAGCTTAGTTTCTTACCCCCCTACTGTATTTGTTTTGCCATGTTTCACTAAGACGCAGAACCAGCATCTCAAGGATTGCCCCATGGAATAAAAACAATGACCTGTTTAATCCCTATGGCATGACCCACGTCCCTCTGCCAAGCTTTCTTCCTTACTTTCTTTTGAGATGCGCAGATATTGTTTACAAAGTAATACAAAATGCAGCAGGGGGCTGAGTAACTTTCACCATTCAGACTTTCCTCCTTTCTTCAAACGCAGAGGTGGGATATACAGTAAAAACAAGCAGGAGAGACTTTGGGCTGTTTCAACCTTAAACATCCTTATTGAGGATGCTGAACTGCATTACTGGGCACTGAGATAAAAAAAATAATAAATAAAAAAATAAAAAAGGCAACAAAACCACAGTTATAAATAGACACAGCATGCCACAAAAAAAGGGAACACCAGAGGGATTAAGGAATGGGGGAAGGAAAGGTGAGAGCATACACCGGTATCTCTTGGTGCAGATGTTGTCCCTTCCACTTCCCCGCCTTGTCATCTGCAGCCCCCTCCCTGCAGGGCAAGTCCTTTAGCACCTCAGTAATCAATTCCTACATGCCACCATCTGCCCAGCAGATGGGGCAGGTGCTGAGCCTCGTCAATCACCAGCTTCCACTTGTGCTCCTCGTTGTCGGGAGCTAATAGCGTCGAGGGAAGAAGGCGAGCTACGCGCGGTGGCAACCATGGGGAGCCCTGCCGCACTCCTTCACCCGTGCCTCCGGGGAGCAGGCTGCATACGGCGGCAGCGCAGGGAGGAGGCCGGGAGAGGAGAGGGCAGGTTTCTCCTCTAACACGTCGTTACACAGCAGTGGAAGCGTTATGGTAAGGCGGTAGGTGTTACACCTCGGCTTGGTGGCAGATGTCACCTCTCCTGCGCAGCAGCCCTCTCCAGGCAAGGAGCATACCCTTGCACTCAGAGCTCACACAGTGCCATTCCCAAATTGTTAACGTGTGAACTTGCGACCAACACCATCCTTCAGCTTTTACAAATGCAACCAGGAAAAGAATAAAAGGTAAATTGTCAGGAAAAGGAAAGCAGGGGGAGGAGGGAAAGGATGGCAATTGGGCAGCTGCAGACATGGATATTAGTTTGTGGTAAATACACAGAAGGGCCACATAAAAAAATAAAGTTCCTTTTCTTTCTTAGAGCTGTATTCTAATGCTCATTTCTTACCCAGTTTCAACACTGGGTTTCAAACACAGTTTCATTTTTCCTTTTGTAGGTTTATATTTCCATCATGCATTTGATGTGACTGTCAATAGAGTCAACTTTTACTGTAAAGAATCCCCACGGAAATCTGGGATGCAACATTTCTTACGGAGGTGCCAATGAAGTCTGCCTGTGACTTACTATCCTCACGGCACACTGCCAGAGGATGCACCCTCAGTTATTTAGCACTCTTTCTATAACCAGAAACTGTGGTGCTCATAATCTTAGGCAATTATTTTCTCTCTACATTTAACTGATTGATTATAGAGAGAGTTTTCCATTTTAAAAGATGCTAAATTACACACACAGAAAACACATACGAAGCAGAAACCCTACTTATGAAGTTGTTAATTTTCATGATGATAATTTTTCTCCTCCTTTTTAAAAAAGGGAACCAATTTTAACTGCTCTTCTTTTATCAGCATTATTTAAAATGCTATTTTTAATTCTTTGTTTATATCATTTTCATCTGATTAATTTCATTTTATAATGGACAGGTGACTAACACATTAAAGACTTCTTTACCCTAGGTCAAAGCATCTGAAGTTTACCGTTTACAGCAAATGCATCACCCAAGTTTCCTCCCCAAGAATCATATAACTTCTCCATTTGATACCATTTGTTTATTTTACTGCTTTCCTCTTTCCTGTTGAGCAACCCGGTGTGTTACTCGAAACCCACTTCCTCAGACAGAGATGAGGTATATGATTGAGTTCATTGAGTAAGCGAAACCCAAGCCAAGCAGAGGGTATGTTCTTTCACATTACAGTCAAACACTGTATATTCTTCCAGATTCTCACCACAGTCATATCACTAAGGTTAATTCTGCTCCAGAGCACATCTTTCCTGGATAGCGTGACAACTCACCACAAAACAGTCAACTGGACCTTATATGCATTAAAGACCAAAACATAGTGTAAAAGCATAAGACAACTGAAAATGATAAAATAGTAATTAACTTCTAGTCTTCCTCACCTCCTGATGGCTCCAGCTCCAGTTGATAGATTCAGCATATGAGCAGTCTTATTTTACTGCCAAATACATATATATATATTTTGTGTATGTAATATAAATTCTTCCCTCAAGATGTTTTGCTGCTGAATTTTCTATTAAATATATTGATTTCAAGACAGCTACAACCTCCAAGGAAAAATATACAACTTCCATTATGGGCAAACAATGGGAAGGAAAAAATAATCTGCCAAAACACAGGCTTCTAGATGGGACATCCAGAAGTTTGTTATAAAAGATAATAAATACAGAAATATGTTTTACACCATGCAAAATACATAATAGGATTTTATGAATTTTCCTGCAAGCTACTCTTGTCAGTGTATTTTCAAGCTTTTCTGTTCTCTTAGTTCATAAACATCTGCAACTAATACAGATTCTGGCCTCTATTTGCCTGTTGTAACAGCACATCTATCTCCCTTCAGAAAGTCACACAAATGTACTCTCTGAACCACATAAGTATGCAGGGCCTGACTTAACCTCATTTTTTGACTCCTATGACCTAGAGCTCAAAAGCTTGAAATCTATACCGCAAAGATGAGCACCAGCTGTTGACAGTCTGAATCTCTCAGTACATGAAGTAATATAATGTTTTTCTTTATGTTGCATACTCAAAGCTACGCAAAGACATTTAAAATTCAAAGCAGAAATTGGGTGCCATGAATTCAGTCAGAGGGGAAAAGTGAATAAGTAAACTGTTTCACTTTGTCTGGGCCCTCTGGCATTTTGACAAAATAGATCCAGAAAATAATGAGAAACCAGTATGAAGAGTGGATCATGAGCATAAATGGAAATTGTTTTTATTGATTTTCACTGGCAACAGAGCTCATAGCGCAAGGCTTATATTTATAAAAAGCAAATCCTGATTCATCAATTAGTGAGAAGCTCTACACAGACTCCAGGCAAAGTATGATTCTCATATTTTAATTACTGGAATTTTCCTGATGTCTATCCTTAAAGCAAAAGGAGAAAAAGAAAAAATCTGAACAAACATTTTACATCAAACTTATGCATATTAAAGTAAATGGAAAAAAAATGAAGACTAGGGATACACACTCACCTATAGTACCTACAGTATACCCAAACAGTGCTGTCACTAGATAATATATAGTATTAGCACTAACATATTACAGTAGTTTCAGGTAGCATTAGCATCCCACTGTGTTGTTTTACACAAAGCACACAATAAAAAGTCTTCATGCACAGTCTTTTTGAGCAAGTGAATGATATATTAGTCAGTCTTATTGTCATCACTTTTATAGAAGTCTTCATAGGCCAGGACATCAGAAATTTCTGCTGTTTATTTTATGCAACATTTTTATTCTCAAGCCTGCTAGATCTGTTTGAGCTGGGATCATGCTGATAGATTGCAATAACTGCTGTGCCTTCAGGTTTATCAGAGGGTAGTGCAATGACTTTGTTTGATCCTCTCCAATTTAAAGCCGAGACATTACAAGACTGCGCAGTCACAGTAGATGATTATCATTCCCCGTGTTCTTGAGTTTGCAGGCAGCTTCGCTCTACATGACCAAGTTTCAGTCACAAGGCCTGATTGCATCTTCATTTGCATTTATGTACATTGAGATTATTCCACAAAGGCCGGTGGATACCTACTGAGGTCAAATTGGTGTGAAGTGACTTGTGAAGTGAGGCATAAATTCATGGTTTGTATAATGACTTGCCTCATCCACAGGAGAGTATGTGGAATTGGAACAATTTATAATACACAATAATAATACACTATGTATAATTTATTTTGTTGTTAAGCAATGCTTTTCTCAGTGCTGTTTCCTGTCTCCTGATTTCATAACTTCATTTCTGTTCCCTTTCTGGCTTATTATTAAATGCTGGCCATTTTACTCTCTTCCTTAGCAATAGGATACAAGACCACAGGATTACAAAGGGGGTGGGGAGAGAATATTTATCTGTTCTTGACTAGATTTTAAAATTTAATTTTAAAGACAGATCACAGAAAAGGATAATTTAGATTGCTATTTGGAAAACTACATTGCTTTTAACACTTTAAAGAAAAAAATAAAATCCACAGGGCCTTATTTTCAACTAGAAAAGAAATGTATGCTTTCTAACTGAAATGACCGAGGTGACTTCAGGTAAAGGATAAGGAAACAAAAGCAATCGGTAATTTTAAGGCATATTAGAGAGTCAAGGTAAATTTAGAAAAGTTTACCGTAATAGTAAGTTATGATATTATTATAAGGAATGAATACTCCTAGTTCCTATGTAAATGCTATGCCATCTCCTAGTTTTGTATGACAATCCTTGAAATCAAGGAGCAGCACAGTGAATCAAGAAAGAAGTCAGGTATCTCAATCCACACCTGATAAATAAGCATTAAAAATTCTGAAAGAATTTCTAGACTAAGCCTTAGATTCAACATTTTTTCCTCATCTAGGACAAAGGTAGGAAAAAAAAAAAAAAGAAGTATTAGTTCTATAAACTATTAGCAGAAAAAAAACACAAACAATAAAAAACAAAAAACAGACTGTTACTGCAGTCTGTAAATCTCATCTAGTCAGAGGCAAGCAACAACAGAAGGTGTGATGAGATTCACTTGGGGAATCACATCCCCAAAGGGATTTAGTTTCAATAATGCTCACCATCACCTTGTCTAACTGTTAGTGCTCTACCCCTTAAAAGGCAGAGATGACATACTGCACTGCCATGCACACAGCTTAGAATAAAACAACCCAGCAACAGCACCTAAAATACACCGAAAGGTTTAAAGATTTAGGTGCCTAGAAATGAAATTCAAGATCACTAGCATGCCAGGAGCAGGTGTGCATACATTTATTTTTATATATAATATATATATATATATAAACACTGAGAAGAAAGAGAGACAAATGTTTTAGAAATTCCATTCCTGCAGGTGAGTGAGGCACCTTTGCCTTCTAAGTGACATAGTACAAATTTGAAATATGATCCAAAAGTGAATATCTTTGGAAACAATTCAGCACTTTCATACTCCTCGTACAGCACGTGGCTGTTCCTGGCTGTCACAGCTTAGTGCTGCCTTTTGCACTGTGCTATGAGTGTTGTCAAAATGTATTAGCTAAATTTAATAGATCTAGTTATTAAGTATTTCAGATTTAGGAATCTGCTTGCTTTCTCCTTTTTTCAGATGATGAAAAGATACATCTTTACATGAAGTTAAATGAGGTATCACAACACATTCAAATACGAATGCAAAACTGAAAATAACCAAGTTCTTATGCCAAGCAAGAAAAGAGACAAAGTTCAAAGAAATACCCTGGTATTCCATCACCTAATAGTGATCAAGGAGCCACAAGCAAAAATGTCTCCAGTACAGAACTGTACAAACTCACTTGTTTCATTCTGAACATATTTTGACAATTTTAATTCAATTTGCCTTGCATAGTTTATCATTCACAGGATTCTGGTTTTAAGAAAAGTTCATTTTCACTGAAGGAGGAGAAAAAGACAAATTTGACTAGCTTTTATATGATAGTTGAAAAAAATGTTTGTAGATTATGATTGATTTTTAAAGAAACAAAGAAATCAAAAGGAGACAGACATCAGAAGAATTATAGAATATGAAGTTTGTTGTGCATTTTCTACCAAAATGAGGCTAAATATTCAATCAGCCTGTAGAAAATTAGCTATAAATATCCAAAATTTCTAATTGTAACTCTCTCAAAGGACACAGTTCACAGCAGAATTCCAGAGGGAGACATAATTGATAAGACAACTACATTATTGATGCATTAACAGAGTAACTTTACTATGCAAACACTGCAAATCAACATTTATAATTATAAAAATTAAGGATTTTTAAAGTAAGCTGTATTAAGAGAGTAGGACAGATTAGTTAAATAAGATGAAGTATGAAAGTGTATTGTGTGGTTAAGTAAATAACATCTAAACAGAAATTGAGTCTGGCATGCAAGCTGCTGAAAATTATCTTTTAGAAGTATATTGGTGAAACAGCATGCTACAGAGAGGCATATTTGGTGAAAGGCACTACAATCCAAGTTTGACTAACAAATATTTAACGGATTGCAAAAAGTTTTCATGCAGGTACTTCCTGGTTTTGTGTACATAGACTGATTGATGGACGGATTGTGTGCAGGTACATGCGCGCAGAGGAGTGCTTTTAAGGCAAAGCTCAAAACAGACACAGGAATTCAGGAAACTTCACTAATAAAAAAAATTATTGTTTGGTACATTCACAACTTGAGAAGACTAAGCAGAATAAGCAATATTGTACAGAAAATCTTGACTTCTGTGAAAGAAGAAAAATTAAGTAGGATCCTGCCTAATTTTTAACTTTTTCACACTAAAAATGAATTGAGTTGAATAAACTAATGATGTCATAAAGAGGTCCCAAAACTTCACTAATTAAAACCTTTCTTTGATAGTGAAATCTGTAATAGTTTATTTAACACAAGACAGAAACACTCAGAGTCAAGCAAAACCATATAAAAAGCAGATCACATTCCATATATAGAAGGTAAGTAGATACTTTTATAAAAAAATATAAAAATAAAGGATTTCTGTAGGTTTTACAAAGCATGGATATACTTTTGAGAGAGTAGCATGAATAAGTGCAAGTAGCAAAACCTGTAAGGAATTTTAATGAAACTGTCATAGATACTGATGTTTGAAGCATATGAGGAATTACAAATACTAGTTAAAAATTTTCAGGGAAGGAAATGAACTAGATGAGATAAGCCAGAAGCTTACAAAGAAATACTAGATCAACCATGACATATTCTGGGAACAGAACTGTAAGTATGGAATAGAAATGAAAGTGTGGTCATAAGATATTTCTCAACATATCCTGGAAGAGCAAGCTCAGTAACTTCAAAAACAACTTGCATTATTTTGTAACAAGGCTACTCCATTCCAGTCCAAAACTTAGGGTACCCTTAAAGTACTTGGATTAGCAGCAGTACTACAAAGAGAAAATAGGCAATCGCATAAAAAGAAAAAAATCAGTGGAATAAAACAACACATTAGTATGGAGATGAAAAAAATAGTAATGTTGCTGCAACTATGCCATTTTGTGCATAAAACATGCTACACAAGCTGATGCTGCACCTCATGATAGTACCATCCTTTTTAGTGCATTTTTATCTCTACCAGACTATTACTGTATGTTATGAGACTAAGATTTCCCAGCTGTTCAACATGAATTATATTTTAATAGTTTTTAACAAATTATTTGAATGTTCTTTTTCCATTCCCTCAGACAAAAGTTCAGCAGGGTATTTGTAATAACAACTGGTGTACTTTCTCTTACAACTTTTTGTTTGTTTTTCAAATGGGCAACATGACAAGGCTATTATTTTCAGGTAGAAATCTAAACGCACTGGTGGTTCTACTTTTGTTGGCTGTTTCTTGGGAGCTATACATTGAAGTACCACTTTATAAATGCATCAAGCTAGTCCATTGACTGAGAAGACTGCCATTCCCCAGTTCTTCTTTTATGGAGGTAGAAAGCCTGTTCAACTCTTTTTGATGTTTCGAGAGAGTGTGTTTGTACCCACATCAATAGTGACCATGATGCAACCAAGTTCCCTATAATACAAACATCTTATGATGCTGTTTTCTGTGCTGCCATAAAGACAAATAACTAACTGAGCTTCACAGTTGTGATCCCAACTATGGATCAGATAGCCAGATTCCAAGTTAAGATTCCCGCAAACCTTCACAAGAAGGAGAACTCAAGCATAACATACACGCCTGCATTTCACAAGCAACTGAACTGATAAACAAATGAGCAAAAAGCATAAACTGCTTAAGGGGAAAGAGGTAGAAAAATCAGAATAGAAAAAGAAACTATATTCTGATTCATAAACTCAAACAAGGCAGATACATTGCTACAGAAAATGTGATTCACCACCTAAGTGCTAATAAACAAGTAACTCGAAACGAAGCCACTATGTTCCAGAACATCCACTAATTCTACTGAGATATAAAACCCCACTAGAAGCCTGGAATAGTATAAAAGCAGGCAGACAGAACCAAAAGCTACATTATGACAAATCAGGAAAAGTGCTTCTGAAGTTAAAAATAGATGACCGTGCACGTAGCTAAGATGGTAAATAAAACTGAGCCACTGAAAGAACATTGCAAATGCACCATGTTCCTACATAATTGAAACATCTAAAGGTAAAAGACTGTGATACAATAGATGACATCTAATAGAAGAGGGAAAAGCAAAAATAAACAACTCTTCCCTCACCCCAAATCTAAACACTTTAGGGATGTGAGATAAAAAGTGGAGAGCTTGCAACAACTACAACTGCAATCAAAGGACTGTATCTAATCTGAAATCAAAGGTTACAAAAAGACTAAATCCCAAAGACAAAAAGTATCACACCAACCTAATACGTGGGCCTATTCTAGTAAATTTAAATTCATCTTATTCTAATATACTATTTATATGTCATGACAGTCCTTTCGGGGGGGGGGGGGGGGCGCAGAGAGGTTATTCTTCACAAGCTTCTCAGACCAAAACAAACCTGAAAACAATTTATTCAGGCCTCTCCTTATTTAAATATTATAAAGACAACATTAACAGACTATATCATTTAAGAAGTTTGGCATGAACAGTAATTGGACTCAAGATGTACGCTAATGATTCACAGAACTCGTTCTAGAGACTTTCCTATGATAAGGGAAGAATCATCTACTGAATGAGTACTTATCCACTATTTTCTTCTCATCTTCAAGATTTGCATATGCTGACAGGGTCATTGATGACACCACTCACAACACAGCCAGTCTACAAACACTCACACTTCTGCTATTACAAGGTCATTTTCCAGACCATTTCAGACTTATTAAAACTCTCTAATCTTTTCTCTAGTCTATCAACCGCTAAAACATGTTTTCTGATAATATAGGTTTTTGAGATTAAGGTGAAGCACTAAGATGTATGGTATTGCTAGTAGCATTATGAATAAAACAAACATCTAAAATAAAAATGCTAACAACATTTTATACAACTTACATTTCTATAGTAAAAGTAATTATCTTAATTAATTCTTTAGTATATTCTTTAGTAGCTATTATACTACCACCTAATGGTAAAAGATAATTAATATAACAGACAGCTACATAAATATGCCTGACTAAATCTCTACAATTCAAACACTAATAATTAGCAACATCCTTCCCTAGCCTTTTCCAGACCTCTTATTTCGCTTCCTGTATTATATATTTTGCATTCCTTCTAGCTTTTCCTGCACTTTTTATTATTTCAATTATATTTCCCAATCATGGATGACTAGACCCCCATACAGCATTACAGATAAGGTCACATCAGTGCTGTGTTCAACAATACAGAAAATTCTTGTCCACGTATGAAGTTACGCTAGCAGTTAGTTGCTTTGAGCTATGAAATCCCATGTCTACCTCAAATAGAATATTAATCTTCTTGCCACTGTATTTTTAAGACATACATACATAATTTTATAGAAGAGGATCTAGGGGATTTGATCCTGCTGGACAAGTTGAACATGGGTTAGCAGCGTGTCCTTGTGGCAAGAAAGGCCAACCACACACCAGGCACTACTAGAAAAGGCACAGCCAGCAGGGCGACAGAAGTGGTTATTCCCCACTATACAGTGTATTGCAAGAATGCATACAGAGTAACGTGTCTAGTTTTGGGCTCCTTGATAACAAGACAGATATTCACATACTGTTTTGCCAGAGGAGAGCCACCAAAATGACTAGATAGCTGAAGCACATGAGGCAAGAGAAGAGCCTGAAAGACTTAGGTTTGTTCAGTATCAAAAACAGGACACCAAAGCCAGATCTTATTGCAGCCCTCCACTATTCAACAGGAGAATACTGAGAAGATGGAGCTAAACTCTTCTTGAAGATGCATAGAGGAAAGACAAGAAGCAAAGTACAAGAGTTACATCATGGGAAATTTCAATTAGATACTAGGGAAGGGGGGAAAAAAAGTCATAATGAGAATAGTCAGGTTACCAGACAGGTTGTGAAATATCCATCACTGGATATACTTAAAACTCAACTCAACAAGGCCAAAGAGCAACCGGATGCAAGCTTGCCCTGCTCTGAGTGGGGGGTTGGACTGGATGACCAAAGGTCCCTTCCAGCCTCTGTCATTCTAAGATTTTGAGATTCCAATAGTTCCAATCACAGCATACAATGGGTTTTCTGCCATTTCAATTATCTGTTTCACACCACTCCTGAAGGATTCCACACAGAGGGAAAAAAGCACCACCACCACCTCTTCTCCCTAAATTCTCTCAACTTATCCTGGACATAATATAAACAAACTGAAACATGCACAAAATCTTTGTTCAGCCTTTCTGTTAGTATAACTCAACAACAGTTTTGTTTCATGTGCAGCAGGCTGCAAGATGGCATCTTAGAAAGAACCCCCCCCCCCAAGAAATAGAGTATTTTTTCTTCTACCTAAATAAACAAAGATAAAAACAAGTTCTTTACTTAAATATACACTCTGTGATAACTCAAACTGCAGATGGGTTTAACCTTAGCTAAACAGAAGCCAGAAGAATTAACATGCTGCCTACTAGATTTCAACAAAAATGTTTGACTGTGTTCATGACTGTGTATACATTTTTTAAGAGTGCAATAACCAGAAAAATAAGAATATTGCATATTACCAATATTCACATTTATTTTAATATCTATAAATAAAAAGTGAGAATTTATCTCTATTAGAATGAAAACTTCAGATTACAGGCTTTCTTGATTTATGTGTTAAAGATTCCTTGTTTGTTTATGTGTTAAAAAAAAATCAAACACCTGATTAATCAGAAAACTGGAACAAGTATTCTACTGCAATTGTAAAACATTGGCTGTTTATCCATTATAGGTATCCATTATGGTAAAATATACCACTGATATTATAAACTTCTGAATGACAACAACACTTGTCCCTGTTTCTCCATTTCTGTCTCTGTATTTGATGAAAGCAACTGCCCACTGAAATTCTAATTAGATCTGAAGTTCAAAATAAAAATTCCAGACCACACAAGTAATATAGAAATACTGATATAACAGATATGGTTATACAGATTTTTACTGAAATATAATTGAGATATACATTCAGTTAAAAATGAAGAATTTTTTGAAAAAGATGAGTTATAAAACATTAGAAAGTACTAATTAGATCATACTGGATACAGATATTACATTCATCTTAAGGAAATGGGCTACTTAGATGAATACTTAAACAGCTTTAAAAAAAAAAATTCACCTAAAAATAACTCATCTGCATTTCAGCTCGAATTTCTAGAATTTCAGGTGACACATGAGATGTGCCAGAAACTTAAATCTGTGCTTTTAAATGTTTTCATGTTTTTCTTGTTTTATAACCTCTAGATTTAATCTGAGACTCACATCATGCACTTGGCTGTGCTTCCTCTGTGCCAACGTCTTCAAAATTCTAAGGGAGTGCTCTGTCCTTTTGCATTGATGTCTGTAGAAGATACTTTGTTAAGACAACCTTCTGATTTAATGTTTCTGCTACATCCTTTGGCTGAAAAGCTCAGTGTGCACTTGGCTACACACGTTCCCTTTGCTGAAGTGCAATAATGCCCTTGTTTGACGAATTAGGCATTCTGACATTTTTAAAGCACAGTTGAGATGTTTTATCCTATGTGTACAGTATGTACAACCAACATGAACTGTTACTAGTAAAAGCTTGAGGCTTATGACCACTTTTATTGAATTCACCTTTCATTCCACATAAAGTAAATGAGTTGGAATTAACAGGTCTGTCCTTGCAAAAGTGAACAGGAAGTCTGACAAACTAATTCCCTGATAATCACAGCAAATTAGTCTTGAAGTCCACTGACATAGAAAGATTCTTACTGGCATCAAGCCTGAGGACTAGTCATTAATCCCTTACTGTGAAATAGTAATATTAATTAGAAAATCTTAACTAAGACCTTTTTTTTTCCCCCTGTTGTTACGCTGGTTTAGAACTGCAGTTGGCCAAAAATGATGTATACATGCATACATTAATTTATATGCACACTAGTCAAATTTTGACTATATTTCTACAACCAGAAAAATTACCGGCATCTTGCTTAAAATCTGTGTGTGGAAAAGAACAAATTTACACATATCAATTGCAAATTTGGAAACATTTTATTTCCAAAGCTGCAGTTTTTCACAATTACATACAACTCAAAATATTGCTATCCAGACACAGCAAGTTACCCAGTAACTGGTTGAAGTTCTATCAGCTGCAGAAACGCAATGAGCAGAAGGATCTGAAAGAAGCCTGAAGCCTGGTGTGGGGAAAAAGGCCAGACACATCAGTGCCTGGTAACAGAGGCAAGCATTCCAGAGTTTTGCACATGGGTCTTGAAGCTGTCAATCTCATGCTAGGGAGCAATGACAATGAATTGACTTAACTGCTGAAGAAGCAAGAATTAGATAATTATGAAGCAGGCTTGCCAGGTTGCTATTGCAACTGTGTGCATGTTCCAGCGTTTTGTAATTGTGCTACTATTCTTGGTTTGAGCAAGTCTCTGTGCATTTATCTATATGTGCAAGATCTCAGATACAGCAGGGCAGTGAAAAAAATTATGGCGAGTTGTACTTTACAATAGATGCATGACATTTCTTTTTACATTCTGTAAATGCAGGATTTTTGAGTACTCAATGTTGTTGCCATTAGCTGTAATAAAAAAACTTCATTTTAAGTGTCATGCATTTTATTCACAGTGAAAAGTATTGGTAGCAATACTCTCACAGCTAGTGCTAATCACCACATTTGCAGGAGTTATTTGAAAAGGAAAACTAATACTTTAAAATCTTACAGAAGTACGGTGAGTAAGCCAAACATGACTGCTCAGTACTTTCTAAGTTGTCTAACCATCATGGATTATTTTTTTTTCTCCTCAAACAATTCACATGCTAGAAAAGCAAGACTGTATGGACTTGGATATGTACATAATAGAAGTGCTGCCTTTGTCTTGTAGCAAGAGAGAATTTAGTATCTCAAAAAAATAAAGCATTGTAGTCTCTATAATGAATGTTTGTAGTACAGTTGTACTACAAAGTACAGCACTTACAGAAGCACAGAATCACTTAGGGGGAGAAAGACACTCAAAGCACTTTGAAATTGGTAATCATACATAGTTCTGTATCATTCACAGTTCTGTATAAGTAGCCTCATGACTATATCCAAAACCAGAAGAGGTCTCAACATACTGATGATCATCTGCATGTTGGGAACACATACAGGACCCAGAAGACTGTGGTCTGAAAATATCATATATTAATTGTGCCCCCTTCAGCGCTTAGTTAAGATAAAGTGGTCAACAAAAAAAAAAATGTACAAACACAGAATGGAAGTTCATATGAACTCCATACGATCATCCATCCAAGATCATACAGTAAGACAACGATTAAGGTATGCATTAAGCTCACACTATAGAAATACCCATGTCTATATGGCATGTACCTCGGTGCTCTCACGTTCCACATTGAGAACTGTGCCACTCTTCAAACCTCAGTTTGAGACTCCGAGCCAGAGGTTTGCCAGACCTTTGACAAAGCTTGATCTCCTTTCTCAAAGAAAACCTCTCTCAGGCAAAATGTAATTTTGTCAACTTCAAAGAATGGTCTCAGCCCAGGCAGCAATTGCAGCAGGTGTTTGCAGAATTGGAGAACGCCAAAGTGACCCCTGGAGATCACCTAGTCCAACCCCCCTGCTCAAACTGGGTCAACTAGCAGAGGCTGCTCAGGATCCTGTCCAATCATGTTTTGACTGTTTCTAAGGATGGAGACTCCACAGCCTCTCTCAGCAACCTGTTCCAGTGTTTGACCACCCTCACAGTAAAACAGTTTCTTATGTTCAAATGGGATTTTCTGGCACTCAGTTTGTGCTTACTGCCTCTTGTCCTTTCCCAGGATGCCACTGAGCGGAGTCTAGCTCCATTGTCTTTATACTCTCCCATCAGGTATTTATACATATTGATAAGACACCTCACCCCCGCCCCAAGCCTGCTTTTCTCCAGGCTGAACAGTCCCAGCTCTCTCAGCCTCTCCTCATATGTCAGATGCTCTAGTACCTTAATCACCTTTGGGCCCTTTGCTGTACTCACTTCAGTCTGTCGATGTCTTTTGTACTGGGGACCCCAGAACTGGACACAGCACTCCAGATGTGGTCTCACTAGGGCTGAGCAGAGGGGAAAGATTACCTCCCTCGACCTGCTGGCAACTCTGCCTATTGCAGCCCAGGAGGCTGTTGGCCTTCTTTGCCACAAGGGTGCATTGCTGGCCCACGTTCAACTTGTTGTCTCCCAGGTCCTTCTCCGCAGAGCTGCTTTCCAACTAGTCTGTTCTGGTGCATGGGGTTATTCTTCCCTGAGGACAGGAGCATGCACTTCCCTTTTTTGAACTTCATGGGATTCCCCTCTGCCCATTTATCCAGTTTGCCAAGATCCCTCTGAATGAGGGCACAACCATCTGGTGTATCAGATGTATCTCGTGTACACTGATTATCATAGCTGAAGTTTTGGAACAAACCCATCAGTTCTTCCAAGGATGTACCTCAGTGAGTTCAAATACATGAAAACTGGTGGGACCTTCCTACTCCTTAAATTACTTCAGTCACATATGGCAAACTTGAATACTAATTTAGCCAGTAGGCTTCCTAAAAACCCTCACCTTGTCCAATTCCCTGATCAAAAAAGAACATAAGCACGTACTGAGATACCATAACTCCTAGGCTAGAATTTTAATCCTAATCAGTGAGACAGTATCACTGATTAAAGAACTTTGTTATGCTGTCCATAAATTGTAAAATTCAGTAAATTAGCTCAGAATTACAGACTTCCCGTCTATATCCACTCTAATTTAGAGAAGACTAGTAACAGATTTGTAGAAGAAACTCACATCTCCCTGATCCAGATACATTCTGAAATTAAAAAAAACCACAACCCTCCAAACTGTAGATATACATGCTTTCCAATGCAAGCTTCACACATTACCAGAAAAGAAAAAAAAAAAAAAAAAAAAAAAAAAAAAAAAAAAAAAAAAAAGGAAAATCAGGAACTTCAAATGACAAGCAGATAAGAGATCCTGTAAACTCTGAAAAACATCTAACTACTTATCTATGTAGATGTGTATTCATAGTTTTTGAGACTGCCCAAGACATAATTTGGCTTATCTAGAATTATGAAGTGTGCCTTAGAGCAGTCACTGAAATCCCCATCTTGCTTCCCCCAATAAGCACACCCATCACTAATTTATCATATGGACAATAGAAGTTTGACACTGAGAGGACTGGAACCTGCAAATCCCAGAAAGGAACTCATGTGCTGTAACAGTTGAACTACTAGAGAGGTGGAGGAGGAAAAAAAAAAAAAAAACAAAACAAAAAAACCCCACCACACCACACACACACTTCCTCTCCATTCACATTTTGAAAGAAAGAAAAGGATTCCCAACAGTTAATATTTAGTAGAGACACACTTCAGTTTCCTACTGATTAACTCAGACAGTTTCACTCAGGATTCTTCCTTTTGTGAATCTCTCTCTTAGGCAGATAAATTGCATGCAGAGAGGCATAAAGAGTTCAGACACAACCAAAGGAGGTTCTACAGACATCGGGCATCCGAACAAGCTTTGGTATGCCCAATATACTTTTGTAGATCTACTCCCAGATGTCCACTTATATAGGCACCCAAATATCTTTGGAAAAAAAATCTAGCTTGGTACAGCCAAATCAAGAGGGTCCTCTGTAAAGCATCTGGAGGATCAAACTGATACTAGCAACTGACATGAGTGCTAAACACTCAGGTGTTTACATCAGCTGGATTTCACCATTTAAACTACTTTGACCCAAAATTAAAGAGCAGCATGTCAGTAAAGTGCCAAAGGCTTCTTGTTGAAATATGAGATTTAAGAGAAGAACATTGAAAGTAGTGAGAAACATGGAAAGTTTCAACAACAATATATGGAAACATACATTAAGTATAAAGATAGTTAAATGGGAAGAAAAAAAAAGTGGCCTTTTTGCTTCATTAGAAAAACAGGAAAAAGCTGAGGATCCTGTGCAAAAGAAACCTAATTTGCAAATGTGAACAGTTTTAAAAATCAAGTGGTCAGTGCTGCCTGATGTTGGAAAGGAGAAAACAATATAGTCTGTAGAACAGCAAACTACCCTTTTACAGGCATTGGTTTATCATCCTTAATGCATATTTTACCTAGTAATTACCTTGCATGAACGGCAGTGGGAGTTTGCATTAGAGGGAGTTTTTGATTGGTACTGCTATTGTACATGAGATGACAAAGTTCTTATATATGCAAAAAGGCCTTTAATTTCAAGGTTAGTAAGTGGTAGTCTGCATCTGGAGGTAATTCTTGGAGTCTGTAGATGATGATATGAGCAGAATACACAGTCCCATGTCATTGTCGCATTTCAACATAAACGCACAGACCCTCGAGATATACAAATAGTGCATAGTTGAAGTCAAAATCCTTTTAAAAGGTGTACAGTTATATTCGTACTATGTCTGTTTTCCCTGATCATAACCACTGCAGAGAAAATAAACACGCTTTCCATAGCTTTGAATTCTAAAGGGGAGAAGGGGGAAAAGAGTGTCTGTCTCATTAAAATCCCCCAACTAAATGATACTGATTATCCCCCCCATGAGTTGTGCATGTTGTTTGCTCTTACTATTTATCAAACATTCTTTACTAAAGAAGGACTTGTTCTTTGCCGGACAACTTCTTTATTAAAGCTAGCAATGGTGTTATCATGCTATTAACAAAACACTAGAGATACACTCATTCTTCCTCATGCCAAGAGCAGACAAATAATCAATCATGTTGCAATTAACAAGGAGATACACCATTATGCTTATCAAGCTTTCTGGCCTCACATTTCATAAACTAGATTGAAACCATACAGAGGAAAAAGTTAATAGAATGACTTTTCAAGCAAGGCTTGGATATTTTCCTCAGTAATTCAAATTAAGGATATTTATAAAACCAACTGGCTCATCAGCATCCCATAAGAAAGTGCTGTTCTGATGATCAGAACAACTGGTGTCTCTACAGAGAAGATGCATGATTACCTTTTAAACTAGCTTTCTCGTTCCCACTGTTGCTTTTTGTATCCTGATGAGCCACAAAAACAACTACAGATAAGCAACCATATTCCACAAATAAGCGTGCAGTTGCTTTGCTTATTAAGTGTTAGATATTTACTTATTGAACAGAAACATTTTAGATAAACTGAGGGAAAAAATTAAATTTATTAACAATTGTATTCTCATCTCGATCATTTGGCATCTTAAGCCTGTTTTTAGTGTTGTGGCTTTGCTCAGTTACTCATTTGTAAAACACCGTAGATACCAAGATGAGATCACACATACTTTAAAGTTTTAAAATCTCACAAGATACAACTCATGGTACACAAGCATGTGTGCCACATATCATTTGCAGAAGAGTAGTAAAAAATAAAAAGCCTACTGAGCGAGTTATTTGCACTACAGAGATACAATTAAGAGTACATAAGCAAACGTAAACCTAAATTATTAGGTAATCTGAAACCTAAATGCTTTCAGGCTGTTACTTGCTTTTTAAAACAGTTGTTGCCAGGTTAATAGTGACTTTAGTCAGCATAATTCTCTCACTATCATTCTATGGATTCTCTGCAAGAAGGGATGTTGCGTAGCCTGCAGCACACCAAAGAACGTGGTTTAATTTTCACTTGTCAAGTTAGAATTTGCAGCCACAATAATTAGCAGTGACTGGATTTTGACATGCTAAGCATGGACAGTTTTCCTTAAATTAATGAAATAGAAAGCTGGAGGATGAGGAAGAGTTTTCAGATGTATCCTGGCTAAGTACACTACTACACTGTGGCAAAGTTATTCACATCTGGTCACTACAATTTTTACTAACATCCAAAGGTCTACATTTTGATAGCCAAGTTGTTCATTGTCAAGAAAAACAAAAACAAAACATAACAAAAAAACTTCCCTCCATAGCATCTACCATCATTATTGCTGAGGGAAGCGATTTGGCAGATTCATCAGTCAAAAATTTTCCATGTACTTTTGGCATGACTGAGTAGGACAGAAGGAAGCTGCACAACAGATAGAAGATTTGCTTCCAGAGCATGTATATTTTGGGGGAATCCATTGCATATGAATCCTCATAGAGGCACTGTTGTCCAATAATTTTTATGATACTTCTTTCCTGCCTAATAAAATTGTTTCAGTAGCTTTAAACTACTAGAACACATTGGCCTACAAGTGCCTTTGGAACCTCTTTGGAATAACAGCATCAATATATAAGAGCTCTCTGGAAAGAAAATGTCAGCAGGCTGTAACATTTTGACAGGTTTTTTTTGCTTTTCTTTTTTGTGGTGGGGTGAGGAACAACACTTTTGTGCCACTAAGTACACAGGGCAAACCATTCTCAGTCTTTTTCTGAAGAGGTAGCTGTATTACAGGGCCAGAGGGAAACCAATCTGCAGGGGGGGGGCAGGATTTTGACAGTGTTCCAGATCAGATATCTCAAAAGTGGAACCTCTCAAAACACTTGTCACTCCTCAAAAATTTGCCTGTGATCTTTTGCCGAGACATTCAGTAGGCACAAAGCTTGTAATTACAAACTGTGTCATTTCCGGCTGCCTTTTTGGAATTAGTTCAATAAAGATCTAAATCTGTTTCCACACTGAGAAAACCCTTAAAGTTTAATTTCTATGACCATGTGCAATATTGAAATCCAAACAATATTTTTGTTAGTGTGCCACAAGAACAGAACAACAACTGGAAAAAAAATTAGTACCTGTTCAGCACTTCTCATTTTCACAGTAAAAAATTAAGTTACATTCTAAAGGAATATGGAAAATGATACAAGTTATTCATTGCAAAATATGACCACTCCCTTTATATATATCACGACTGCTACAGGTGAAATTCTTCAAACCACATTTTGTGGCACACCCAAGTCCCATTCCCGAGGGGGGAGTTCTACTCGTAAATGGCATCCTAATAAGACTAAGCACTATCTAGTCAAGAAGGAAAGGAGACAACATTTGGAAAGACTTGCTGATTTTTATACATAGAGAATGCCCAACTTTCATTTAGGCTCTAAGAAATTAAGCGCTGAAGATTTCCTGTTTTTTATAAGTTACAGAATAGGGTTCCAAATTAAAAGGGATCTAAGGGAAGGAGGAGCAGAAGATTACCCTTGTTATTTCCATGTCCATCACTTAAATACATGAACATGGATGGCATACCATATATGATCATATATACCACAATAACTGCTAATATTCTTGCATGTAACTTCTGAGGTGTACCGGGAATTTTTGTTTACAATGGTATTTTCAGAACTATGATCTTCATTAACCTGAAAACTCTTTTTTGTACACAGACCTCCGTGCAGGAAAGTGCACCATGGAAACATAAGACACAGGCTACCTCGCACATAAAAAGCCTACATAGCCCATACCTAAAAGCCCACATAGTTATACCAGAACAAATCTTGAACTAATAAAAGTTATAACATTCCCTCAGCTGTGTTTTGGCAGGAGGGAATTCTCACACTGACATAGCTTAATCCCTGCAAAGCGCCCAGAGTAACTCTTTAGACAGAAGCATTCGACTCTTGTAACTCAAGCATTTTGGGTCCTAAAGGAGTTTGAGATTAAAGTCACAGTAATATCATACAACTTTCTTATTAATTAATTCAGTCCCTGACTGACTGTTGTTGCATGCTGATTGCTGTAGGACTCATTCTCAGAAATCTACCTTACGCGCTGCATAGGGAGTGGAGATATTTAACAACGAACAGTTAATTCAGTGATAAATTCTCTAAAAGTTTCTACATCAGCCGTTCTGTGGATCCAGTCCAAATTGTTCAAGATCTTCTTAAATATGGACCATCTCCCCATTCCTCTTTGTCTTTATTACTCTTAAGGCATAACATTTGTTTTCAGGAGATAGTATAAAGTTTCATTAACTTAAAACCACAACCATCTTTACTTGTGTTTCCTTTGGATAACTGCATTCTTACAGACAGAGAGGTAGCTGAATTTGAGCCACATAGTGTTCTCCCAGGAGTGGCAGTTGCAAGAATACTTAATTATATGCAAAACACATTTAACACAATAATTATGGAGTTGGCTGGAAAAAAAATGCATAAACTGTGTTCTAGCTCCAGTGTTATCAATATTTAGTATAACGGTATTGACGCTGAATTACAGAACTAACTTACATGGTAATATAGAGGCATTTTAAATTAAACACACAAGAATTAAGAAAAAAAATACATGCCAGAGTCACTACTCTGTTTTTTGGGTGCTAAAGAACTGGCATACACTGGACAGTAGGAAAACAGATTATACTAAGAAAGAAAGGAAATCAAAAGAAATTGCCTGAAGCCCATTTGCATTTGGCATTTCCAGCTCAAATCAAAAGATTTAGAGAGTAACTAGATAGTCCTCAGCAGAAGCATTCAAGTGTCTGTGCACTCCATCCCAAGTGAGTCCAGAACCAAAGTATGTTATTGCATAGAAATGGTCATTGTAAACAAGCAGATTTGACATGGGTCTGCAGGTTTTATTAGCTCAGTCTTTAGGCCATAGTAAAGCAGTGAAACTATTTCTGGACTTAATTTGATTTTGAAAGCAGCATGAGCGCATTTGCACAGCCTGACCTAGTAAGCCTGGCAAGACCAGAGCAGCTTGATGTAGAATAACTGTGCCACAGATGCAGTGACAAGTCAGTTAGTCCAACCACGAATAATCAAAAATTGACTGTTTAAGGTATTCAAAAAATAAGCTGTAGCTGACCCCTTCTAACTGGAGCAAGAAGGTTAGAATCTTCTGGTAAACTGCATATGCACATCAGTGATATTCATCAAAAGATACAGTAGAAAATAAGTTATAGAAGCAGCAGCTCTAAGTTTAGTATAGAGATACAAAGGCAAGAGCACCATCATTTTTCCTTCTCTGAGGAAAAAATATTTAACAAGGAAAAAGATAGATTTTGTCTTTTCAACAATATTTCGTCAAGAACTTGAATGGGTCTGTCTGCAGTCTTTTGTGCTTAGCTACTCAGAGGGTGGAAGAAAAAAAATTGGGGCGTTTCTTAGGCTTCTTATTTGCTTGCTATCCTAATACTACTCACAAAAGCAATTTGTTTGAAGAGGCATACTGTTTGCAGCTTGACTACCACATTACAATTGTGTGAAGAAAATTGCAACACACAACCGCCCTTAACCCCTATTAGTCTTTAGCTGTATGGAACTGCATTTTAACCTGTCAGATCTTGTGTTCCACTGTTCCAAGATCAAGCCATATTTAATATTCATCAGTCTAAATAAAGTTGGAGACAAACACTGTTTACGGCAACTTCCTGAAACACTGAAACAAGTAGTTGCTGTTGAATATTTTAATACCATTTGTTATCTCTTTCAGCAACAAAGAGAGTTCATTATTGGACAAATTAGCCTCCAAGTTACTGATGCTGAGCCATAAATAATTGGAATCAGCAGAAATGTTCCCAAGCATTTTTCTGCTGTGCTTTTACATATGATAACTGCTTGGAATGGGAAAGAAAGAAAAAAAGAAAAAGGTACATATTTCAGGAAACATTTTTCTTCCATATATATGTGTTTCTATTGCATTTCTTGCAAGCTAGAGAACATTTGGTTGATCTTGTAAATGAAGCTGACAGACATAACTTTCCTTAGTATCTCAAAATTCCTAAGGACAAGCCGAGTGCTTTATGAAGCTAGTAGTTCTATAAACACCACTCTTCTAGTTGAGCAGCATAATGATGCTGTAGGCAGCTTCAGTAGACACTACAGTATATGACAGAAAATTTGCAGGGCAGTTAAATTAAAAAGGGTAGCACAGTAGAATAAAGTGAGGATTTTTCTTCCAGTAAAGATCAACCCTTCTCCCCCGCCTGCCAAATCCTCATCAAACAACATTAAGGTGAACAAGATTTTGCCTCCATAGGTGGCACTAGCTTCTGGTAGAACAGTGCCAAACAGTGACTTCTGCTCTGGGCCAAGTGGTGTCTTCCCCTTGGTAAGGTAAGGACTCCTGTCTCCTAATGAATTCATAGGGGCTCTGCTGATCAGGAAGCCTTGTACAAGCTCAATGAGTATTCATACTGAACTGCCACCCCAGCTAAGAAATGCTGTTACACACCAGTTGAAAGTAGTAGCTCCCATGTCTCCTCAGCTTAGCTGGAGCTTGGGTGAGAATGCGAGAATGAATCCAAAAAAAGGGGTGGAATAAGTAGAAAGAATAAGCTTGGGAGGCAAGGAGCAAAAAATATAAGAAGTAGCAGTAATTTTTTTCTTGATCAGTCTAAGAAGAAAAAACCGTTGTATGACTGCCAGTGTAGTTTCACATGTCAAAAAACAAGACCACTCACAGTAAAAGTAGAGAGTTGCTAAAACTGATCTTCTGAACCAATTCTGTTTTTTTCATAACTGCTGTCTGCCTACTAGACTCTTTCTAATGTCTATTATGGTTTCACTGGAAAGTGGCTAAGAAGCTGAATTTTCACAATGAACTAAATTAAAACTTAGTATCCACCTGATGACGTTGTCCCCACTTTTCTTACTTCATTGCTAAGAATTATTTACCATCTCCTTCTGCAATTCTACACTGTAATGACCGTTATTTTTCAGAACCTCCCATTGTTTTGTATTGTGTATAAGGTTGAAAGGAAACAGGAAAGACTAGTATTTCTCTTACTGTGTATACAAATTTTCTCAATAATTTCAGCAGTACAGTACTCCCTCCATTCTGCATACAGCATATCGTACCATACAGGCTACATGCCTCCCCCCACTCTGCCTACACAGTGCAAGAATGCACCGAGCGCGGCAGTCTATCCACAAGTGGAAATCACTTTGCAGAATATACAAAATACATTTGCATCCCTCCAAATTATTTTATTACAGTCACTAATATTTTATAGTTATATTTAAAAGATGACATGCTCTAGAATTGTTATATCTGATTTTAGTCAGAGCAGCAATGAAGTTATTTAAAAAGGACTACAACCATATGGTAGAAGTCAGGTGAAAATTAAAGAGACTTCTTCCATTCATTTTAATTAGCTATGCTGGTAAAATATGACCAATAAAGATCCTTAAATCCACAAGCAGTAATCCAACTTTGGATCCAACCACAGAGGTAGTCAGGCATCAAAAACTTACCATTCCTGTGCATTAAGACCGGCATGTGTAACTCAAAATACATTTTTACTGAAAATTACTGGAGGTTCTGCACACCAAGTATTATTTTTTTTTCTCTCAGGATAACAAAGCTACCTAACTATATTCATTCTATATTTGAAGCTTCATTGTGTTAAACATTTACCTTCCACTTCTGAAAAAGCTACATTTTAATGAACACTGAAGTTTCCCCTGCTCACTCGCACTGCCTTATACTGTGCAGTCTGCAAGTAGTAAAGGTTAGTGTTTCCCCATCATATATCAAATTGTATTCATACCGAATAAGCTGTATTCAGAAATGATACTTTAATATCAACAAATCTCAAATGACTTTAACACACACGTAACATTCCCAAAGAAAAGCAAGATATTAGAATGACAGATAAAAAGGATTCCTTCCCATTAATAATCATGGCACACATTATAAAAAAGTAGTTTCAAATTTGATCATTTTGGAGTAGTTATTATGAAGGAATAACCAGGTATAAGGATCTCCTCTGGAGGGGAGGTTAACTCCAGGTTATCAACTCCAGCCTCTGCAGTTGATAACCTGTATTACAGCAAGTTTCAGAGAAAGGCTCTTCTGCATTCCCCACGCAGACAGAGGGGAGGGCATGCGATGCAAAGGCATACTACCTGAGCAGATGCCTCCCTCACACTACGTACACTATCTATACTTGGACAACATTACTTCAAACTACACCTAGATTTTTCAGAATTTCTTACTGAACCACAGGGTTACAGGTAAGCTGCATAGATGAAGCCCAAGGAATGGAAAGAAACTCAAGATATGACCTTAAAATAAGTTGGCTGGGTTGAAACTTGCAGAATCCAGTGAAAAAAGAAACAGAACTCGAATTTCAGAACAAATATCACGGACAAATAATAGTCAGCATCTGAGAATACTGTGGGAAGAGACAAAGGTACCCTACATGGAGAGGGTTTAATTTTGTTTTCTTGCAACAGGCCAGTGAAATATGTACAAACAAATATGTGTTCCAGATGGCTAAGGCAATCATACTCATTCCTAATGGATTGAAGACATTGTTTAATACCACTTCACTCTTGCTGAAGCAGAATTATGCCTGCAATACTGCCAAGGTCAGTGAAAGCATAAGTTGCCTGCTGTGCAAGTATCACTGCACCATCCAGAATGGCCCAGGAGATGCACACTAGGTAAGTGTCCCAGTCCACATTAAGCAGCCACTGTTAATAAATCTTGCTTGTGTATACATTAGAGGGACCTTAACTAGAGCACAATTACACGGAAATTGAGCAATAATCAGGCATAACTAATTCATAAACAGACAACATATACATCACAGTTTTATTTGTCAGATCTTGCCATCTGTTGCATATGTAGTAAGCAGAAAAATCTCAGAAGAAAAGGAGCTGATTTTTCCCCTACAGTGATCAAATTTCTTTGAATCCTTCCATCTCCCTTCAGAATGTAATACACAGAAGTTCATTGACTTAAAGCCATTTTACAAGTTTCTGACAACTTAAGAACAATGAAAAATAGGATTATCATCTGAATGGATGCCAAGCATTTCAGAACAATAAAACAAAACACAAAAAAACCCTCCAAAAACAGGCTATAAATTGCCTTTTTTCTGCTAAAGATTTTTTTTCAGATGCCCCCCCCCCAACTTCCTTAAACCATACCTCCTGCTACATTAAGAAAAATATAAGTATCTTAATATTGCTTATAAAACCCTTAGTAACATTATTTTTGTTTGGTGGCAGGAAAAGAATGCTCTATTAGGCAACAGAAGAGAAGTTAATTTCCAAGGTACACATACTAAAAAGAACAACAACAAAGTCCTTACATCCTTTTCATTATTAAACTTACGAAAAGTCACTGATCAGCAGAATGTGATAGTAAGAAGGTACATTAGGCTAGCTTAACATTAAATGTGCATATACACATATATATCCACATCTTCATTTATAACATTCTACATAATGAATTTTCTGAAGATAAGCATCTTACCATATTTCCTATCACATTCTGTACCTTGGAATGATGCTCAAAGACTTCAAAACCCTTTCCTAAACATATAAGTATTTAAATAATGTGGATGCACATGTTTATATGTGTACACACAAATATATGTACACACACACACACACACACACTAAGAGTAATTGTTGTGAATGTAAGTGGCCAAACGCAAAACACGCAGGCAGACATGTTTCTTTTCCCCATTTCTTTATTGCAGATGCCCGGTAAAACCAAACTGGATGGAGGGAAAAGCATGGGATAAAATGCTATTAGCCTTTATATAGCAGTGACGGGCTCGTGCTTTAAGCTGAGCATCTGCATTCAGGAATGAAACGCTGAAGCTATCATGCGTCTTTCTTTGACTATATCATCTCAATACTAATTAGCAGTGAAAAAGCAGATAGAATTAGAAAGAACTTACAAGCTGACAAACAGTATTATTGTACCACTGAACATTTGCACAGCATCATTAACAGTTGCACAGTTCTGTACCTACCACACTGGGCTAGATGGGCCAGTATAGCAGTTTTTATATCTTTTAGCCAAGCATCACTAATGGGCAAGCCTATCTGTTTTACAGAACCAGATTGTATGCACAGCCTCTGCTCTTGGTGCCTACTTCTCCAATAACTAATCAGTGAAAAGCTGTAAACAGAACCATCTGCTGGTGTCAATACATTTTCCTAACCAGGTAATCACTTTCTCCGCATTAATTGCCACTTATTTCTTTCAGATATAGTTTTCCAAGGGGAATGATGAGGTTAGGATGGGAAGTTCAACAAGATTTGGCTTCCAATTTCCTTTGCAGACAGCAAAAGCACATTGTAGGCAATATAATCCGCAATGAAAGTTCCCTTTGCAGCCAGTTAGAACAAGCTATTAAGTGTACAATATTAACAAAGTTTTATAGGCCTTAGGTCCACAAGGCACTTAAGACAGCCTCACTGTCTTCAGTCTTGTGTAAAAATGGCCATACCATAGCCTGAAGCAACTGGCAGCTCTGGCCAATTTTAACAGGTTGATTTATGAAGTGTTACAATGCATCTGTGCTGCTATTAAGTCAGAATGAGATTTTCAAACACGCTTTATTGAACAACTTTGATTTCGTAAAGAAAATATTTTCCCCTAAGAGTAGGCAAGATCTTTATGTAAAAGCAGATATAATATCCTTTAAAAAAAAAAAAAAAAAAAAAAAAAAGAAAAAGCATCACTTAGCAATAACATAAATGGTGCCTTCCATCAAACTTTTCCTAACCAGACCTTAGAACTACCTTCATCAGGCACATTAAAGGTTAGACTAGCTTCTGGGTTTTCCATATGTTTGAAAGCAACACATTATACTTCTCTAGTCTACTACTAAAAAGACTATTAAAGTTTATCACATGCAACAAAAAATGAGTAAGAATACATTTTTGCACTTCAGTTCTCTTAAAGTCAGTACCTGCTGTAGCCTTAACCAACAACTAAATAGGCACAAACTACCCAGCACTATAAATTTAAAGATTCTTGTGATCATGAGAACATAAATAGTTACATGCAATAAACAGTTGTTTTCTTCACGCAACAAAGACAAAACTGAAGACATGGGCTAACCCTACAGAAGGACATCTGAATACAAACTCTCACAAGCAGAATAGTGCCTGGGTGAATCTCTATGCTGAGACTAGCAGGCAAAACCATGAAGGTATTTGGGCTATTTCAATCATTAATTCTGTTATCTACTCTTTTTAGTTAAATATTACTTATTTATAAGTTATTACCTTCTAATGTCTGAATATTATTTTTCTCAGTAGTAGATGAACAATGACTTAAAAGGGAAAAAATCATAATTCTGGGGAAAAAATACAGTACTCTCTCAAAGAAAATAGAATATACCTATAATATCTCCAGAAGGATTAATACATGCAAGTGTAATATATATTTTACTTTATAGTATTTTTATTGTGCCAGCAAAGCTGCCCCTAAGATATATTTTACTAAGAAATACCTTCAAGGCATTGGGCTCCTTGTGGTATAATTCATACACTTCAGAAGAATTACACACAGGATTAACATGGTCCTCAATGCCTGCCACTGGCATTGTTTACCTCCAGGTGGAACTGAATTCCCTGAACTCTGAAGAGCGACGTAACAGCAATGCAACATATGTGAAATCAGGTCATTTGACCTCTACCTGTATTATGAATGATAATCCTTCAAGAAATAATAAGGGAAAAAAAAACTTAAAAATTATTGGAAGCATTGATTAGTCATGTTTTCTGTGTTAAATAAGCATGAATTCTAACAGCTTTGAAAAGCTGAAAATTTCACTTCTTTCATGTTTTCCCACTAGCTGTTTTGTCATTTTGGGTTTCAAGGCTTCCTGTTTACTATTTTCTAAGCCATCATGATGTATGCAAATATGTCAAAATGCACCATAGTGTGAATATCAATCTGCTATTTTAAACAGTTTTTAAAATACATGTTTTATATATATTCACATATTTTTCCTAAACAGTCTACTATATTTATTCTTCCCAGAAGAGAGTAGAAGAAATATACTGGCAGGACCATATTACCGGTGCTTGGAAGCTTTAACTATTTAAAGCACAAGTCAATAGTTCATGCTGGTATTACTATTTTGAATAGAAAGACATTCATAACCTCCCAGGTTTGTGAAAAAGGAAGCTTCATCAAGAATTGACTACAATCTGCACTTTTGTTTTTAAGAGGCAACTAAATTAATGGCAACACTAATTTCTTTTACTCCTCATATTCAAAAAAAATATTTAAGCTTTCTGGCAATGAAACACACTTGGGACAGTGAGATGCACTGAAGACAGAATCACACATTATAGCTACAAGGAACTTCATTATTTGTTCCTACAAATATGGGGAGGTGCAGTTCTCAGGTATGGACTCCTTATCCTTCTGTGAGGCCTGTTGCTGGGCTCCTTGACTCATCCCAATAGAAGACAAGATAAATACCAGATCTGAGGAAAGGGAGAAGATAGAACTTCACAATTATGACTGGCAGCAAAATCAACCCTTCTGAAAGAAAAAAAGCACCAGGCCACCACAGTTGTAACATGGAATTTCATCCTTGAAGCCTGGTAAATAACAGTTGTTTCAAAAAGAAGTACAAGAATGAAAAAGGCGGGGGTGGGGAGGGGATTTGTGTGGGTTCCTGAGAAGCAGCAGCATGGGAGGAAAGATTCTTCAGACAAACATTTTTGGAATTCACTTATCTGGGAAAAATAAGATAAACGCTGCCTTCTCACAGATACAATGAAGTGTGTTTATCTGTGCTTGCAGGAAGCAAATTATTGAGTTTTGCAATGGATTCAGTTTTAAAGGTGCTGCTTTGACCAAGTTTATTATATTAAACGAAGCACAGGTGACACTGACATAGATGATATTTTCAGAGTGTTTCAGGATGTGGATTTTGGGGAGGGCGGGGGGACAGGGGAGGAAAGCACAGTCTCTCAGGAAAGAGCAAGAAAAATACAGGAATGCAACAGACGCATCTGAACCTTCCTCTCACGCAAGTTGAATAGATCATAAGAAGCCTTGTTAGTAAGAGCGGGTTCTTGGTCTTGTTCGTTTCATAATGATTTATCTCCCTCAAAAGCATCCCCCCACACACACATTCCTTAAACAAAGATGACCAATTTATATTCTTTGCTTCCTTACTTCCTCCTCCTTTAATGACTTTTAAGGAATCAACGTTTGGAGTTTAAAATTAGTCCGAGTTGGACACATGCTGTATGACCCTTCTCACCCTGCTCGGAGAGACAAGAGTGACAGTGAGGGTTGAATGGCTTTAGAATAACATTGGCAGTTCCAGAGCGACTGTGGTTTGCAGTCATTGTGAAGCATGCTCTAGAAGGGGAGTTATGATGTTACCCATGCCAATACTTCAGGGTTCTCCCTATCACCACTTCAGTCATTCCTCCAAGCACTCCAGCACTGCATGAACAATCCAGACTCGCATCAAAACAGCAGCAGCAGAGTGCCTCACAGCAGTAGAAAACCAGTAGTGCTGAATGACTTATTCTTCAACAGTAATTGCAAAATCATTTTAAAATGAGATCAGAATTGCTGCAGCTATTCTCGAGTTTCTCCAGTTCTCTTTAGTCAATTCCTGTGGTTACCTGGGAAGCATTAGTGTAACAATAGACATATGGAATGAAGTCACTGAGGTTTTCTTTCACATTCTACTGGGGGGAAAAAGCAACCAAATATGCTTAGCAGATGTCGCTGACACAGTGCCACTGTATCTTTTTAATGCATCTTTTAAAAAAGAACTGAAATTAGCCTTAATGACTTGTTATAAAAATTATTCAAATATATACATATTTGCAGTGTTGCTAAGAATTCACAATTACCAGGACACATTTCAGTAAAACAGTCCCAAAAATGTCTAACAATATTATAACCACCATTGTCAGCACTGTGTGAAAAATCCTTTTCTTTTTTAAACATATTAAGTAGTTTTACTGTGCATACGAATATACAAATGAAGCTTACGTACAGAAATAAAGAATCACTCAGCTATATAGAGAGCGCACCAAATATTTACACTATGTTAAACAATTTCCTTTGGGTGACAGTTGTGGTCAGTGAACTACAATAGCTAATCTGCTATGAAGATTGTTTATGCCCCGATGGATCACAAGCTGACTATAGCTAGTCCTCCAGTAGAACTTGATAGAAACAGAAGAGCAGCTGCTACTAGGATACAAAAAGCATTTCTTGAGTGTACAAAAAGCATGTGTTTTCGTGAGAAGCAGTCTGTACTAACTGAAAATATATCTGATACTCTTGTGATGGAATGTCTTTAAAAGTATTAGGCAAGTTTTCCTGGTGCAATATTTCTCATTTGTTTTAAGTATCAGATAAGATGTCTGATGTTGTTTACACATCAGTTTTGGCATTACTGCTTAGCAGGGCGCAAAAAAAAAAAAAAAAAAAAAAGCATACTACTACTCTAAAAATGGGAAACGTTTTTTCCCTCCCTTTAGAAGACATTCAGCATACAACTTCTGCACTATTAATTCCATAATCATAATTTATAAAAGGGAGGTCACCCTTACGTCCCTACTTTTTCTGCACTTTTGCTTACTTTTCTTACTTTCTTTTTAATCATTCCATAAAGGGCTACAAAAATGTAGCCTAAAATACTTAAGTACAATACCTACCCTGCTAATGACACAAAGCAGGATTTATTTAATGACATTAAACTTTAAAATAAATTCAGAAAAATTCAGTTTAGAGAGAGATTTTATGAAATCTGATAGAATACTTAAAAAGTAGTATACATTTTTCATCTACAGAAATAAATCAAGGCTATGGCTTATAATTTCTTAATCATTCTCTCTTACTGCTGTATATGAATTTTAGTTATTAATTCTGATAAAGTCTCCCTCTCTCCCACAAAAACTTATAAAAAGCAATTGAAAAGTAATTAAAAAAGCACAGGAAGGTTCTATGAACACTACCTACTTCATTTTACCAGCTCATGTATTATTTCCACTCTGCAATCTTGCAACAAGACTTCAGTTAGTGAAGAGCTTTTGCAGATCTGGAGAGACACTAACCTGATTAGAAGACTCTTCTGTTGCAACCCCTGCAACTCCTGTTAGGCGCACAGGCAGAGCTGACTGCAGAATACCAGTCAGGTAAAACTCACCGAGCGAGATTTTGTGTAATCACTCCACACTTAAAACTAAAAGCAAAGCGCTAGTCACAGAGGTAGGCTTGAAAACCAAAACGTAGCAAACACGCTAATGTTAGTTAATGACAGTCATGAAAGCCATTCTGTCCTCCCAAAGCAATTCTAACTTCCTGCTTATCTTCTATTAATTCATAAAACAAAACAAGAATATATGTACAGTAACAAAATACATCAACAACACAGGATTCATGAAAAGAAACTAAAAATAATCCAAGTATCCCTGGGAAAATTGTTTACCACTGGTATAATCCATTGAAATTAAAAACACGGATTACAGATTTCTCTGCATACGCAGGTAGGTTCTGGAGTCATCATACCATTCACACTTCATGATATTCCTTAGGCTTTTCAGTATCTCCCTGTCCACCCAATTTGTATCACTCATTATTTTGAATCAAAGATTCTTTAAGCTCTTTGAGTTTGCAAGAACAAGAGACATAGAAGGACTAAGTGTACTGTGCTGATCATCTGTAAAATAAATCTAACATTAAAAAAATAAAAAATAAACCTAATGTTTAAAAACTCAAAGGCTTTACTTACATGTCATCTGATAGTAAGAGTGATTTGTAAGCTAAATTGACATCAACAATGTTCCGCAGCAGTTTCAATGACTATTTCTAGTCATACCCTAGATACAGGTAATTCTGAGCTTGAAGGTTCCAAAACTCTTCATCTGTTTTACTTCTGTGACTCTGGATTGAGGATGAAGAATCACATGAGACTGTCCTTTTCATCTGATTAAATCAAAGTTATCACCTACTGCAACCCCCCTGCTCAGGCAGGGTCACCTAGAGCATGTTGCCCAGGATTGTGTCCAGATGGCTTTTGAATATCTCCAAGGATGGAGTAAGGGAACAGGGTAACCTGTTCCAGTGCTCGGTCACCCTCACAGTAAAGAGGTTTTCCTCAGGTTCAGACAGAGCTTCTTGTGTTTCAGTTTGTGCCTGTTGCCTCTCATCCTGTTACAGGGCACCAATGAAAAGAGTCTGGCTCCATCCTCTCTAAACCTCCCTTCAGATACTCATACACATTGATAAGGTCCCCCCTCAGTCTTCTCTTCAGTGGCACTGAGTTACAAGCTTGAGACATGATCTCTCTGCTGACACTTCTCTGCTTTTAGGGAAGACAGAATCATTAGATGAAATAGGGAAACCAACCTATGCCCTCGCTCTAGGACCTATTTGGACTCTCTCCTGGGGACAGAAAGATCAAAGATCTCTTTTTTTTGTTTAAAAAAGAAAAAGCGTTCATTGAAACAAGGAATGGGACCCAGGTCTCCATGGCAAAAACACTAACCTCTCTCCGAAACAATAATATTCAAAAATAAACAATCAAAAACTACGCAGATAAGCTAGGAAGACAGCATTGTTCTCACTGAATTCCAATTCACCAAAACAATACAAATGCACGATTTGTTTCCATTTGTATGAAGACAAGTTTAAAGAAACAAAATTTCACATCATTTGCTGAGAGATCGTTTAAACACTACAGCAAAGTTGTAATCATTGTTATGGGACCCTAATGTGACTGAGGATTTTTTGTTGTTTTATACAAACAGTGGCAAATCACTAGTTATCAACACCAGCTAACACTTACACATCCCTAGACTAATTTACCCTGACATTTTCTTCATTGACTTCACTAGAAATTGCGGGGTTTACAGTACTGCAGTTAGCAAAGCCAGCGTCCAAGTTTGTATCCTCGGACTTATTTTTTAATTATGAAGATAATCATATACTCCCTAATTCACAGGAACATATTTTTTATTTTCTTTTTATTAATTAAATGATTTTGTGATTAAAGAGTTTCGGTCAAAGTTTATAAAACTTTGCAGAATACTCTCAGTATGCAATCTATTCATGCCAATGCACCTAGTTCGGCAAGGTGCATAAGCGTATATAACAAGTTTTAAGAGTCAGTAGTTTCATCAGTGATTGAAGATCTATAAGCAAGTACAGTTTTTATATGAACCTGACCTGAACTATTTGTGAAGTACTATATTGTGCATTAGCTATTCTGCAACATACAACACCACAGACCATAACACAATTGGCTCCTATTCATCTCTGCCGCTGTGTCATCCTGCAGGTTGGAAAAGCCCTCGAAAACCCCTCTCCCTTTGCGGGATGCTTGGGACGGTTAAGCATATCATACTGTGGTATGATATGGTAAAAATGAGGAATATTAGTAACAGTCAATAAATTACAGAAGTTAATGATTATGCAAATCTGCTCTAAGGGAGATGGTAAAAGAAAAAAAAAATACTTGTTAGAATTGTTAGGGTCAATTCACTTGGATTTCATTTTGATAAATACAGATGAGAAAGATACCACAGGTTTCAAAATGCCTTCCTTCTGAGAAGAGAGATTAAAATAATCTTTTCTTGTTTCAGTGTTTACTGTTAAAACTTCTCATTGTTCTACAACCCCTTTCATATATCACAACACTTCCCCCTTCTGTAACAACTTTATTTTAAAAGGGTAAACACTTCAACAAAATCCTTTGATACATGAAAGAAAGGCATCACTTTTTTCCTTCACAGGGAATTTCAGTGTGTTTTCATTCCAAATTTCAAAACAAAGCCCAATTTGGAAATCTCACAAAAGTGTTGGTGAAATGCATTTTTTTTAATTATTAATGCTCATATGTGATTTAAAAACAAAAAAAAAATTGTGAAGATTATAATGTGATTAGTTTATTATATAATATATAGATTATAGTGTCATTTTAATATTATTGTAAACAAGCAAGTGTCCTACTTCATTTAATTAGTTTTAACTTTTTTCTCTCCAGTAAATTCTCCAAATTTACTCTTGCAGAGACTTTATTAATATGTTGCTTGCTACTATGTATACTGCAGCTCTTAAAAATAATACATAAACCATAATACTGTATCATAGCTGTAGCACTGCAGAATAATACATTTTTACTATAAATCTTCATAAATTTTCTAGAAATATTTAAAATAAGTAAACTTTAAGACTCTTCAATTTTTACATTGTCATATATCCACCTGATAAAAAGTATTTTATTCATTATAGCATTACTTTCAAGTCAAAATAATCCTTAATCTGCATGTATATGCTTAGAGGGAAAAAAAAAATTAAATAACTGTGAAGTTTGCTAAAAGCAAGACATACAACAAGGACACAGAATAAAAGCTACTACCTTTGAGCAGCATGTAAAAAGAACTGATGTAAACTTATTATTCTATACCAGTTGCACATGAAAAATCATCATGCCTCAACAGTTACATATAGAGCGAGTATAAAATACTTAATCACGGTATTGGAGGTTCTTTCTTTGGGAAAAAAAAAAAAAGTTCAGTGGCTCAAACTTCATATAATGCTTATTTCTAATACCACATTAATAGCAGCAAATACAATGTTCATGTACAAAAATGCATGCATATACATATATAATTAATTATAATTAATGTCCACTCCATACAACATGCTGAAAAAAGAGAATTAAGCAACTCAGATTAAGATATTACAACTTTTATTTATTTACACACAAGGACTTACTGGGGATATGAGGAAGCAGATGGGAAAAGAAAGTATATGAGTAGGGACTAAGAAGGTTGTAACCTTTCCTCCTATCAGCCTTCTCTTCCTCCCTCCTTATGCTGAAAATCCATACAGTTACCTTTGCACTTTGACTTTTTCCTCTAACTCCTCCAAACTCAAAAAATAAAGCACAGTGTCAGAGCTAAGGTCTGCATCCCTCGATCTGTATCCCTCGATCTGTATACTTGTGAACCAGCCAACCATACGATTAATCAGGTGATTAAAACTTAGGATCTTGCACCCTCTACTCAAATCACATTTTAACTGAAGATCAGACTCGGATACTTCTACCGAACAGCTTTATTGAATAATACATTACAAAGAGTCATAATAATTCCTTGTGATCAGGGACTACTTACTGTGTGTCAGGTTACAAGGAATATCACTGATTAATATTTTCATAGATTTCTACAGTCTAAAAAGTATGATCAGATCTGCATTATGTTAAGTACATTGTAAGCATAAAAACATTTCTAATAACATCGATAATTTGTAACACTTCAGGACTTGCAAAAAGGCAAACTTCTTGTTCCAGTTAGCTTGATGGCAGCAGCAACTTCTATTTTTAAGCAATACTTTTTTCAGTCAAAGTCCACTATCCTTGGCTGCAAGAATAAGTTATATTCTAAATTGTGTGAAAACGTGTTTTATTTAACTATAAAAAGCTCATCTAGATAGTGGAAACCAGAACTCTTGGAAAACATTAAATAAAAATATTTGAGTCCAATGTGCTCTTTATCAGAGTACATTAAGAATAAAAATTGTGGTCTAACAGTTCTCCAGATCTGAAACACTTCCAAGTAGAGGCTGAGAAGTGATGGCAATCTCACATCTCATTCTAAATAAAATAGTCAATCATGGGGGAGGGAAGGAGATATTCTAAAATTAGAAAAAGATTTCATTTTTATTAGTTCCTCCCTTCATTATAATAATTCCCATTGAGTTTAAGTGCTCATCTTAAGTATTATTTGTTGCAGAGAAACAATTTTCAGTCTCAGGAGGCTTAAGTTCCACTTGCAAGAAATATAACCATTTTCCCATGCAACTGATGAGTTCAGAGAAAACTGTTCTTCATACAAGTAAGGTTACACCATGAATAGAATTAACCTAGAACAGAGGTAGAGAAAAAAAATAGAGAACTTCCCTTACATCTTCAGTTCAAGTATGGAAGGCAAATATATATATATATATGGAAGTGATTCTGTTCTCTGAGTAAATTGCAGTTCATAATTTGGCTGCTGCAAAAAACTTAACATAAAATTTAGATGATGATGTTGCACACAAATCCTCAAAATAAAGTATTATTTTACACTTTGTTTCAGAGCAGTGACAAAACAAAGCAAGTTAAACACATACTCCAAGCCTCCCTTACTAACAATATCAGTTCTGTGTACTTATTGTCTTGTCATTATATTGCAACTGTTTTTTGCTTGGTAGAAACAAGGTGAAAATGCAAAAACAAAAACACATGGCTCTGCTGAGAAGTACTACATTGCCTAAAATATCCAGTCCATTTCCACATGGACACTGCAGCTCCCACAAAGTACCATGGAGATGTAGCTGTAAAGTACAAGTACGCAAACACACCCGAAGCCACAGTCTAACATAGCTATAATCAATACCTCACTTGCACTTATCTCACACTAGAGAGGAGAGGAAAAACATTTTGCTCAGCCTTTGGAAGCACTTACAGTGTTCAGTGGCAAGCAGCAGAAACCAAACTAATGAACGTCCTTAAGAAGGTAAAATGCTAACCACAATCAGAACTAGCTTAGCCTATGCAAAATGGAGAAGTAAAGATAAATAGATTAATTACAGAATACCAGTTACGTTACTGCTTTAACTAGCTCTTTTTCCTCTTCCTTGCTGCAGTATCCAGTATAATTTCCCCCCATAGCAACCAAGTTTTACCCAAACTTTTTTGTCTGAAAAGGATAGTGCCTACTCCCCTCACTTATGATTTAGGAATGACTTACTACAACGAGATATTATGTGCCTCATTGTTTATCTCAAGCATTTTATTCACCTCATGTAGCATGGCTAGGTACAGAGCTGTCAAATTAGAGCTAGATTCTACCCAGCAAAGATGGTGAAGGAGGATTAAGGATGTTCTGCACAAGATCTGCAAAGAACTGCAATCTAAAACAACTTCCTTAATTCTTTTTAATCAATCGCCAGTACAGCCACATCCTAATTGCCATGCTAAGCTGAATTAAGAGACCAGAAAACATCCTTGCATCCATTGAAAACACACAAGGAAGGGCATACCTTAATGTACCTTCTCAGATCCCACCTTCCCCTCAACTAGTTCTGAAGAATGCAAACATATTTACTCCCTCCTGCAAAAAAAAGCAGTCAGTGATGAAGTTAGCAAACAAAACATTCTCCAAGAGCAAGTTTAAAATGCCATGTTGAATCACAGCACATCAATGAAAAATGACATTGCCTTTCAACAGAATATTTCTTGTAATATCCTGCTGATTAATTTCTTATGCTGAATATTTGTCACATACATTAGTATATAACTTAATTAGTAAGTTCAATAACGGAAAACTGCTATTTAATTTGACTTACTGTTCCATTAACGTGGCCTGCTTAGGTTACTTTAAGATATGCTGGAACCACAGAGTATTCTTCAGATGTTTCCTCTCTACTCCCAAGCGTTCCTTCCTTACTTACACATATAGGAAAATAGTATAGAAGTTAACATAGATGGAATAGATATGGCTCTGCGTATTCGCATTGCTATGACCACTGTGATTTCTCACCTCTTCAGGTTAATATTTTCCTATCATTAAAGGAAAATAACACATATTGGCCTAAACAGACTTCTACAAATACATGCAGTACTGAAGAGAAGGCTTCCTTTATCCATTAGGATATAACTTGGCAGAGATGTCATTTAACAGGAATTCATGGCTGCTTTTCAAATACTTAACTACCACATTCAAATACTGCCTGTAAGCAACCGATCCTGACCTCTGTTTAAAATCTCTAGTTTAAATTTTCCCTTGGCACGAATATAGCTTAGTCATCATCACAGAAATATTCACCAGTAGTTCTCAAGAGAGGCTTTTTTAAGTGACCTATATTAGATGCAGTTTGGAGTGAAGCTCATCATAAATGAATTATTGAATACAATACAGGTGGATGCAATTTATCATTGTCTTTCTCCTTCCATGTGTTCTATTTATATGCATTTGTATGCCTTAGTCTCCAGGTTTAAGATATTTTTTGAGAAATGGGTAATATCAGACAAGACAGAAGCACCACCTGGGCTATGAGACAGGAAGTTATTTTCTGAATTGCTACAGGATTCATCAGTGGATAAGAACCGTGCTAGATCAGACAATACATCATTTGGATTACATAACTTTTTCAGTTAATATCACAATTCAGGTATTTCAGGTCTCATTTTCATAATATGAAAGCCCAAGGTCCAAGGTATTTATACAAGCTATTTAAAAAATTGATCACACAAATTGGACATTTATAAGTGGCAAAAAAGGTCCAATTTACATGTTCTTAGTGCAGTTACTGTGTGTACAAAAATGGTACATTGACCTTGGGCCTCAACTTCATGAAAACCAAGCCATTATGCTGTACTTCCAGGTATTGTTTGAATAACAAAAGAGTTGATCAAAACATGTTTATTATTTATTATTATTAGCATTGGAAACAGTTATTATCCAGGTGAAAATACATTCATTGATAATATTTAATCATTGGATTATTAACTTTGCTCATAAGCTTTCTAAATGAACGCCAGGGAATTTGGGAGTGTGACACAGGCTGACGATGAGAGCAGTATATGTTAGGCCAGCACATTATCTGCACAGCAGAAATGCATTACAGCTGGGGGGATTCAAGACTGAATAAAACTGAAAAAAAGAATAGTTGAATATAATTTTAAAAAAGAGAGGAAGACTTTGAAAGACTTGTGAGAAGACAGAATCTAGAAGGAATTAAAAGCATTAATGCATTATTTTTTCTTGTCTACATAACCATGCAGAACAGAGAGTAACTGGGCAGATCAGAAGGCAAAAGCTTTGCCAGACTGTGGAGGCAAGATTAGAAAAATTGAGCCAGTTTATTTACTGAGAATTACTGCATAGCTTAAAACCCAAACAGCGAGTAAGGTCAAAGATATTGTAGCAGTGCCAAACCCTGGGACAGGGAAGGGAGGAAGAATGGAAAAAGGCAAGCAACAGAGTGCAACAAAATTTTAACAAAAACCAAGATTCAGCTCTTTACGTTAATACCTAGAAATCCAAGCACCTCCATCGAATGCAAGGCAATGTACCAAGACCAGTGTAAACACTCAGCATTTGGAGTTTTTCCTCAAGCTGAACACTTGCAATACTCAGTCATTTGAAAAGTTTTTATAAAATACAGCATAATGCTGTTTGCATATCTGAAATGAATCCGGATGGCAATACACTGTATAAGAGACAAAGGGAATAACAAAAACTGGCTTTTAGGAGTACACTGTACAGAAAAAATAGCTAACAAGTTTTATGACTGATATTTAAACAGTTTAAACTTCATACAGTTCTCTTTTATAATAATTTACATTTTTCCCCAACTACTACGCAACACTTTTTCCTTCTCTCACCTTCTCCCACCGTTTTCCCAAATTTCTTTGTTGACTGTTCCTGTATCACCTTTGCCCACCTTTCGAAACACTGCTGAGAGTAAGAGGTGGTGTAATAGGCAAACCAACAGCTCTGACCAGTTAGAAAACTAACGCAAGAGAGTCTGCTCCCAGCCTTTTGTCTTCCGTCCCAACTTATGAAATGAACCAATAATTTTCCTTTTTAGGCTAGGATCGCGAGTCAATACAAGATGAGTCAGAAACTAAAAAAGAACATTGCATATGTTGCACACAGTTTACACACTGGAGTGGAAAGGAGCAAAAGATAAATACAGGAAAGGGTAATAAAAGAACATGGCCACACCAAGAAAGATCTCACACACTAATATCAGGAATACTGTCTACATACACATATGTATGTGTACTTTTAAACTATACAAACTAGAGAGTCTCAGGCACATGCAGACATGATCACAGGTTTCATTTGTGAACAGCTGGTTCACAGTTTCTCTTCTATCCAACAGGTAGAAGCATATCTTAATAGACTTAGGAAAAAAGAGAGACTACAAAACAAACAAACAAATGAACAAACAAGCAAACAAAACATCCCCCCAAATCACTTCTCAAAAACCATTTGCATTTAACTTTTTGCATTAACTAGCTCTGCTTTCAAACATGGTGGGTTTTCTGTGTGTTTTCAAAGCAATTGAACTGAAAAGTTAGCCAATGTAAAACAGCAACTTTAAGCCAAGGGGAAATTAGATCAACTTTCAGTTAGCTTTGAAAGCAACAAATCCTGACTTTTAAACTTACAAATGGCACTCAGCCCTCAGAAACACAAGCAAGGCAACGCAAAGAACGGTTTCCTCACCTCGCAGACTGGCATAAGGGACAAACGCTAGCAGCATCCATCAGCCCTCGGGAGCACGAGGGGGCCCGTGAGGAGGCTCCAGCACTGCTAGCCAGCCCCAGGGCAAGAGGAAGCAAGCACAGCTGACAGGAGCACATTGAAAATCTACTTCTCTACAGCTTCAAGAGGCCTGCCTGGAGCAGGCAAGTAACACCTGGATGCCAATTTAGCACAGGTTTTTGTCTTTTTCACATTTAAACCTGTAACAGATAATGTTTCTGACCTAAACCCAGGCTGCATAAAATTCCTAATCTCAGCAACATAATTCTAATGGACCTGAAAGTTTGTTACACATACAGTTAAATATATTTTTTCCTGTTTTGCTGATCATGGCAGATCTGATATTTTTTTAAATGGTTCAATATATCTTAGATACAGTGCTGCAAAGCTCCAGTAACAAAATTGGCTACTATTGTATTACCCAGACATTTCCTACATAAGAACTAAGGAATGTCTCAGGTGGAAAGCATAATGTCAGTGGTTGCTTTATGGAAAATTTTTACCATAGGGAGATGAAGTTACCTGAACAAGGTAGTAAACAACCAGCTTTCTAATACTTATGTTCTACCGCAACAGGTGTTCAGAGCTTTGTCACTAGAGGCTAAATTTCATTGTTGCAGAAACCTGTCAAAGAGTTAGTCCCTATAAAGAATACATCAAAAAGAATGCCTAAATTTCCTAGAAGACAGGACAGAAGAATGGAAAGAAAAGTTCAAGCTACTCATTGCCATGAACAATATTACTTTTCCCCAAATCTAATTTTACTTCACACCATTAGATTTTGTTCTGTTTGTGGTGTGTGTCATGAAACTGTTGGCATCTCAGTGCAATCAAAAGCCAACCTGTAACTGTGCATTTGTCCTATGATTCAAGAGGAAAGTACAGAAGTGTTCACATTTTCACCTAAGCAAAAATTATTGTTTCAATGTAAGGAAATTCATTTTGGATCTAAAAGCAATAATGAACACAACAAGAACTGCATTGCTATGACCACTGTGATTAGTGTATTAAATTTCTATACATTTCCATATAGACTCAAAATTCAATTTTTAGCTGTTTTAAGACAAAAACATTTTGATATTACTTGTGTCACAGAACACTATAACCCAATGCAGCTCATTGTGGTACGTGGACTTCACTGTTTGTCAAAGAACACGCAATATGGTAGAATTTATCTATCTGCTTTTATTTCAGACAAGCATTTAATATCCGAAATATGTTTGAGGAGAAACACTATATTTCAATTTTTATCGTCAGTTTCTAAGCTGCCATAATTTGAAGCACCCCGTACATTGAAGACACAAGGTGTGAGAGGGAATGGTGACAGGTCCACCTTCCTCGATGGTTAGGCTCTTTTAGAGCTTTTGTCTGCAGCAAGAATGTGCTGGCAGAAGCAGGACAGTGTTCTAAGCACCGAACCAGAGACTACACACTGTTATCTTGCACTGCACCGATATTAAACTAGAAATATATAAATAAAAATCCATCCATCTTACATGAAAGAAGTATGTTAAAATACAAACAGAGTGAAAATGTAATCTGAATAAAGATAAATCATAAGGCTTAAGACAATATGAAGTTTCTATACATCTCACTTCAGAGACAAATTCTTCATTGCTTCTGGGAAAGCTTATGCAGATATTAATCATAAAAAGTCTGGTTCAGCCAAAACTCTGTTTTAACTTTTCAGCTAACTGCTTTGCTTTTACTCAGCCTCCAGATAGCACGTTTGTGTGTTCTTTTATCTTGCACCAGGCCTACCACATCGTAATGGGCTCTGCCTTTGGGCAAGTCATCTGCCAACTTGCTAAAACATCTTGGGTGATTTAGCAATTTTCTTACATTCCTCATGGGGCTATTAAGTCCTATCTCTTCTCCATAATTCAGTTCCTTGAAGCTGGCCTATTTAGCCATCAGTTTAATTATTTTACTGCTAAGCTTTTAAGCTGGTCTGCTGCACCCTGGGAACCCCACAACGTACACAGTGTTAATGGGCTGTTGTCCAGGCATGTTAGCTCTTTGTAGGTGTTTACATCATTCTCCAATTACCCGTCTGCTTTAAAGATAGCATATATCAATTTTGAAACTTCATAGACCTAAAAAGGCTTGTCATCGAAATAGGATGCCTCTTGGAGATTTCTCCATTCCTATAGTGCTCTCTGAAAAGTGAGTCACAGTGACGCACGTTGCACCCCAAAATGAACACCACCTTCTCCTCTCCATCCAGGGCTGCATGTTAAACTGAACCTGTTTTTAACAGAACCCCCCCCCCCCTTTTTTTTTTTTAAGGCAAATGATGTATGGCATTGTCCCTACTCTGAAATGTAGCTTTATTTCTTTAAAAAGATTTTATTCTTATAAGAGAACATTCAGGGGAAAAAAAGACCCTAAAAGCCCACCCTTGTCTGATTCTATCCTGAGCCTGGGCATATCAGATTTTATATTTTTATACAAAAATATATTTATAAGCTGTAACCAGCTTGTCACATCTCTCACATTATAGGTGTACAATGAAACCTAAGGTAATTCTGGATGTACTTTGCTAAGCGAGTAAGCACTGTGGGTACATAGAGGAAAGAAAAGAATTCCTCCCAGCTAAACAAAATATTTTACTGCAGTTACACTTGATCTCCAAGTATAGTTTTGTAGCAATATGAAAAAGAAAAAGGGGAGAAAAAAATCACATAATTCATAAATATTTGCTGACCTATCTTTCTGTATGTCTGGTTTCTCTATGATATTTCTTTTGTTGAATTGCAGCTTCAACTGAATAAACATGACAATTCATATGATACTTATCTGGTAACAGTCATTTTTGACTATGTAAAAGGTATAATTGCTGCATCAGAGAAAGTTACAATACAACACAATGAAAGCACAAATATCACATGAGGTTAGAGAATGCAATTACAGGGGGACAGCTACAAAAATTATGTTTGTGAATTTGCTTCATATTCTCAGCACTCCAACTCTCAGACTTCCACTTTATGCTTAATATAAAACTATTGTTTGCTAGTGGCAAGCTTTGATTTAGTTTAGGATAAATTTCATGTGTTTCACAAAAATTGAGGATACCCATAAGCATCTTGCAGTTAGCTAAAAAGGTATAATAAAAAGTTTTACTTAACTCTGATACATTAAAATGATAACATTGAGCTTGGACACAGAATTAATATAAATGCTCACCTTTTGGGGCTATAAATATCATAGGAAGAAGGAATTATATTAAAAATGCAATCTGAGGGGAAAAATGTGGATCAGAAAAGAGTTTTTTTTTTTGTTATAAGACCTACCATATAAATGTGCATCTCAAATTTTGCACTTACCCACTATTGCACAAAACGTGAAAGCTTTACAGTCAACCTCGGTGAACTCCCAGTGACAAAACTGATGCAACATATGTAACAAACAAAGCTGTATCATAGCTAGATAAAAATTAATATCTATTGTTTTGATCATTTCTTACTGAAATTCATGGGAATTCACTAAGCATGAAACTTATTAGTATATTTGCATTTCTTTGGTGACAGTATGGATTTATCTAGCATTCTGTTCATAGTTATTTTCTAAGAGAAACTTTTATTGCATCTCAGTCAATATTATCAAAGTTGTTCTTACAATTAGAATTTAAAATGTTTTGTTTAAAATGCATTGATACATCATTAACATCTTACCTGACAATTTAATATATTTAAAAGAGTCAATTCTTCCAAACAATGATGAGAAAGTATAATCACTGCCTAAATTTACTTTTAATTACCATCATCTGCATTAATTACCATAAGGAGTAAAACATTTATTCATTATGTTATTATATATTAAGATGTGAAATCCATCTCAGGCTCTGCCTTATGTGCACAAAAAAAAGTTCTTGGAGGAATAAGTTGCTAAAGAAGGAAATAAAAGACAAAGACCTCACCACCATCAACCCCCCTCACCCTGCCAAAAAAAACCAACAAGCAACGAACCAAAATCCCAAAACACCATGTACCATGCACAGCAAGATGCTATTTATGGAACAAATATTCATTTTATTTGGGGTTCCCCCAGAAAGTTACACAAATCACTAATACTCCTTTATACAGGAGAAGTTCTGTCTTGCAGTCTCTCTACTGACTTTGTAGAACATTTCTACATGTAATAAGTAGTAGTCTGTAGCAGTAAGTTTACTTATTTGTGGATGTAGTATGCTATTCTAGTTAAAACACAGATCACATTTTATCTATTCTTCCTGCTGAATGACTAATTTTGCAAGGTATTAGGTACATTCAGAACCCAGCTGGGTATCTGTGGAAGTCTATTGCGCCACATAAAGGTATCTTAAAATATGTGTCTAAAGTCTGACCACGAACGTGATTTGTTAAATTAAAGGCTATGTCCTGCCCAAGGCACCTCACTCCGTCTAACTGTGCAAGGACGGAAAGGTGCACGCGGTATCGATTCTACCATGTTGGTAGGCTCTTTTCCTAGGTGTAAGGAAACTTCTGTTTCTCTTAAGGAGACAAGTTCAGTGTCTCTGGTCTTTCGTACTGGGGGATATGTGAAAGCATCATTTCTTTTTGCCCAGTGTGTACTCTTTGGATAGTGGCAAGTATCTGGGCAACTGATCATAATTAGGAATAAACACAGTTCAAACAAACCTAATGCTGCACTAATAATGCATCAGTGGAATGCCGGAGCTGCGTTTCCCTAACCTTAAAACAAATCATAACACTTCATGCCCCCTGGCCTACTACTCAGTGTTTCTACCAAGAATTGTTTCAATGTTTGGAAAAAATGATTTTGGCCAAAACCAGACAGTTTTCCTTGTATTACAAAAATACATTCTTTTCCAAATTTCATATTTACATATTTACCTGGCTCTAAATTCTAAAGCATTCCCTTGAAATACTAGCTAAACAGCAGTAAAACATTAAAGAATGCTTTGGGGGGGAAAAAAACAAAAAAACCCAAACTGCTTTTATTTGAATAAACATACATGATGAAACAAACAAATACAGTGCCAGTATTTATAGCAGGGCACTTAGGGATCACTAATTTTATTACTTTAGCTCACTCTGGCAATTAAGAGCCCAGATAGTTATGTCCAGAGTACAAAATAATTGAACCGTTTTCCTAGCTCTGGTTTAAATCATTTTCATTGTAGGAGTAAAGAAAATAATTCAAACAATGTTGAACTAACCTCATACATAAATACATTGTGAAGAGGTCTCCAATTTATTTAGATAAATATTTGTCTTATAAAGTCATCTTGAGAAAATGAGTAGATATCACAATTACGCCACACGTAAAGAACTATAAAGGCAAACCTTACATTATTCCCTTTGGAACAATATTCAGTTTTTCATCTTACTGAGAACAACCCATCCTTAGGTTAAAAAATAAACAAACAAACAAACAAACAAAAAACAGAATTAAGGAAGGCAGGAAGTCTCTATCTCTGTTAAAATACAACTGCATTTTCAATGTTCTCTATCTGCTTCCATGTACAGAAAACAATTCTGGTTAGCAACCAACATCCTCAAATACCATTTAGATAGCCATATGTTAAAAGGTGAATACTAAATATGTTCAGTACCTTTCCTATTATAAAAGATATCACAGAAGTTTAAACAACCATTTCTATCCTACCAGTATTAGAAAATTGTATTAATAAGAGCTAACACTCAAAAATGCCACACTTTCTCATCTGGAGCAGAATAATACTGATCTAACATGGTGAAGCTGCATCTTTCATCATCGTTTTATTGATGTATTCTTTGGTTGCCTGTTTGTCAAGTAAGGAAACCCTGGTCACCACAGAATATCGTGTGCATAAAGAACAGATGCCATCCTTTCACAGTATGTAAAACACTCAGGAGTGCTCAGGTCATAGAACACAAGAAAAACTTCTTGTTTGGTACAGTTGAGGAGAGAAAATAAATTGAGCCAGGATTAATACAAATGCAGCAGCCTGAGATCTATAGATGTTTTTTCCTTCTTCCCTCTTTCTCCCTTCCTGTGCCAAATACTTTCATTCTTTCTTCCTTTTCCCACATTAGCTAATCATTTATTCCCTCTCCTCAAAACCTTTCTAGTAAAGACAAGGTAAATATCGTTTTGTTACTGATACGAGCATTACCATCTGTAGAAGACTGGATTTTCCCTACTCAGAGGCCTCTGAGGACCTAGTTTTCACATACAAATGCACTCCCCCCACACCACCCCATGATTCCTACAAAACAGCAACGGCAAGGGGAGGGAGCAGCACTGACAGAGACAAGGTCTAGAAGAGACGCCAGGACGAGGCAACTGAATCATGTTCTGAACCTTCCCCCTGCCTGTTCTTAGCTTGTTTGCTTCACATCTTGAACATCTAAGGAACTACAAACACACAAAATCTGCCTTGTCTGATAACACAAACTTCTCTTTTAAATGTAGACAGTTAATATGAAGTCTGAGAAATTCAGATCAAAGATACCAGTTTCATTAAAGTCGAGATTGAAGAAAGATTTATTAAGTAACTGGGGGAGGAGGAAAAAATATGAAGTAAGCATAATTTAAAGGACTGCTTAAAGAGAAAGAAGCAAATCTGTTATGTACATCCATACGTTAGGAAGTAATTATTTTATGACCTCATGTTACTTAATATCATTATACGGAAAATGGAAAGGTTAAAGATTTTAATTAATTATCACTTCATTCTCTAAGAAAAATAAACCAGTATCAAAGAATTATCTTTACTTTTGAGGGGTAAATTACAAGTATATTAGTGAATAATCAGGGGCTTGAGTTAAATCTGTTTTCGTAAGACATGACATCCAGTTTGTTAATATTAATTACCACCTGATTTAGAACATAAGATTACCATCTAGCATCCTTGATTTTCAATTTCTGATTATAAAGAGTAACATTGGTGTTGTAAGATTTATTAAGATAGAAAGCATCAAGACCTGCATTTAGTTCTAGAATTGTTTCAGCTTTCAAGGATCCACTGAAACTGTTCCAATGAAAACAGAATGCATTTACACCTATGAAGGCACTCGCTGGGTCGTCTGCTCCTACACTGTCTACGAAGCAAGATTTTGCTTTGCATTTGTAATAACACTTAGATGATATCACTCTTTTAATTGCGTCTTTAAAAAAAGAAAAATAGTTACTTAATTTCTCCTTGACATTTATTTTTGTTTAACTGGCTTCATACCTGAAATCTTATGGAGGTCCTAAGAGATGTGCTTTCTGCTGTTTCTTTGGGATTTTTTCCTTATTTGTTTTTAACACCTTTCTTCCTCCACCTTTTAACTTAGTCTATATATACACGTACATATATATATGTATGAAAACTTTGATGTTAACTTTGCCAAAGTAAAGAGCACAGTATTTTCATTAAGTCTATGGGCACATAACCTACTTTTGCAAAGAAGTTTTTTTTAAATCTTGCAAACTACAGCTATTCTGTACGGGTAACACTGACAAATAAGAAATCTGCAAAACGTGATGATTATAACAATATCACTCTCAGTGTTTAGCTATAGTGTCCACTAAATGACTGGTCAATTTAACTGCTTAGACAGACATAAACTTTAACAAGGTTCAAGTCGCATGTATCAGTTGGTGGCCACACTGGGAAATGGTAATAGAGTTTTCATTTTTGGATTTGATCTCCTATGCTTTTCAAGTGCCTGAAGGTTTTTTTCCTTCATCAGACCAACCATGAGAATTGATACAATTCTGGAAGAGTTAAATAAGATTTATGTTTAATTGTATTTGAAAAGGTGAGATAGGCATGCAGAGCCACCTGGGTTCTTCTGTGTGTTTTGGATTTTTTTTAATTGCTGTCATTGATGTTCCTTTTTTCGGTTGTACCCATAGTGACCTCATATTTCAGCTTCAGCATGCCAGGAAAACACACCCAGGGGAAAGAAGCTAAGTCATAAAACTATTTGTTGTATCAGACTATTAAAACACACAACCCCTACTGAATAACCTTCTGTCAATACAGCTTCCTTGGTCAGATAACACGCGTTGTTCTTAACCCAGCAGACACAAATATGCCTACAAACACCTGTTATGAATGCACATGGAATCGTAATACCAGATGAATAAAAAGATAATACTAATTTAAGCTTTCGTATGGTATTCAACAAAAGGAACAAAAAAGGTAGGTGTTTCTACAGGAACAGACTGGGGACAAAACATTTCTGACTGTTGCACTACTCCATGGAAAAGAGCTTCTTCAAAATAAGTTTCAGAATCCTTTCTCGGATCCCTACAGCTGACTGTAGCAATAAATACAGGCACCTACAGAAGATTCCTTTATCGTCACATCTCTTTATAATACCTATGAAGTACCTATTTCTCCTCTCAGAGGATATATTTTTGTTTGTTTGTTTTCAAGTGCTTTAAATCAACAGAAGACTAAAACAAAATGTGGTGGAGCATAATAAAACATTGTTTTTACTTTTTTTCTAGAATTATGAAATAAATTTGATTTAGTATTATGCAAGATTCATTAAACAATTCAAAATAAAACCTTTAATGTATTTAACTAGTTTACATAAATTTGTTATGGTATATAATCTAGTTTTTCTACTTCCATGTCATTTCTAATCATCTATGTTTTTGCTGTTTCTAGAATATATTTCTGTGTTTCACTAACTCACATTCTCTCTAACATAGAAATTCAATATTTTTGCTTTTGTCTTACCAGTTTTTTGGGGAAAAAATTACTGAAATATCTGGATAAGGTCTACATTTATGTTACTTACTAGTGATGTTATGTTCTTCTTAGCCAAAGGTTTACATATCAAAACATTAATAATAATTACTGAATATGCTGATCATTATTGATGCACGTTCAATAAATAGGTAGTAAAAATCAGCTCTGGAGGAACTGTGTTTTGTGCGCCCACTCTGTCAGTGCTGGTATTTTATGAATCTGGGTCATCTAATCTGACAACATGGAAGTTATCCCACAGACTATATGTTCCCACCGTTTACATGCAAATAGGAGGAGACAGACCAAATAATTGCTTGTATTAAATTGCAGCCCAAATCAGTTATATTTGACACTGAAGAAGCTGCATCAATCTACAGGTTATCTTCATAAGTTCGATTAGTCATAGAAGGACTTATTTTCTTATACCATTTCTTCCCTTGAAAGACCACTAAAGACTTGCAGAAGATGAGGTAACATAATCATCCTGCCATGAGATAAGTCCTAGATCACCTTAGGTGATCAGGGAGTTTAGCCCTTTTGAAGGAAATGCCAGAGGAAGAGAATCTCTTCTAGTAACCCAGCAGTCATAGGAATAAGAGCACACTTTTCTTTAATCTCTCTGTCCTTCTTCTTCTTATAAAGACAAACTATTCCCTAGGCTAGTGGAGCAGATGGAAGTTAACTTTATACCCAAATGCTTAGGGCACTCACCTTCATTGTGGAAGATTCAGTTTCCAGTCCCTGTTTCCCTGAATATTTAATGAACTATACAAAGGTGGGTCTAAGAACAACGGAATATGGTAAGCATGTTGAGTCATGGCAACCTCACTTCTAATGTAGAAAGTAGCTGTAATCTTGATGACTTTAGCCCAAATGAAAGTAATGGAAGAAAGATTCATGAGAAATAAGGATAAGTATATATGTTCAGAACCAATAATAATGAGACTAAACTGAAAATCCAACTCAAATCAAATAAATAAAGCACACACACCAAATATTGCGAGATTCGTGATAAAATCAGGAGAGTTGGTAAGCCTGGTTGCAGCGCCTGTAAAAGGTTAGTCAGCACATACACTTACAGGTGTATTACATAAAGTTATAGACACAGAACAGACATATAATATTTGCATATAAAACAGAAAGAACATGCAGTGCTGCAGGCACACTACAGGTGGTAGGTATTGCAGCTATGGCTAATGCTTATTGTGCAAATAATAAAGTGATCTGTTGCTAATTAAACATTCTAATAAACCAGAATTCCCAACCACATAAAAAATTAAGCTACCCCATTAAATGGCTACTAAATACTTTACTTACTGCCAAATACACATAGCTGAGAGATATGAAGAATTTATAGTTCAGTACTTCTAATGTACTGCTATGTTAGCAGTGCTTCAATTTGACTGCAGTAGCTTGTTTTTCAATGGGAGTTATCTTTGTATGATTAAGGAAATGATTTTATAAAATATACATATAGCCATTTGCAAAAATTCTGTCTACCAAATATTTCAAAATATATTTTAGATTAACAAATTTATAATTTGACTCAAAAGTATTATTGGTTCATTTCAAAAATAAGAAAATAATAAAAATTGTCTAGTACAACTTCATTTTATGCATAAAGATGTATAAAGGGCAATGACTGATTTCTCAAGACACCTTACATATTTGGCTTTCTGCAAAACTTTCTGGGAAAGACAGTGACTTGGTTGAGCTAGTGTATGGATAGCACAGAAAAGCATGCATTAACACTACCATTGCTGTAGATAGCCTGCAGGTAAACTGAGGTCTTCCATTCCCAGTCTCATTTCTTATCTTTAACTCTCAACGCCGAGGGTAGGATTTCCCAACACTAAGTTTTAGCATTGAAATGATCAAAGCTATGTAGTGTTTAGTGTTGCAAATCTCAGTCTTTCCAACGTAGTACGTTTCTGTGGCAGTTCTATATCCAAGAGTATAATAAATCAAGATTTTAATTACTTGCCTCTCAATTTGTACTTTTTTTGATTTCATAAAACAAGATGGCTTAGGCTGAGCAAATACTGCATAGACAGCAAATACCAAAACAAGTGAAAATATTTTAGTTTGTTTTTATCTTTAGTATCCTCAGGCCTAAATTCATCCAATACTGAATGTTAATGAAATATGAGTATTAGAAAAAGGGATGGAATATGACAGTGCATATGGAAAATGTTAGGTTTCCTTTTCTATAGGAACTTTGTTTCAACTTAATTCTGACTGGAGTGTTTAAAAAAGTTAGAGCTGAAAAGTTAGAAAAGTAATAGACTTTTAATATATTGAGTGTCAGAAGTAATGTGTTGTATAGTTTGAACAATTTCATTGGTGTTTATATATTAATTTAATTGTTCAGTAGTGTACACAAAATTTGATTTATGTGTCAGATTTTTTTAATTAAATGCTTCTATTAGCATTCTTGATTTCTTCTATAGGAAGTTTTGTTTTAAATGGTCTCTAATACATTTTAAGTGAATTGGTATTACTTAAAATAATTTGGGAACAGCACATCTGCAGTATTATTCATATAGAAAAAAAATTTACTTTTTTTAAAGCAGTTTCTGATTTTAAGGGCTTTCAATTTTGGGGCAGCCCATTTTTCAATCACAGCCTGATTTCATATACTCTCCTAATTCTCAGAACCCCCACTAATGCAATGAGTATTCACAAATGCTTAGGGTTTCAAAAAAAGTCATGCTGAGAAAGTCTTACATTGGTTAAAAAAACAAACAAAAAATACAGAAAAACGAACCAAAAGCCCTACTGATAATTGAAGACATTAAATTCGAGGCTACTGTCTCTGCGTTACAAGATATTTCATATATTAAGGGGTCTTTTAAGAGAATGAGTTATTTAAAGTACTTGATTCTACCACATTCTTTGAGGAATACTGTATGATGTTCCTCTGAAAGCAACATGTCTTCAATATAAAAAGCTACTTAATAGGGAGATACTTGGGCTCTGGGTGACAAACAAGTCTCTGCCCTTCACATTTCTGCATACCAAAATAGAAAAGGTACATCAAACTCTTCGCCGAATTTCTAAAACAGGCTAGATTTTGGGGGCAATATCTGTGGGTCAAAGATTCGATGATTAAAGCACAGGATCTTTGCAGTCAGTGATTGCCTTTCTACCGATCCTTATGAATACTAGTTCAGATCCCTAAACCAATGCAACTGAAAACACAATTTGGCAAACTCTGTTTAGCATTTTATGGTGTCAGTTTGTATACCTGTTTGGCATGCTCTTATATTTCTTTTTATTATATGATTCAAAGACTTCATAGAATAGCTATCTAGAAAAATAAAATCTAAAAGCAATCTATTTCCCTAGGAAGTAAAAACTTTCTAAGTGTCAGTTATTCCTTTTCTGTGTTGTGAATGATCTTTGCTATTAAACACACAATTGCTTATATATTTAGAACTTAAGCATGACTATTTAGTCCTATCTTATTATGTAGCATATAATGTTGCTTGTAATGGAAAAAAATACTAATAAGGTTGTACAACAGTATATTTGCTTTCTGTATTGGTTAAGACTATAAAAGTTAAGGAAACAATATTTAGAGCATGTTAAAGTTCTCAGCAGCTTTCCCAACGTGGAAAATAGCTGTGAATATTTCAAATCAAGAAAGAAACAGTTTCAGTGCTTGAAGGGTACAGTGCAACTCTGTAGCACTCTAGATCTATAGATAAATGCAAATCTACTGTTAAGATTTTTTTTAAAGTATTTATAACGACTCTACCACATTTGATAAATGAAGTCACATTAATTGGTTTCAGGATCTTATTCCAGCTATGGCGTATCTGGTAGCAGTTTTGAATATGCAATTACATATTTCAAAATGTCAGTTTTGTTACAGTTGCACATGGAATGCATACTGATTACAGCCACTGTATTAATATAGGCAGCCTAATGAAATCAAAAGAACCATATTAAATTACTGGAGGTTCTGAATTCTGCCAAAAAATGTCCAGTAAAAAAAGAGACACGAAGCATAGTATAAAAACTACTAATCTACTAGTTTTTGTGTATGATGTGTGAGAAAAACATTAACTAAACGTGGAAGAATTCAATAATTGTAAGACTGAGATATCTTAGATCTTTTTTACTCTAAAGTCTAGGAATAAAACTAGATATATTTTTAGGGATATCTGTGGGAGGAGATTGTTCTGAAATCAGATATTTTAGATCCCAGCTTTGCACTCCATGGTGTCCATTGCTGCATATCTTGGAAAGGAAAAAGACAAGCTATTGAATATTACTTATTGTGCAAACTAGATTAAGAACAAAACAACAGTTTCACAGGAAAAGCTTCCTAGGTATTATTTATACAAACAATTGTGTATAAAAATAAAACCTCCTTCTCTCCTCCCCCAAAACAGCTTTTTCACTTCGCCACAAAAGACGGAATACTTATTTCTGAAACTGTCTTCTATTAATTTAAAATGTATAGAAAGTATAACTTGTTCTGATGATTACTTAATGATTGTTTCCAATTCTACAGCAATATTTATCAAAAAATAATTTAAGAAAAAATAATCAACCATCTGTAGTTTAAATAGAGCTTTGAATGGTGTAATTTTTGGACTAAGATTCATTTTCTTGTTCTGGAAATAATATAACAGGACACTGTTAACATTTTCCGAGATGGCTTGTAAGGAGTTAGTGTGAACAATAACTGACAATGCTCATGAAAAAGGGGAGAACACTGGTTTGATTTATGTTGTGAAATATCACTGAGATGAGTTAACACACACAACCTTTTACCATCTATATCTTTTATTTTACTAGGAATTGCAAAGCTGTGTCAAAAAGCTGTGGTTTTCAGATGACGCTATGCTCTGAAGTTCATATTGATGAATATCGGTACAGCATTTTAAAAATGCAAAGGTTGCTAAAAGTCTGTTTGTTTCCTTATTTTTCTAAAAATTATGTACTGTTTGCAGTTCTCCCAGATCAAAGTGCTACTTACTATAATAGCTGCATAAAGCTAATAATAAAGCTGTTTGTTTAATTTCTGTAAAAGAATCAACTTCCATTTTGACGATAAAATCATTGCAATATTGCTTAAGAAGATTCAGACCACTAAACAACTATTATACAAGAGGCTGAAGGAAGGTAGTACATACTTTTATGAAAACAATTTCACTTACAATTTTCACTTTCAGTTATTTTGTCCCTCCACAATGCTATATAATGAGGACCAACCTTTTCAAGCCCCAGCAATATGAATGATATACACTGTATCTCATGTTTCTTCAGCAGAGAAAAGACTTTCCCCTTGAATTCCCTAGATCTGGGCACATTCCAAAATATGTAAGAACTACTGATGTTTTGCAGTACAGCTAAGGATAAAATACTAGTCTCCAAGGTGCTTGAAATATGTCTGTTATTGGCACATTGAGGATTCAAGAAGGGTACTTGGCTGATGCAGCAATGAGCAAATTTTATAGATGGCTCAAACCAGTCAAGAAGCTTCTGCTTGTTCCAAGTTTAATTTTTTTTAAATACACTCTAAATAATATGCACCTAGGTATTAATATATGTTCAAAAGTGAGGTGTCTTTAGATGCTTAAGTAACTTCATAAAAATTTAATCCTCACTGTCTGACACACACTATGACCCCACCATTTCTTTCTTCTGGTTTCACCCATGCTTCAGAGGGGTTCGGTTTTGTTTTTTTTTGGGGGGGGCGGAGATGTTGTTTATTCTATTTTATTTTTTAAGGTTTGAGCTTCAAATAAAAGTAAAACTATAATAACTCTAAAGTTTACTTAGAGTATTGTAAGCTCCTTTACTCTTGCCTCATGGAAAAAGAAGCAATCTGACATGAGTATCCACACTAACATTTGTACGACATCTATATGTTCTTGTGGCTGTTAACTTCACAAAGTGGACAGCATCAGTTGACTAGTATGTGTTCCAGTCACTTCAGTAAGTAGTCGTGGGCATGAACCATTTTTGGGGCCTGGAATATCGTTTCTTTGGAATTCGGGAAAATAAAAGTGCTACCAATAGTGTTTCACAGATCATTTTACAGTTCTAAACAAATGCAGTATCTCTGTTTTAAAGAGCGTGTTTCCATGAAGCAACTCTTAAAATTCTTCTCTAATTACTAACAGATCTCACACACATTTTTTCACATAGTGTTTGCTTTGTTACTAAACAACTTTAAAATGACTTATACTTACTTCTTGAGAATGGAGGGAAGAGAAATTGATATCTACTACTTTCGGAATTAAGGTGGGTACAACTTCTAATGAAAGAATAGCTTTACCACCATTCCATACAAGAAGCAGATTTGAAAGACCTGATTCCACAATATTTAAAATTTATTGAAAAAAATAAGATTTTTTTTTTCTGCTGGGAAGTTGGTTTTTCTTTCTGGATATTTGTTTTGTTGCTGAAAGCCATATGACATGATGGCATGGAAAGGCTAATATATACTTGAGAACTTCAGCTAGAGATGCTATGCATTGTAATCTAGAGGATATGGTCACTGTGTAATGACTTCAAAATAACTCTTCTACATAATTTTCAGATCAGACTGTTCACTGTCATATTCTTCTATAACAACTTGTACGTCTTGCACCATTTTCTACAAAAATAAGAATGCTGTACTATCTCTAAGCAGAAGGAACTGACAGGTTTGTTTGCAAAATGCTGGGATTGAAAAATATTTTTGCCTTATGGAATTTTCATGACACTTACGCAGTCTTAGGTGATAGAAATAACACACTATATTGCCGTGTAATTTATATCAAGGGACTTTACTTCAAAGGTATATGGTGCGATCTCATCACTCAGTTGCTGAAATGCTGTATCTTTACTGCTGTTCATATGTAAATTGCATAAAGGTTTCAAAGAGTGACAGAAGCCTTTTGGCTTGATTTATGAAGGTTTGCTTCTGCTACTATCAGATCTTTAGGCTGAATCCAGATCAGCAAAACCTCATGGTTTACATCCTCATTGATATATTCTCCAGTATTGAAACTTGTAACACTGATGAGCTTAATATAATCATTCTTGTATTTTCTTACGTGAGAGATTAAGAATGACCAATCAACTATTTTGCTTCCTCTTCTGACCTTGCCAAAATATCCATGGAATAGTAATATTCACAGTCTGTTGGCTCACGGTACTGTCTACCATCCAGTGTTCACTTTCTTACTGAATCTAAGCTTGAACTGGAACAGGTCATGTAACACTTTCTATACTACTGCAGCCAAATCCTATCAACACTTATTCAAAAGACATCCTCATGTGTATAGGCAGTTTTATTTAAAGCAGTGTAATTGCTGGTGTAAGTAAGGGTTTGTAGAACCAATCTGCACACAACACACACAAATCTAGGCCTTATTTATTACCTGTCTTACTACAGTGGCTAGGAGCCAAAGACTGAGACCAAGACACTGGTCTACTGTCTATCTCATTCCCTCCACTGCTAACTCTCTTACTGTTAGGAGCTGATCAGAATTAGGTATATCGTATCCAGTAGTTAAACAAAATAGTGACACACTCCTCTTATCGTGCAGTAGCTTCTCATAGTCTATCCTTTCTTCCTTTACTAAAGGATTAGACTTTAAAAAGAAAAGAAAAAGGTCTCATTATTTAAATTACTGCTGATAATTCATTAAGCCAACATCTGTTAGTAGCTCATTTTACAACATATACACATGTCTCTGTATAGCTGAGTAAAAACTGTTGCACAGACAGATTTTAAATACACTTATTGTTCATAAGTATAGATATATGTATATATAGATATACATATTTACTCTTTACCCACTGCCACAGTGTACATGAAAGGTAGGCAGATGCAGAGTCAACTCCTGGTATGTGGCTGGCAGCTGTTCTCTTTTCTAATGAGGAGCCACAGATCATAGATAACAGATTACACAACATGTCTTGATCTAAATGAAAAGCAATACAGATTGAGAAGATGGAATGAGAAGCTAGCACGCAATACTCCGTTATTGCCTGAATCTTTCCTTTCAGAAAGAAGAGTGACTAAACTCCTAGTCAATTTTTGAATTTAAATTGAGTATGCACTTTGAGTTACCTAATTAGCTGCCAGTGTCTGCTACTCAAAAGCAAAATACAGGCATTTCTTGACATTTGGGTGTGCCCTGGTTTAACGTTGCTGCATTAAACAGTGATAAGTCCTACTATCACATATATAAAGTATTAAAAATGAAGAAAGGAAAGTGAACTGGTCACCTTTGGTGTTTACCACAAACAATTCATTGCTGGGCAAGAAATGGGATGATGAGGTTAATTTACTGATTCCTAGGTGTCAGTTATTTGTCACAGTTATAGGGAGTTACCCACTGATTGTCAAAATTTAAAATAAGCTGTTAGCTCTAAATAAGGAACAAGCTCTATAGCAGAAAACTACTTTTGCTTGAATTTTGCTTGCAGTTTATCTACATTTTTCAATAATAGTTTTGTTCTCAAAAAAACAGAAAGAAACAATAAATATCACGCATATCTTATATGCTTTTGATTGAATGCACTAACCCCAGTGCTCAAGAATCTATCTTTACCTAAACAGTAGGGTGCAGGCCTCCTTTTATGATGTTAAAAATCATTAAAAACACTCTTTCCATCAATGTGCCATCTTCTCAGTGATATGTACAGTAAATATAATTTTTCATTGTAGAGACTATTCCTAGTTAAACTTTTTCAAGTGAAATGTCAGTGGATGAGATTAGATCAATTGATTCTCTTAATATATATAAACATAAAGTCTGAAAGAAAAAGAAAAATCAACTAGATGATGGTAACAACATCGTGCCTGCCTTGCAGGGAACACATTGACAGACTGATGAAACAAGAATGGAGTAGGGTGGCAAATCATAGGAATTAAGAACAAGTAGTCACATGGGCAGGAAACTGTAAAATAAGATTCAGCTTGAGAATGCAAAAGGAAGAAGAAAAAATGGAAAGGAATATTATGTAGGAATAAAAACACTGAAAGTACATAATACCAGCAGACATTGGGTAACAAGTAGTCAGGAAATTAGGTGTAGATTTGCAGTGATTTATGTCTTGAGAGAAAATTAATAAAAACAATAACAATAGTTAAAAAGAGGCCAGTATGATTTGCAACTGAATATTTAAAGTCATCATATTATAAAAGAACCAAGCTCACTTTGTTCTTATATGACTGATAAATTAGCATACAAAAATACTGCAATTATTTATGTGCACTAAATGACTGGATCAAGAGGAGCAAAAAATCATTTCACATATTGCCATACATTTTATAGACATTTTAAAAATACTGAATTTATATAACTAAATTAGTCAGCGACCAAAGGGTCTTGTGATAGTCAATAAAAGTTTCCAGGATGTTAATGTCCTATGAATAACTATTTAATCAAAACAAAGAAAAAAAGAATCCAGAAAAGACATAAAAGTTGTTGACCAGACCAGGATCAAAACAAGCCAAAAAACTCTTAGATAGTACAGTTAAGTCTACGTTAGTTGCTGTTGTGTAAAAGAGCAAATCATAAGTGATGATGAGGACCCAAGAGTGATGTGATACATGTTTTGGGAATTTTATTTCCATATATGCTGGTCCTATGATCTAAACGCCCACCAGCAGCTGGGGAATGTTAGGTTTGCTTCTGGAACGTAACTTTCTGCTTAGTTGCATTCAAAAGGAATCCAGTCCTCAGCACTGTAACACTGCTCTGCAATATGAAGCAAAGCTCTTTGAGTGATGGCAATCATATGTGCTTTAAAAGCCCACCTTGCACCAAAGTGGGGTGCATCTATGTGAGCATTTAAGTCCAAAATTGTAAAACCAAAAATCTAAGCTGATTTGCCCTTTTGAGAAACTTTACTATTTAGCCTGAAAGCTCTAAGCAGCACTGTCGTGCATGCTCAGTATTATGCTGTTTTGACAAGGCTATGTACGTATGAGCTAGGCGTCAAGCTAAACTAATCAGTTTCTGGAAACTAGGTGTTGTTCTACGGAAGAGGGAGGCCTTCTCAAAGCATTCACTCTAACATGGGTGAGCAGGATTCAGTTCTTCTCAGTTGGAAGGTGTTACATACCACATGACATGATTCCCAGATGATGACACATAAACACTGAGTCTACAGCTGGGACCTTTGCCTCTAGCTGAAGAGGTCTCAACATTTTTTAAACAATAGGTCAGGCCTCTTTGGGCAAGAAAAATAGCAAACACAGAAAACATGGCTCAGTGTTAGTTTTTAGAACGTCTGATTGTACAACAGAAGGAAGAAAGGAAGTGAAAGAGAATTTTGCTCCACACTATCTTCGTAATTTATCCAACAACTGTATTATACAGAAACAAAAATAGCCTTGGGAACTGGGATCATAATCTGAGATGCTCCCCTCCCATATGCAAGTACAGAGCTGCTCATGAATATTGTTTTTACTCTTGTTTCGTAATAACTTCAACATGAAGAAAGAACTTGGCAAACTCATTGAGCTGGATTTGGACATAATTTATCTGAAGGTTAATCCAAACCTATCCCCCACTCCAAAGCAATTTATGGTAGTCAATGAAATAATTTAAAGAGTGTAGTAAGCAACATAATCAGATCAAATTCAATGACCTAGTTTTTTCTTTATACTAGTAATAGCTTGAGAACTAGCACTTTCAACACCTTTTATCATGGAAAAATCTTTTAATATATTCATGAAACAGAGGGGGGAAATGCCACCAGCTTAGACAAAGACAAAACAGATTTCTATCTGAGTTTCTCATGTACAGCATATGTTCTAAACCTACATCGCAAGGTTCTGCACAGACATTAGGAGATGCTGAAGGATCCTTGCTAGTTTATTCCATCTTAAGTACTTCATTTTTAAAAATATTTAATCTGTAAAACATTCCAGATTTTTTCTCCATCTTACACCCCCAAAGCATGGGAACAAAACAGCTGAATTGTAAAAGAGGATTAGTAAATGACTCTGCTTTCTCTATCTATTTAACCACACTGGGTGGTCTGCCCCCAAAATTTGTCTGCTAGCTATCCAGCTGGCAAGTACAAACTACTGTGTGTTAAAACTACAGCACAGCTGTATGAATGCCACCAAGGATTCTTTTTTCTCCATTTGTTATATCCCAGTTGCTTAACCTACGTTGAGCTAGGAAGAAAGGTGCATTAGACAAATGAAATATATAATACGAGTTAATGTTTCAGCTGCTGGTGTCCATTTGTTAGTATCAATTCGTTTTCAAAAATAAAGAAAATTTACAACTATGATAGGCAGAAAGCTGTTCTGGTGATTCTGCCTGTACTTCAGCTGTGGGTTAGAGGAACTTATAATAGTGCCTAAAAATAAAAAGCCAAATTCCTTTATGCGTTAGTTTCACTGAAATCCATGGGACTGCACTGAAGATTAACATGGACTATTGATTGTGCACTCAGCCAGCTTCAACTTTAAGGTATTCTAGTGTACGGAGCCCCCAGTGAGACAGAAAATTAGTCAAAGAGAAATTGCAGGTCATCTACACCTACCACTTTATTGGTGTCCACAAAATATCCTGCAGAGCTGAAAAAGTAGGTGATGTTTGTCTAGATAATGCCAAGGCATCTGGGGAATTTACTTATTTAGTAGGTTACTTGGGAACAGATGCATCAGAAGGTTAGTGCAAGTATACAAGCTACACCATTTTCTTTGAGTTTCCTCTTTTCTGTTACTGGGTATGAACTGAATATAGTCTTTTGGCTAGAATAAACTCTCTGAAAGCACTAACCATAAAGCTTCAGAAAAGAGTTTATGTACTGAAATAGCTCCCAAACACTCACACGCTCACACGACATCTTTTAGACATATGGGCCAACTTTCCTGGAGTGATTTCCACCCATTCCTCCACTTTTATTTTGAGGATGAAAGATTGGTAGAGACCAGCAGCAATCAAAATACAGAACATGAAATCTGTTAATTGTGACCACCAAAATACTGCTGCTGTCCTGGCAAATATAACAGATGGCCAGATAATGTTGTGAGATTAACAGAGAGAAACTCTCACAGGGACCAAGTTTTTGCTGGGTGCTAGAACAGGTGGCCATGGTTAGCAGGTGAATGCCAGCTTGAGGTTTTTGACTTTGACCTTTCTAATTGGCAATTTTCTTTATTTATATTTAATATCAAACATAAGATTACAGGTCTCTCTCTTCTATCTCTACTCCCAAAGTTAGGCATGTAACTCAATGCTCAGACATCTAAGATGGTAGTTTATTATTTGCAGGTGCTTAGCACTCCCTTGTTTTAAGTCATCAAGTTATATTTCATAGTACATTTAAGCATGTTAAAGCTTTTTTTCATTTTAAAACATAATCAACTTAATTTAGGAGTCTAATACAGATTACTTGTTTTTTAAACCATTTTCTACTACTGAAAAGGTCATCTCAAATTTCATAACCGTATTTTATTTAGAAAATATGGAAATGTAATTTTCAAACAGAGAGTCCTTTCATTTAACGCAGAACTATGTCTGTTAAGAGAAACACATAAGTGTTCTATTACATTAAGAACGCTTTGGTTACCAAAAATATACTCAGGTTAGCTGATATGTTCATTAACAACAAGTTCTGTTATCCCAGGGGTGGGGGAGAAGGCAGGAGGGAACCTAAGGAGGTTCATTTAACTCCAAGAAAGTAATATTGCTCAACCTGATAAGAAGCTGAACATCTGTCAAGTCCATAAAATAAGAAGTCCAATGCTGAATTTGGAAATCATATTTTATACGCTACTAATAGTAATAATACATATCCATTTCTTATTATTCTTATTTTATAAACAAGTCAAACAACATGGTAGGAAATGAAAATGAAAAGGATAGGTACAAAATAAAAAGTAAAAAAGAATGGTACAGGAAATTTTATCCCTTGCCGAGGTTTATGCCACAAGCAGAATCATGTCAATAAAAGACGACTACTTCCGTTATTACTTTCATTTTTATCTCTTCTCAGATACAATTTTTGTTCTTCCATTCTTATCCCAAACATGACTTTTAAATATTTAGTTTTGGAGTAAAATCTTTATGCAAAAGAGAAAAGTGTGTCCTCCATACCTGAGGAAATCTAAGAATACCAGCATGGCTTATTCTGTAGATCTTAAGACATTCCTATAAAAAAACATCAGGCATGTATTTGGCAGTCAAACAATGATGCAGGACAGAATCCGTTTATAGTGCAGAGCTGGAAATCCTTTCTATAAACATGTGCCTTATGTAAAAGACATTTTTTTTTCCTAGGTGCAATAAGAATTATTTTATATATACATATATATATACACATATTTGCATACATAAAAGGCTAAAACTTCCATTGACTTCCTGCATGAAAGCAAAAGCTGACCTACTAACATTAAACATTTCACTTCTTTCAGAGAAGTGGAAGATCATTCAGAGTTTCATCCCAGCTCCAGAAAATTGCCATAACGACAAAGTTACAAGCTAAGCAGAAGAAACTGTAAAGAATTACACACTGGTTGCTTTTGTTTTGCAGTATGAATACAAGCTCACAGGGTCAAAAAGAAAACACACTTTCGGTTGGGAGGGCAGAGGCTTTGTGCTCTGGATATTGCATATACCTCATCTCATGGTTATTGAACACATATTAGCCAGCCAGCACTGGGAACAGAAACCACAATTCAAGACTCCTGACCATGATTATAGCACTCGGGGTGGGAGAATCTTGTATGCCAGCCCAAAATTTCTTTATTCATTTTATACGAAGCAGTCATTGCATAGAGCTGGGTGGTTAAGGCACTCCTGTGGGTTGTGGGAGTATGAATGTCAAGCTTCTGCTAGAAGTAAAAGATCTGAATCCGGGTTTGCCTGTACAGCTAAATTCTTTCATCACTTCTGTATGTTGGCATAAGAGAAACCCATATAGATGGCTTAGAAGATTTTAGAGCTAGCCAAAGGAATCAGGAAAAGAAGGGGAAAAAAGGGAGGGGGCAAGAAAATAACTATTCTGAGAACTCTTCTTCAAAGTTCTGGGGTTTTGTCTAACACTGGAGCTTAAGGATATCAGAAGGCATCATCAATTAAATGTCTTTGTATATATCTACCAATAAGAGTGTAAATACCCCAAAGATTACATTCAGCTGAGTTGTTGTTTTGAGGATATCAGTGACACTTAAGAGATAGATGGGTACTTAAAGAAAGGAGATAAATAACTACATATCTCTGAAAATCTTAGCTGTAGTTGGTAGATATAACTATTTATCCTAAAATAATTCTAGAAATGCCTACTGGGTTAACAGAGTAGCCTTCAAGCAAAAGATGTTCCTTGCTCTACAGTTGCAAACATTTAACTATGAGGTCTCTGTTTCTTTTTCTTTTGCAAGATGATTCTACTTTTTTTCAGTAAGAAAAAAATCCTGGCAGTTAATTCTCACTCGCTTGCTCACTCTCCCCCCCCCGCCCCCTTTTAATATTTAAGGATGAAGAAAGTCTATTTTGCGTCTGCCAGAAATTAAGGAAAAAAATGAATTCTGATGTAATGAGGACATTTCAGACAGCAACACAGAAAATGTCCTTCTGACCTTACTGGTAAACCAACATGGACAATATTGAAAAGGGAACAGTTCTGGAAAAACAAATAACCTGACTGCAATTTGCTGCATCCCATTAGCTGGTATCAATGCAGTGAAGGCCATGAAAATTCAAACATGGTTCATTAACTGTGCATGTGGGTTTTTGATAAGCAACTCTGATATCTATGTTTTCTCTGATGATCAAGAATAATCTGCACTGCAGAAACCTGATGACATGTTTCAGTGCATAGCCTATTGACCACCTGCTCCTTAATATGCTACAGATGATGATACTTCAGCAATTCACAAGAAGCTAGGAACAGACAGGAAAGAAGAGCCTCTCATGTGGGCTTCAATCCATATCATTACTAAAAAATCAGGAAGTTATTTGACTGAAGAAGATAAGGATGACAAACTCCATAATGAAATCCTTCCCCCCTCCCTGGAATTTCAGAATGAAACCTTTACTTACAAATAATAAGCAGCAAGTTAAGTAAATTGAAGTGTTTGTACTCAAAACAGAAGTTAGGTCTGCTGGAAGAAACCTTAAGAGAAAGTTACTGAGAAGACAGTGCCAGGTTCTTTACTGAAACGCTCAGTAGGGCAACAGGAGCCAATGGTTATGAAGTGAAACAGGGGAAGTTCTGACTGAATATAAGGGAAAAAATGACTGTGAGGTTAATTAGGCATTGGAGCAGGCTGCCCAGATAGCTTCTGGAATCTGTCCTTGGAGGTTTTCAAAATCCAACTGAACCATGCCCTGACCAGCTTAGTCTGAATTCAAGGTTGATCCTATTTTGAGTATGAGGTTGGACTCAACAAACTCCTTTCCAAAATGAATAATTCTATGGACAAGGGAATGACAACCGAAGACTACTGAAATTTTCAAGTGCCATTTTGAAGATGACATTATGAGTTTTTGAAAAAGTGAAATGACAAAAATGTATAATTTAGATTGTTAAAAGAAACAAGAAAAACATCCGATATTGATTATCTAACATCCATTAAAAGGAGAAAATCATTTTTTCATTCCCTATAGCTAACAGACAGAAGCAGATTCCTCTAGGGAGTAATTCAGAGATGAGAAGTTTTATACAATGACATGCCTCTAAACAACTGAGTTCCAGCTCTGTGTTTTAATGGAATAGCAAGCACCACCTATTTATATTCCAACTTTAAATCCTACATCAAGATCATTCAGATGGTAAACAGCGAATCAGAAATGAGGAAGCCAATTTTTAGATTGCTGGTGAATCTTCCTGATAAAGTAAGCAATCAGTTTTATTATTATAGATAAAAGTCCTAAGCAAACCAAAAAAAACCCAAGCCCCAAAAACCCAGTAACAAAGTTGTAAAATTTGAATCTAATTTGCCTGAATTTGTAGCACTAGCAAGCTTTTTCACTCAGTATCTTACTACAGTTCTAACCCTGGTCCCAGGGATATTCTGGGAGTAGGTGCCTTTTTCCACAGCCACTAAGTTAAAGTTTGCCTGCAAACAATTATTACAGCAGTTTATTTTAGTTCTACAAGCACTGAAAAATATTTATACACCATTTGAAGGCAAATCCTGACTTCTCTAGCACTTCCGATTTTGAGAACATATTATATATGATTTAAAAATTATATATTGTTAATTTGTGGAAATGTCAAAATGCAAACTTTTTTTTAAATCAGAGACTCACTATCGCCCCTCCAGATCTTATGAGTTTCCTGGAAGATGCATGTTTCTATCATATACTTTTATCATATACTTGCTAACAAGGAAAGCTCTTGGATATTTAACTACTAGCACATTATATTTGAAACTAAATATTCTGTAAAATGAGAAACATTTCTTATCTTCCTGCCCCCACCAAAAAAAAAAAAAAAAAAAAGCCCCAACAAAAATTCCTCACATGTGAATGATTATTGTAAAGACTTTAAAATACACTGTATTTACCATATAGCTTCAAAATTTACAAGGATCTGAAGAATGTTCTAAGCATTGTCTTACAAATCTGACCTTGGTCACATGTAATAAGTGATGTTTAATAATAATGATGTTTAAAACAGGCTTCTCACAGTGCTGCATGGCAGGGGGATGCAAGGAAACAGGTCTAAGTTGAAAGAAGAGATGTTCCAAGTGAAAAACTTTTCACCCCGTAAGGACAGGCAAGCAGTGGAGCAGGCTGCCCAGATAGGCTGGGAAGTCTCCATCCTCGGAGGCTTTCAAGACCCAACTGGATCAAGCCCTGAGCAACCTGGTCTGACCTCGTAGAAGAAGGCTGGACTAGGTGACCTCCTCAGGTCCCTTCCAACCTGAACTATCAGGTCCTATATTTTATATTTGACTAACAATGGTGCCTTAAAAGGTTTAAGCACAATCCAAAACTTATTCCAGTCACTGTGATATTTATAAGCATGCTTGCACTCACTTGCATACTTTTGGAAATTCTCTGGTGTATACTAAGATGAGAGCACATTTTCCTGGTAACTGGAGACCTCATAAAGTCTCTCTCTTTTACAAGCAGCCTATTTCATGAAACTTGTAGGTGTATAATCATCATCACTAGAACTTCTGCCCTGCAAGCAAATTTAGCTGAAATCATCAGCAGAGTCAAGGGTTATTACAGGAGAACCAACAGGTACATATATAAACAAAAGAAGGTACACAGCAGGAAACCATCTCTGTTTTGCTTCCACATAAAAATCAAACTGAGAAGAAATAATTGAATCTTCTTCTCCAGTTAAGATTAATGCCAGTAAACATAAAGGGAAATTTGGGCTTTCTTTCTTTTTGGTGTTCTATAGATAGTGATAAATAAACTGTTAGGAAATTAATCAGATTTTTTTTGTTTTTGAAGTTATTTATGCTTATCTTGCTTTTTTTTTTTTTTGCATTCATCTTAAACAGACAGTCCTGAGATCAGTTTTAGTCCTCTAGAGAGTAGTATAGGCCTTCTGTGAACAATACATGTTATTCCAGTATATTATACCCTTATAATCAAGATTAACGGAGAAAATCCTCTTGAAGTTCCTTTTCTTCTTTGGGCGTCAACTAATATGCTGCAAATATCTGGTACATAGAAGCATTTAGAAGTGGAACATGAAAACTGGTTCCCAGAAAAAGGTTTTTCTGCCCACTTAATGCTACTTTGCTTCAGATTAAATTTAAAATCTCATTTTGAAGTTGTATAGCCACTATCAATTTGGTTTCTAAATCTTGTAATTTGTTCAAAGTGAGCATTAACCTTGCACAGCAGTGCAATCATTTTCCATGCTATGACCTTGTGCTGCAGACTAAAGACTGCAAAATAGTTTCCCCCAGCCCTCCTCCAACCACTAAAGTTAAAAAAAAGTTCAAAAAAGATATTTGAATGTGAGAAACATAGATATATGTATGCGTATATGTATATATTTGAACTGCATTTTCACCAAGTAAAAGCTCTCCAGAGTAAAAGCGTAGCCTACTTAATATTGGCATATTAATAAATTATTATTTTAGGGTTGAAACTTCTTTCTAATCCTGCCACTTCCTCCTGCCCTCCCTGCTCCAGACTTTGATATCTGAGGATATTATTTGTTTGTTTGCACATGGAAGCACAGTTCTGGATAGTCAAAGTTACTGAGTAAAGATCTGCAAAAGTTGGTGCTAATACAGAAAGGTTTCTTCCTGCCAACTTTTTAATAACTTGAGTAGATAACGTATTTTACTGACCATGACCATAAAATAAAAATAATCTTGAAAACAAGTTTTCCTGGCATCTGTGGAATGGTCTCAGGGATTAGATAAAGAGTTACTAAATTCTACACTGTAATTCCCTCTCTTGATATGTTATGGAGCTTTGGTATGGAGTTTAACAAAGTCTGAGAATCTTGTGTACAACTGGAAAGCTGTAGTCTATTCTTAGTACTAACTGCATATATTACGAAGCAGAGTAACCATTTTGGAAAATCCTTTTCCTTATTTTAAGAAGTTTATAAGGTTTTATTCATTGCAGATTGAGAGGGCAGACTGAGATTCTTCAGTCCTTAAATTTCCATATATTTCTCTGCTACAGAGAAATAGTATGTCATTGTTAAATCTTGTCTAGGAAGTGCAGTTAAAGATTTCTCAGTATACCTCACTGTGCATTTCTGTGCACAATGTCTTACCATGCTTTTGAGCATTAAATATCTTTCAGGAAAATAAAGGTAGGAAAAAAAGAACATTGCATCTTCTTCTGACCATTACGTTAGACAATAGTACATGAGTGGGAGAAGTGAAAAAAATGCACATCTCCTTAGACCATTGTGTATTCATGTAAGAAGATGGAAAATTTGTCCTCTAATGTGCATTTTACCACTTTACAAAATACATACATATATATTCACACACGTGTGAAATATTTAACACAAATGTTAAGAAAGAATAAAACAGATTTGGCAGAGGAATTTAGGAGTTTACCACAGTGACGCTCTTAATGTTGACACCTTTGTGCTCCAGAAAATGTGAATTTGTGTTTTGTTTTGTTTTTTTTAAAATCTCATTCATTCTCCAAAATTGTCTATAGGAACATTCCAGTTTTTTTGTAGGCTGTTTCTGCACTTAAAAAGTTGCAAATAATTAAATTCAGTACCTTGCTCTCAACATACTCACTGAAGAAATACTGCACAGCACCAATGATCAGTTCTTGAACTTTTAATAGTAACAAAGAGAGAAAGTTGGAGGAAAGTAAAGAGAAATGCAGAGTATGATCAGCTACTCTTTCAGTAATCTGAGCTAATATGCAAAGAAACTCAAACACTCAGTAGCCAAAATAAATATATTTGCTGAAGAAACAGGTAGAAAGATAAGACATTCATGTCTCCTTCTGAAGGAAAGCATATGCTAGATACCTCATTTGCTAGATAAGTTTCCCAAAAGAGTCAATCCATGTAAAAGTGCTGTTTTGATGCCAAGGGCAGTAAGACCTAGAACAATCTGCTGAGTAAGTGTGGGTCACACAAGTTAAAGCTGCCTGAGGCCAAACTGAAGTAATTTTCCTCTAGAATTAAAACCAGAAACTAAATATATATATATACATATACATATATATATATATATATGTATATATAAACACATTCTCATCTCTGTTTTTATATCTGGAAAGATTTGTTAAGTGGTTACATCAGATTACACAGGCATAAACATATTTGTATGGTAAGAGAAATGTCTAACACTATTTATCAAAAAACACCAGGAAAATGGAAAAAAGCCAACAGCAGCATGCAACCTTTGAATGTGATACAATCAATTGACTTTTTAATATATTGTTAGTTTGGAAAACTGAATTAATAACATAGATATCTTCAACAGTCAATATTAGGTCCATTCAGTAAATGGAGGCAAATGCAGAGGGGAAAAAAAAGTCTGTCTTTGTTTTTCTTCAAAAGAAAATAGAACTTGGCTACTTTAACTGAGGATATGAAATCTCTAATGACTTTTAGCCTCACAACATAAGCTTAGTCAACATCTGGCATGATATTCTACACTCAGAAGTCTTAGTCTTGACTGACTAGATTTAGGCATGATGCCAGAGGACATGATGAATCACTCTGAATCTCATCAATCTGATGTTGTTACATCAGCAGAAGTTGGGGGAAGAGAGAGTTGCTTGTTTTAAACCTTCTAAAAGCCACAGTCCAACACTGAACTACAATCAAAATTTCCATCGTTAACACAGTCAGATTTTGGTTAACCTTTAACATACTCAATTACAACTTAAACAGGTATAACAAGAGATAATACTTCAGTGAAGAGTTCTTATGTGGAAGGAAACAGAATAATTTCTAGTCACAACAAATATTGGTATAGTTTTATTGTCTGTGTGAAAATGTTACTGAACTGACAGGACTACTATGGCATTCATTCAAATAGCTTAATATCAAACAGTGGTGAATGCTTTCAACAATAAAGTAATTCAGAGAACACAGGTATAAATGGCTGGACAATCTCTTGCTGTAATTAAAGCAGCAACTGCCTGAAAAGGAAGGTGACCATTGCCAACAAGACCATTAAAAAAAATTGGTACGAATATAAACTTTTTAAACTTATTTTTGAGCTAGTTTTGTCTTGATGCATAGGGCTCACTCATATTATTTCATTCTATAATGCAACCAACAATCGAAGCTATAAAATATTATGGACTAAATTTTCCCAAAGCAGGTCTTGAATTCCCTAACTTCAATTAAAAAAAAAAAAAAAAAGGAGGGAAGAGGAGAAGAAAAAAAGCCTATAAGTTAAACTCTCACAAATGTATGCATCAGGCAGAAATCTGTTGCAATGAATGGGATACTTTTTCATGCCTTTATCTGTACACACAGATAATGAGAATACCCCTTCCCTTATCACCTTAGGCTATACAGTTATTTGAGCTGATAGGAATTATCTGTGTAAAAGATAACCTATCTTTTACATCTACATTTTAAGATTTTCAAGAAATTTCAGCAATCTTTATCCACTGGAAGGTAAAGAATTTACAGAAGAGACAGAAAGGCTACTGCAATTGCATATCCAAGTCTTTATTTCCCTTTCATAAAGATTTCAGTTGGAATCTGGCAGTACCTAAACAAATTACAAACAAATCTACAAAATTAGGACCTTGTTTATGCTACAAGGAGACCCAAACAGTTCAAATTACAAGTGAAACAGAAGTCACCTATCATCTGACTTTTCAACAGAAACAAGAACCTTGTGTCTGCATAAACAACATTTATGTTACAGTCCATCAATAGTTGTCTTGCAATGTTTCAGAATTCCTGACCTTTAGACTTTAAAAATCTCCAAACAGACTCATGGCATATGAGCCTGGCATGTATGACTGACAGCACAGATTCATCAGAAGGCAAAAATCCGCCATGCACATAAGCATAGGAACTTGTACAAAAACACAGATTTGGGCAGTTTGAGAGCACAACAAAGACAAACTTAGTGGATTAAGTGCTTGTAAAGACCATCTACCATATAGGTAGAAAACAAGCTGGAAATATTCAATGATCTTGAAACATAATACCCATTTCATCCTTAATGGCAGTACCCTTATTTCTTTGTAAGTTATGTTCTTCTTAGTTGAATATAAGGAAAACCTAAAAGGGATACCTAGTTCACTACACACTAAGTCTTCAAAACTGAGTATAGGTAAGTAATTTGAAGGACAGAGCTGGGAGCAGCTGCCCCATGAATGAAGCTGGAAGCCATTTATATACAATCTTAGTCATATGGCTTACTGCTGGGTGATGCTAAAGGGACCTGCAGCACCTTTTGCTGTCATCTCTCCTCCCAGCTATGATGTCTGTTCTTTAAGAACTGTAAACACCATAGTAGCTTTTCATTCACACGGGGTTTCGCGTAAGCATTTTCTTTTACTCACATAATAAAGTAAATTCTTTATGGTATCTTTTATTCCATGACTCTTCTACCATGGAAAGATTGTTCTACAAAATGAAAGAAAATATAGAAAGTGCATTTTGGATTTGGCTCCTGGCCAGGATGAATTTAAACCCTTGCCTTTCAAACTGTTGACTCTTCAATTTAAACAACATACTGGCACATATAATGTAAGTCATGCTCTAAAATATATGCATATATGTACATACAATGGCTGCAATTAAAAAAAATTCAGCATACAGCATGACTCATTGCCCTAAAGTACTTCAAATACCAAGATGTGATGACATTTGGTAAATGCTGTTATTTGACCAGCATATATGCTGTTTGATATGAATACAAACATTTTGAACATTAAGTTTGACAGAAGGGCTTGTATACCATTCTGAATTCACTCTTGAGAAAGATTAAGTCTTTGCAGCTATTTTCATGTTGAAAAGCTTCCCTTTCCACTCAAAGAGCATAACTGATTAAAAATGCTCAAAAAAGGGAGTCTGAAAGAAAACATGAATCCTTCAAATATATAAGAACACCTATGGTACAGTACTTCCCTATAAGACATGTTCAAGCTGAAACTGATGAAGGAAATAAGCAGAGTAAATCATGGAACCATATTTCCCTTCCTACTTGATGTAAGAGGTATATACTTTACTTTAAAGAGGTATGTTCTAGAAAGCAGTGAAAATTAAATTATTTTCAATACAGTTGTATTGGAATGACTATACCACACAAAATTTATTCACTGGGTTTTGCCTTCAGGTTTAGCTCTGTCTGTACAGTATCCATTACATTGCAATCCAATCTCAGAAATCACTAGATCTTATGATCAGACCTTCTGTATACTACAGAATTAAAATATTAATCCAATCATTTTGTGTGTTTGTTCTAGAAATAAACTCTTAAACTTTTAAAAGTGCTTGTATTTTGTCTATCTTTGTCTTTCAGAATTGTTTTTTACTGTGTATTTTTACTGGGTTCTGAAGAGCATCTGACATTTATTCTTGATGAACAAAACATAGTGAGCTCCTTAATCTTCTTACTCAAGAACTTTTTAAAAATTCATTTTATGGTTCTCCTATGAAACTTCTTCAGTTTTTCTACATCCTTGTAAAAGCCTACATACTAAAATTCTATGAACTTGACATGAGATTCAGAAATCAAGATTCGCTACACTTGCACAAAAATCCTCTCTACTATAGTTTTCTTTTGCATATTTTTTCTTCTGAGCTAATGACCGTTGCATTCCTTTCTGCATTGTGACTTTCACACCTTCAAGTACAGACAAGTACTTCACCTGGCTCCCCTCCTCTCTAGGCTCTCCTAAGAGAGAAAAGGGAGCTTGAGGAAACTTCAAACAGATTTTTTTTTTGTACAAATATTCTAATAGTACAAACAATATATAAATATAATTTTGCAAAACAGAAAGAATGGTCTTGGCTACCATTCTCCTCCTATGAGTGCTAAAGAATTTTTCTTTTTACGAAAAAAAAAGTGTGTGTGTGTGTGTGTGTATATATATATATATTTGTATATGCACTTACCATAAAGACAAAATTCAGTGCTCTGAATCCCACATGAAAAGAAGCAACTTCCTCCACTCAAGCTGAAGAGTATAAGCTCAAGAAGTTGAGGCACTATAGGTGTGTACAGCATGTCTTGTTGGCTAGTGTTGGGTAGCTCATTCAGCACATGTGTTTCTTTTTGTTTTCCCTAGTTATTTCATTTATTTATTTAGTGTTACCTTCATAAAACACAAAGCTCTGAGTTTTGAAGTCTACTCTTGCTGGGTGTCTGAAAAGCAGGGAGTACACAAGGATGTCTTGTTTCCTCCTGAGTTTTTTATTAGCTCTGGTTTCCATCCTACAGGTCTGGTTCATGCTACTTGAATTTGCTGTATGTGTTTATATTTAACTGTCTCCCATAATGCTACTTCTAATAAAACTGTTATTACTATGTGATGTTTGGTTAGACCTAGTTCAGCTTGATACTTATTCCCTTACTGTTCTAAAATGTGCCTTAAATCTGACTGTTATTTTGATGCAAAGGCTACTTGCATGGCTTTTAGAGGTCCTCGCACACTCTCTGACTTAAAGGAAAAGTATTACTATTGCCTTTCACCTTCTTCAATAAGATAGGAAAGGTAAAGGCGTAAGCCAGCAAAATTATTATCCTATTAGTAGATGCTAGAAACCTACAGGGAGTTCCAGGTTAATTACTGATGACTCATTGGGACAGCTGTGACTCATTAAACTCAACATTGAATATAAAGGAATAATAGGAATAATATTGTCTCAGAATCCCCAAAGGTCTGAGGATGGATACTGAGGAAATGAATTGCACAAACTAGTACTGAAGTCAAGGGAAAAGGCTTCAGCTAAAAGTCTTAGGCTGGCAATATTTGGATCTACTTTGTTTTGCTGCTTGTCAGTGATAATGAGCATAGCTTTTCTTTGGAGATGAGAAGGAGCCCTACTTGTCTGTAAGCAACAGCAGGGAGTATGTGAAAGGACATATATAAGGGAACAATGAAGAGGAATGCTGACTTTATGTTATATGTTTAACTTGGCTTAATCACAGTGCAGATTTTGGCTCAGCCCAACCTGTTACTGTTGGTTCTGTGGCCAGGTGAAGGCCCTAGCTGGAAAACAACACATCTCAAGTTCATTTGCCAGCAGAAGCCCACTGTGATCCTTATCTTTTAGATAAGGGTTGTGATTTCCTGAGTTAATTAGCCTGCTTAGTTCTAGTAGTATTCTAAGTTAACTCACTTGATTTTACGTATTGGTGACCAAAATCCTACGGTTTACCTAAAACCATTGGTGGAGCAAAGGAAGATCATTAACTCAAGTACATAGTAGTCTGAGCTACTAGCTGGTGATTACTATTGTCTCACAGCTCACTGAGAGCCATTTCATTGCAGGTATTGGTGGAACAGAGGACGGAGGAGATGAACTACATACAGAGCTGGGAGTGGTGTCAGCTGGGAGGAAACACTAACATTATTTCTTTCTTCACACTCTTTTTTTCTCCCACTCTGAGATCATAGTCTGCTGCTTAATAAGAATAAAAGAGGATGTGTAGCTGTCTCTGGTATTAGCTGAAAGGAAAGCCTGCCTGGCCTTCTTCCAGTTCCTTTCCTGGGCAACAACAGCTGATAGTACCCTACGCATGTATGATGCCTCGCAAGGACAGGGATCAGGGGAAATATCCATGGTCAGGTTCTAGGGAAGATTTGTCTGTGTGAAGTTGTAACTACATTGTTCTTTACCATAAATTACTATAACTATTATACTTAACTATTCCAATGATTCTCCATATGTATATATGTGTATATATATATGTACACACAAACACACACATATTTGCACATATGTTCCATGTAGACTTGCCTGTGCTATGAACAATTGGCTAAGAGAAGACTTCGTGTAGAAGTCTTCACCTGCAATGATCTGAACCATTTGCAAAGTCTGGATTTTAATATTAGCTGAGGCTGAAAGCTTTGTTTGGATCACTTATTACAGATATAGGAAAGGAAGAGGATTAGCTTAGAGATCACATACTTAGGCTGGATGAAGATTTGCACAGCTAAACATTTTGTATCTAGAATTTGTACCTGGATTATCTTGCAGCCCTGAGATGGAAAGAAGTAAACACTTTAGAATAAAAAGGAATGAACAGGCCACACAATCCCTTTCTGTCTTCCACCCCATATTTCTGTCGATCTCAGGATAGAGGGGGAGAAATTAGCTTTCCTTTTAGGGTAGTGGTTTTAAGTTGGAGCTAAATCAGTTTATTATAGGAAGTATATGACGAAGTTGTCTGTGAGCGAATGAGATTGTTGAGTGGGAGGCCCCTTCGAATCCTTACATTGTCTATTCATTTAGGAAAAAGTAAATCTCAGTTAAAGATAAATATTCATTCCTTTAAAATGATTCTATTTAAAGCTTTTTTTTAAAATTTCCTTCAGTAGAGCTATGCAGTAGGAAAGGAATGATTTCTATACTCTTTAAGAATATTTTTATTCCAAAATAATTTGACCTGCGGATTATATTGAGAATAAAAACTAGCCATGTTGGAGTACAGGTTCATTGTTTGATTTTAAATTTAGAAAAATCTGAGCTTTAAAAATATCTTCTGAACTGGATACCCTTAGCAAATATGACTGGAAAACACATTTGTAAAAAAAATCATAGGAAAATAATTTAGAAAGTAATCTGTTGTTCTTTCCTCTTTTTCCCTACACGCAACATTCCATTTTGCTACCTAAAAAGAAAGGCCTCTTGAAATTAAAAATAGACATTAAATTATTAAACAAAAAGCTTTAAAGATACACTGAAACATTTTATTTTACAGTAGACAATAAAAAATTGAAGTAAATTTATGTAGGTGATAAACTGTATATTATTTGGATAAGTAGCCCAAAATTAAACAGTAACAAATGGGCCTATATGGTTCCAGTGCCAGATCTAAGTAACACGCACCTATGTTGTGTCTGCACGCTGGTATGCATGCAGTGCTGTAGGGATTCAGCAAAGCAGAGTAAAGAATCAAGTGATCTACTAGATCTTATGCGTAATCATACTCTTTCATGGTAGATTTGGTTTGGATAGTTACAAAAAGAGCTATTATCCTTACATTATTCGTTACTCTGAAGTTCTTATTTTCCAATGTTTTAAACGAATTAGAAAACAAGAAACCTAGGAATTACTTTTTACATGTGTCTCATTTTGATATTAGTAGTTTACACAGTATTTTACTATAACCCAGAAAATCACCATGCAGTGATATAAATATTTCTCCTGCAGCGTGTCCTGCTGCTTTATTTTTGTACCCCTGCCAGGCTAATAAGCTACCTGATATATTATCATCATGAGGTGATAGCAACACTCACAAGAGATGCAAGCATTTTGCCATTTATTATACTTCAAGTCAAATAATTACCATTAGCACAATCAACTATTGACTACAAAACCTTTATAGAACAAGGGTAAAAAATCCCAAAGGATTTCAAATACTACACTTTTACCAACTGTAACTACAGATATGGTTTTCCACGGTAAGAAAGATATGTTATAAATTGATTGGATTCTCCCTCATTTTCCTCACATAATATTAAAATAAGGAAAAACAAATACTTAAAAAGCAATTATAAAATGTAAATTTAAATACAAAAATTGTGTGGTTTGTCAACAGAAACCATTTAGTAGTGTAACTGAATGAAAAAGAGGAAAATAGAAAGAGTGGAAAAGACTTATGACCTTGCAGTACACATACCCAATTAAGTTAAAATTATAAAGAAATATGCTGTAGGATGTTACTGTCTGCAATATGAAGGAGGAATATTCTGTTCCATATACAAAATTCACTTCTGGAGAAACATGATTCTTAAATCAGATCTGACTGAAACAAAATTTCTCTAATTTTTCTAGGAAAACATCCAACCTTTTATTAATTTTGACCAAACCTTAGAATACTTATGCTTCCTCAGAATGCAGATTTCTTGCAAGGAAAGTCTTTCCTCCCTCCCCCTTTTTTTAACCGCCTTTACAGAAGGATTAAGAATTGGGCTATGACCAGAATAAAATACTAGTTTGAGTATAGAAAAATCTTATAAGCCAGTATTTCAAAGAAAAAGTGGATGTAGAAGACATCGTCTCTGCAAAAACAGTCCTAATTCTTTCACTAGGACTGTGGTCCTAGAAACACCTCCATAAATAACTAAATAATAAATAACTAAGTAATAGTGGGAACATTTGTGGTAAAGATGCACTAGGAAGGTAAGCATGTATGCTCTTCTAGAATCAGATCCTTATCTACTATTTGGGGAAAATAGAAAATATTCTAATTCAACAGAATAGAAAGAATAGAAAAACACTGCAGAACATACCTAACTTTTTGTAAAAGTATGCATGTGCTGGGAAACATTAAAAGTGATTTTCTTTAAAAATTTGCATAATGAAGCAATTAATGCTCTTTTTTTTTCTTTAGATTGTGATAATTTTTAGCTAGCTGAACTTAACCTTTAATTGAATGTAACATGTAAATAATTTAAAATGCTAGATTTATTACACTTTAAAATGGAGAAAAAATGTTAAGTATAATCTTAGTATGAATATAAAATGCCCTTTTCATTCTCTTCAGCTAAAGAATCTCATTTATTAAAATTAATGCCAGAAAGTTACTTTTGTTGAAGTCATTTTCACATTAGTGATTATACTGTTGTCATATAATTATCTGCCGCAGGTTTCTTTATTTCTTATGACAATTATAAAAATTAAAAAGCTGCAGCTATCTTGGATAATATGTTTCTGAAATGTTTGCAGAAGACATAGGATTTTAAACTTATTAAAAATCAAACAGAAACATAAATCCGCTTTCCAGAAGCACTAAGAGGCACAATTTTTGTGGCATTGCTCCTTCCTTTGAACTCCAAAAATATCAGACGCTAGACTGCCACTTTTCTCAGAAAGCTGCAAAAAATATTTCTAATATACCTACAAGGATGATTTAACATTGTCTTAATTATAGTATTAGCTATTTCTTCACGCGTAAAAAAGGGTAGTTATTCCTTAAGCTACAAAAACATTCAATAAAATGACCTGCATTATAGAGGTGCAATAGTATTCCTATATTTTACATAAAAACTATTTTCTAAATACCTAAAATACATTTATCCGAATTTTCCTGAAAATTACTGTGTTCCATGAAAGTCTAGGGTTAAACTTAAGAAAGGGAAGGAACGTGCCTGGCAGCAGAGCTGCTGGAGTATTCTGTGAGTAGTGGAAGCTTTGTAAACTTTGTCGTTGTTCACAGATGATACGTATATTTGTTAACAATAAAGAACCTCTAAGGGTAAAAAACAGCTAGGCCTAAAAAGGGTCAGAGAGGCTCCACTGGAATCAGACATTGATACTTCCCTTCTAAAATCAAAAGGACAAGCATGTAGAGTTTAACTTATTAAATATACATCACTCATCCCTGATGGAAAATTTAGGAAAATAAATATATTGAGCCATACCTGGCCACTACAGCTGCACTGAGTTTTCCTCAATCTTCTTTTTAGCTTGGTGCCAATAGCCTGCTTCTAAAGCACAGAAAATACAGCTATTCTTTGCATAGGGAGAATAGCCACGGTAAAGGTTGAGATTAATCAAACTAAAAGTTGGAATTAACATACCTGAAAGCTGCAGTTATCTATCTGCAGCTCTCCATTTGAGAATCTTACTGATCTTTATAAAGAATATATATAAGAAATGGATTTTGCATCCATTTCATAATTAAAATTTTTGGTCATTGTCCCACACTGGCTGGGGCAGAGCTGGAAACCGGACCCAGATCTATTCCCATTCATGCTGTGGGAAGTCTGAAGTTGGGCTCAAACATGGAAGCAGCAGATTTCATGCTGACACAGCATGATGCAACCGCATCCTCTGCAAAGATTAATATTTGGCTATCTGCATTGCTGATTAATCACTGATTAATGGTTTGCTTACCATTTTAATTAAAGAATCATTTTATTCTGTACCTGTAATTAATTTTCCAACTTGTTTTTTGTAAAAAGCTATTTTTCAAAGAAAAGCCTTAAAAGTATTTCTGTTTTCTTTCTTTCATTTCACTAAAGAAAGAATCTCTGCAAAACAGCTCTACTACGCTGATAAAAAAGTAGTTACCTCCTCTTGACTAAGTAGTAACTATAAAGAGTTCAAAGAATGTCCAAGTTCAGATCTCAGAGACTAGAAAATACATTACAATTTTCATATAATCCTTACCTGCCAGAAAGCTGAACAAAAATGAAATAAATGGTAACACTCAGTTCTTTCCTTAAAAAAATAATAAGTATAACTTAATATTTGTCTTTTTTTTTCAGGTTTGTATCCCAGTGATCATCAGTTTAAAAAGCATAGGCAATATTTAGCCATATTTTCCATGATCTAATGCACTACAACTCTCACTGAGGTCAGCAGCATTTTATGCAATGCTGAGGGAGAAAGAGCCATGCTATTTCAGAACTCGTTGCATATATAGCTAAGACAATGATCACTGATGAAATAAAAATGGTATGAGAGTGTAGGTGGTCTTTTGCAATAGACATGACATTTTATATAATGAAAATCTCTAAGAATAATTTCTAAATTTATAATTAATAAATAATAATATAATTTCTAAATATAAGTATCCTTACTAATCATCTCAAGGAACTTTAGATTTTTCTTCCACAATTCCTATATGACTGTCTTGTGGCACATACAGATTGCCAGCCCTCAGAATTTTTTTATTTTTATGAAAGCCACAGCTCCAGGAGTCACCAGTAAGACAAAAAGAATATCTAACTTTCAGGTGTTAGGAATGAAACATGGAAAATACAGATGAAAAAAATGAAGTTAAATAAAAACTATCACATTTTTATATGACTACTGCTTTGAAGTCAATCTTTCATCTGTTTTTTGCATGGGAGCTTTCCATCGCTTTTGACATGAAGATTCAATTATATATCAGCAGTTTGAGACTTGCAGGATTTAGACAGTTGAGTGTGCTTCAGCATAGAGTTAGTACTTGGCCAAAAGTGTCTATAATCAAATAAGCATAAAATATAACAGCTTTAGACATTACCTAAAACTCTTTACAGTGGTACCGACAGCATTTGTTAAAACACAGTTGTCTGAGACCCATAAAGAATGGCTTCCCTGGGTGAACAGATTCTACATCCAGTGTTTTCACTGTATCTCAGTATCAGGTGTTAGTAAGAGAAGAGCTGTTGCAAAATATAGGGCCTATCTACCTTCAAACATGGAACTGTATTTATCTATTTCTAATGGTTATAATCTGATTCTTTACACAGTTGTTACAGCAGCGTAGATCAAATTCTATCCTAGCTCTTGACAGCTGGATCTCGGAAATGCTGTATGCTTAAATACTATCTCATTTATATTTCGTGTAGACTACAGTTCCCATGAAAAGAAAGTGACTACTATAGTTTTGTGCTAGAGAATTTCAGTGCTTTGTGAGATGTGGAAAGGTAAGAATAACTCAGATATAGACTGTGTCTAAACCAGTCTATGGCTTAATATTTGTAAATGGTTATGATGCAGGCTAATCCCTTTGTGATTTGCAGCAGAAAAGGCGATACAGACAAGCCACTGCAAGCCCTCTTGCCCAAGACATTGGAGACTTTGAGACCAGACTTACGAGGCATAACACAAGGATTTTCTGCTCTCCAAGAGAATAGAAAAGTCAGTGAACACAGCAGAAACATTTAAAAAAACATGTTTAATGTAAAACTTAATGAGTTGTAGGAGTATCTTCGTATTTGAAAGGTCTCTCAAGACTTAGGTACTACTACACGGTATATAGTACATATATACATATATACACCATATACACAGTGTGTATATATATACTATATACACATGTATATATGTATGTACACTGCATATACATTGTATATACATATATACATACATATATGTGTGTGTGTATATATCTATAGATATACTTGGAAAATTTGGGTTCATTTACCAAAGAAGTAGACAAGTTATTTGGAAGATCACAGCACAAGAAGGTTTCAAAGGAGATAGTTGTGAGAGAAAATACTGAAGCAATATGGGAAAATTTAGAAAAATGTTCCTTTCTGTAGAAGAGCAGAATTGGCTGAAAGTCTTGAGACAGCAAAATAAGTCTTATTTGTTTATTCCATTCTGTTTGTTCCATACTTTCTTAGAAGAGAACAATTAGATTTATTTTCAGTGAATAGAATGCAAGCACTCCTGATCTCCATTACCATAAAGTGCCATTTTTTTCCAGGAGGCAGCACTTAGCATTTCTTACTTGTAGAAAACATTACGAAAATCTCTTAAGATTCAGGTGATCTGAACTTGATGGAGTTCCTTCGCTTAAGAACATTTAAAATTAAGTTTAAAAAAGTGTCAGGAAATATATGAACCAATTCTACTCTGAAGTTTATGCTCTGACAAGTCTTCCCCACTAAATACTACTATTCTATTTAGTAAAACTTTTAAAATATATTGTTGATATTCAGCTCTAGGTGGATTTGATATTTCTGTATAAACCTAATGTTGACGGGAAGTGCCAGGTTGTGAGTAGACCGAACACTTTGCGCACGATATAAACCAGCAGCGGCAGCAGCATTTGGCAGCCATTGCCATTCAGAGACTAATGGACTTTGTATCAGACCTTTTCTCCTTAGTATTTCCGTTGACTGTCTCAACCACGATGCTAGCTAATGCTTTTGGGGACATAAGCACCTGTTCAGTAGGTAATGTTCTCCAAGTGCTAACTCATTTTACACAGGCCACTTAACTTCCAGCTTATAGTAATGACTTTCTGTCACTACTGATCTGGACTAGATTCAATTCTCTCACTGTTTATCTTCACTGTAATAAACAAATAAGCCTTGCCAGTACAGTTTACTTACCTAGACCCTTCTAAAAACCACCTCCTAAAAATCTTGTCGCAAAGCAGCAGGAAAAACAGTAGTACCAGAGGGAGAAACACTGTGTTAGAGACAATATTTTAGCGTTACAACGTTTTAAAGTTCCTCAGATAACATAACTTTTCTGAAGAAACTTCAGGATAAGGTCTTTATATTTTGGAAAGGTTTTTTCACTTAAAATTCATAGCATGAGGAATAGCATGTGGGACTTTACCTGGTAAAGCTAAAGGCAATTGTATCCTTTTGAAGAGAAAAGCAAGAGAAAAATATTCACTTATCTGAACCTTTGGGGGCATCTTGAGTTTTTTTGTATTCTCCCACTACTATTTGTGTGATTAGATCTGACTGTGTCTGAAGTTTCTATATCTATGCTCCTAGCAAGTGCGCTATGCCTCTGAGGAACACCCTTTTTTAGGAGTGGTGCAGGGGCAGGATAGAGCCTGTCCTCCGTATTGCCCTGTATAAAATCTAGCATGTGTTCCCCTTTGACTCTCAGCCTACTTTTCTTCATCATGGCCTGTCCGTGAGCCAGCTTCTTATGCCATTGTTAGTTCCTGAGTTTAATTCTGCAATTGTGGCCATTTCCAGTACAGGTGGAAACGAAGGCTAGGAAAAAAATCACTTCTACTCATGCCCTTTGCACACTCTTGTTGAGTCCCTCAGATCCCACATTTCAAAACAGACACAGAAGATATTTTGGTACACATTAGAATTTGGATTTTTTTCCTCTTACCCTTTCCCCTGCACCTTTGGTGTCATCTAGGTAGAAAGCTACAGGCAGAATAGATTATTTTATGCTCTATCCTGAAAAAAAAGGATAGCATGTAGTGCCAGAAGTGTTAAATTCTGTTTTTTCCTTCAGGTTTCTTGAGGCCTGTACTAATAATATCCTCTTTTGCTAAAATCTGAGCACTGTCCAGAGCCTTCTAAGAGCAGAAGCAAAGCCCACACTGCTGCTTTTCTCTGCCAGTTCACTGTACTTCTATACACCGAGGTGCTGGAAACAGGATCCCAGCAAGGCTGATAAGGTAACACTTGTGAGTCATATGCAGCTTCCTTGCGTATTGGCAAATGGATCAGTCACTGTTTTTCCAGCAGTCCAGGACAGCTTAAATATTTTCTCACATGCTTTACAAGTCATTATGAATTTCTACTATCATATTACAAATTTTCAGTGAGCATAAGGACTTTTGGTACCTCTTTTTTAACCAGAAAATTTTACCTTAACCATCTTTGCGCACTCTTTTTTTCAAACGTTTTAATTCAGTAATGAAACTGCATTAAATACAGTAGTTAATCATGCAGTGGAACACTGAATCAGACATCCTGAAACATGATATTTAACTTTGATATTTAAATTTTTTGCATTTTGAAAATCAGCATGATCACTCGTCTCTCTCATCCTTTCCCCCTCTCCTAGAAAACCTCCAACGACTCATGCAGGTTTACCATTTTATTATTCCCTCATGTCCTTGAGCTGTGGTGTATATCAGATGTATAAAGAAACACATTTCCAGAGCTATCAAATGTACTAGCATATCGCAATAATCCTTGTACGGCTATTGCGATAGATGGAAGAATGTGAGAAGAGTACTAGCACAAATTATGCAATTCAGTAGCAGGGGAGGATGGTCATCAGCAAAGAGATTAAGCACTGAAAGATATTAATACAATCACATATGATAGATGCTCTGGTTTATTTTTTAAATATTCTATTAAAGAAAACAAAAGGTTTTATATTCTCCGGTTAGAGAATAGAAGATTATTTTATTAGGTAACAGCAGTGGAAGTCAAAATTACATCAGATCCCCTTGCCTTCTCTTCATAATAAAAGCTCTCAATATCAAATGTCACTGACAAACATTAGATTAACATCTTATGATAATACAAATGCCATTTCACTGCCACAAAAGGGGACACAGATTCTGCTCTTCAAAAGCAATATGCATTAATTGTGAGCAAGATACCCCTACACAAGAAAACAATTAATCTGCACTGCAGCTGAAACAATTTAAAGATAAGTATGACAGCAAGACACAAGTACCATGCACTTTTGGTTTCCTGAGATTCAGTTTAAAAGCATCTTTGTAAGATTTCCTCTGTGGACACTACTGGTCTTTATAGCACTGTTACAAACCTCAAAAAAAGAAAGAAGAATCCTTTGATCAGGAAAACAAATCTGCCATAAACCCACAGGTAAAAAAAATGCTTCAGTGCAAGCTTGTCCTATGGCTTGTTCACATGCAGTTTTAGATATGATAGGCTTTGATTTTACTTCCCTTGTTGATGAAATAATACAGATTGCTTAGTAAAAGAACAAGTGTCCCTGCAGGGCTCTTTAGGGTTGATTTGTTCCTTAGATATAGCAAAAAACAGGTTAAGACACGCACGTTGGGAAAGCCAGTATGGGCACGTTTGGTTGTAAGGGAGCACGCACCTGACAAAATAAATTAACTCCATAAACACTGTTCTTCCCTCCCTGTCTTTACATTTTGTCTCTTTCTTCTATCAAAGGAATGAAAATCTCATGCCTTAATTTTAATTATTTTACATGGTAGAAAGAAACACAGATTTGAATCATATACCTAAAAATACCTTATTAGTAGTAGTAATAATAATTATTATTATTTCCTGAGAGATGTAATTCCCCTTTCCATGATTCTTGAAAGCAGAATGATTTTTCTGTTCTTTGCCAAAACAAATCAACCTTGTTTGAAATTTTATTTTCAATTACTGTACTAGTAAATTAGTATATTTTCTCAAAATTTCTAATATTGGTCTTGTTCAAGCATGTGCTAGGATTATTTTTCTAGCTATTCAACCATTTGCTGTTCATATTAAATGCTATGTTGCTGAGGCAAAAAAACGCATATAGATGATACTATAGCAATTTTCAGCAGTATTGGTATATCTGAATTTATATTATGCAGGCTTTTAAATTCTCTGGTCTTTAAAAAAAAAGTTACTTTTCTCTGAAAAGCAATCACTTCCTATAAAACAGAACTTTCAGAACTTCAGATGTCATATATCATACTGGGGCTTTATTTTCCTTTAAATACCAGTCTATAGCTTTTGGTTTACCAACCTAACAGTAGTATTTACTAAAATACATACAAAATACACACAGTTCTTTTCAATCTTAGTTTTTCAGACCTTATTTCTTCCTGTTTTCCTATATAAATTACTTGCTTCTGGAGACAACTGTGAAGATCATTAAGGGTACAAAGTAAAGCATTCTTATTAGAAAAGTCATATCTAGTGGTCTTTACCAGGATAGAAAGTTAATATTTCCTTTGTCCAATCCAAGACTAATGGGACACAAGTGATATTAATAGTTGCATCCATCCAAAGGGAAACTGGACAAATTTGTGTAGATAAATCTACCAAGGTTACTAAATCCACTATAGGTGGCTTAAGTTATCTGAGTCACAAATTGTTGATATATAGGAGAATACCTAAAGGAAGAATCAGTTTATTTGCCCTGTTCTTATATTCTTCGCTGAGCATCCTATTTTGGCCACTGGACAAGATGATACTGGGTAAGACAATCTTTGGTCTAACCCTGTATATTGGTTCTCATGTTCTTAATTCTCATATATGGCATTCAGTAGTGGTTTTATGTCAGGCTGCCACGCATAAATACTACCAGGGCTAGGGATCTTTCTAAACTGTGGTAAGACTTGAAGAATTAAGTCAAACAACAACTAGGTAAGTAGATTTGTTCTAACTCTGAATTCACACATCAACAGGTAAAAAATACTGCTTTCCAGAAACTTTTGTGAGCCATCTAGATTGGCTATACGCTGAAGAAAAACTAAAACTGGAGTTCTGGATGCAAAATAATGCATAGATCAAGCCTTTTTATCTTTTCTCATATGCTCTTGTATGTTTTGTCACAGTGGTCTTTATATTTTACAAACAATTAATACAAATTACATTATTTAAAAACATCCGAAGAAAGAAAAGAGAAAATGGTGAGATGTGAATTTACTTAGATGTGAAAATGCAGCAGCCTATGAAACTGGTGTATATATCAATAATTCAGGGTAATACCTGTTTGGTCAGCGTATGTGCACTCTACTTTTACCCAAAGTGAAGTATCTAGTGAAGGATAGTTAAAATATTAAACTTTATGATTATTTCATAGATGGTCATGTGCCAGTTGAGTACATTTAGAATGAATCTCTGTGCATATTTTCAACCATAAATCTTTGGGAAAGTTATGGTTCATGTAGATTCAACTCTGTGGCCAATTAGACACCTTCAGTACAAGCACACCATTTTGAAAGTAAAATCAGATTTTTTGTCTGGATAGCAATACGATATTTCATACTTGATAGTTTTAAAAAATGGCTCAAGAAAAAGACATAGCTTCTTCTCTTGATTCTGCCAATCTTTTTCTCATATAAGAAAAATGACATCAGATTTAAAAACATCAGACCCAAAACATCAAACTTGTATGAGAAAGACAAAACTAATGAGATGATTTTATTTTATATAGGTAGTATATAATAAAATATTGACATTTGTCGCAATGAAAAATAAATAAATAAATAAATAGAATGGTAATTGGTAATCAGCGGTAGAGAACAAAATGTATTTCCCACTGAAATGGAGAAAAATGCCCAATCTAAAGGATTTCTTTAGGATCTTCATCATACTTGAAGATTAAAAGGCACTGAAAGAACTAATGTTGTCCATAAAACTGAAGAGACCATTATTAAATACAAATAGAGACAGTCTATTGTATCAATACAATCCTATTTTCCCAGTGAGAATACCGCATGTGGAAAAGATTCCTGTGAACTGAAGAAAAATAATTTTGCGTTGACTGTCTGCATTGGATTTTTTGCAGGAAAGAGGCTGCGGTGGATGCAAAGGTTGCTAATTATTCCACACATAACGGAGGTATCTGTAAATTTTGGACTGCGTTTTGTCCTCTGCCTGTGCTCTGAACTACGCCATTCTCAGAGAGAGTTCTGCAGTCTGCAGCAGTGGGAGGCAGCCTGAGCTGGCAGCTGGCACGGGGGACTTGGATAAAAGCCTAACTCCACTAAGTCAACACCAAAACTCTCATCAACTTCACTGAGAACTGGAAGTTGGTGTCCAAATTATTATTCTTTGAGGGGTGGGCCACTTTGGCGTTGCCTCTTGGATCAATTACCAGATCAAAGATTAATTTATAGTATGACGTCGGACATACTACTTCATGTTTTGATGATTTAGTTCTCCACTTCTCAGTTTAATATGTTCTTTCATATCCACCTCAGTGAATTGATTTGAAATTCATAGTTGAGGCAGGTTATGTAAGTGCAACTGTCTAGATCTCATGGGTATTTGCAGTAGGAACTGACTCACCAAGATGTGTACATGCGTGCACACCCACATGCACATATAAACCCTTCCCTGCTGCTTCTTCCTAACAGTCATTATAATTACAGGAATATTTCATTAAGAATGTAAGACCTTTCTCCATTTTCAACTTATTGATTAAAAACCGAGGGAATGTACCTATGGACTTCATTTTTAAAGGGAATACAAGAAAACTTAGTTTTAGTAAATGGGTAGTTCAAATTGCCTAATATCAATATACTATTTTCAGGAATGGTGAACAACTAGTGTATGTATTTTCTTTCTAAGCGTAGAGTACTGAAATTAGGACTTGGGGAAGGAATCTTGTAGTATAATATTAAAACAAATGAGCCATATGCTATACTTCATTGTGAGACACAACAGGGAACTAAGGAAAATAGAATGGGAAAGCAACAGACAAAGAACAGCAAGAGAAATAACAAAATTATTCAGAAATTTAGAAAATGCTGAACTCCTTGTTAGCTATGCTGTTGATGTAAAGGGCGGATTTCCAATGCAGAAATATGCATTTCTGCTTTGATTCTAGCAGATCCAATCATGCTCCCAGAATCCTGATTAAGCTGGAAACAATTAACAGTGATACTCAGACACTAAACAGTATCCTTCATGAATAGGAAGCATACAGAAGTTCTTGGTATTTCTCTGGATGGGCTCAGAAAATAAGGTAAGGAGAGAGGACATAAACATATACTGCTGTGGTGGCTTCAAAGGGAGTTATTTCTGCTCACAGTTGTCCTGTGTTCCCTGTGATCCCTTGCTTTGCATTTTGCATGTAAAGTACAATGTAAACATAGAAAAGTAGCTAAGATACAAATAAGAATAACCCTTAATGCAATGACATGCAATTCACAATCTAAAATAATTGTTTGTCTTTCTATAGTACCTTATTAACCTAATATAGTAAAACTGTGTAACCTAATATAGTAAAACTGTGTGTACTATCACCAGCAATCTGCAACACAATCAAAATATGCCTCCTAATTTCCATTGTAAAAATACACATATAACACTTTGAAAATACATAATAACTCTTAAAAGAACAAACACTTTATAGCTTTGAAATTAAAAGTATTGCCATGCATATGAATTAATTGGATAGGAAACTGTATAGTCTCCTGCTGAAGAAAGTCACAGACATATGGGGTGAGGTCATCCAAAGAAACATAATAAAAGATTAAAAAGGAAGAAAATTCAAAGAGGAAAGCGGCCAATGTTCTTCCCAGCTAGATTCATTGTCTTACATAAGACTGTACTAGTATAACAGGGATCCCTGCACAGTGTATCTTCTGTCTTAGCAACTGATTTTTTTTCTCTTAGAAAAGGTCTTTTTTAAAGACCTTTTTAAAGACCTTTTATAAGTTTTTTTCCCTCTTTTTACAGGTTTTATCAGAATACTCCATTCTCAGAGCAAACTGGCCCAAGCCACAATACATCACTGAATACGTATGTTCGAAAACATTACCCATATATGTTGCTAGGTTCACAGAATCCAGAGATCATTGCGTGCGTAATTACAGGTTAGGATTTGTCAGGAACAAGAATAAGAATTCTTTTTTGAGCAATATGTATATATATTATATAATAATCTGTGCAGCACTTTCGGTATTTTGGGTTCACATGTGCCTGCTAATATTTAAGAAACAGCAGATGTAGCACCATTGAAAGAAGAATGCAAAGAAAAAAAAGGAATTAGTAGCATGTAATCACTACATTTTTATAGCACCAATGTAATTTTAGAGTCTGAATTCAAGAGAACAGAACATCTGAAAACAATGGGAACTACAAATGTATAGTAAATCTAAGGACTAAGTCAATGAAGGTCTGGTTTGCAATGTTTACAACAATGTTGTCTAACTCTTCAAGAACATCAACCTGCTCTAGAATTACCCTGCATTGTTATTTGCACTATAAAAAGCTAACCAAAAAGGATGGATTTTTTTTTTCACTTTTAGTAACACTTTGGTCCAGAGAACAGACTAACACTCTACCTTATAAGTAAAAATGGGAAATTACTCTTATAAATAAAATTAATTACATCTATTAATCATCAAAATTCCTTTCACATTTTTTAAGTCTTTATCTTGCATATCATGAATCCCTTGTCTAAACTGACACCAGATCTTTGACACTTACAGACTACATCTGAAATTGTCATTGAGAACAATGTATTGTCAGACTATATGGACAGACCTAGATAATGCACCTCTCTTTCTTGCCTTTTAGTTCTTCACGTGTCAGCTGGAACGTCATTTATCTCCTGATTCCTTTCCAGAAGTCAAGTAACTGAATCACAAAAATTCAGAGCTCTTTTTCAAGCCCCTTACTTTCTATGTGACTTCAAACATGTCACTTAATCTTTCTTGGATTCCATTTCCGCCTGTAAAAACGGCAGCTGTAAACCATTCCCTTATTTTCCTTCCTTCGGAGAGAAATGGCTGCTGTTCTCCAAGCCGTACATATTTGATACTGAAATATGGGCTAGCTGTGTTGCAGACCAAGGATATGTTCATGTAGAAATGTCAGTGCTAACTTTAAAGTAGGTATCTCAGGTGTGGAAAACAGTCTAATTGTGACAGCATGGAAACAAATCTCCGAGGAAGAATATGTGAGTTGAAATCTACAGTGCTGCAGCTTCACTGCTATAAGTATTCCAGCTAAATTAAACAAAAAATCAAATTGATTAGGCCATTGCATGTATAAATAAATAGTAAATGCACAGAGATCAGAAAAAAATGGAACATAATGAAATATTTCCAAGAAGGCTGTAAAAAAGATGAAAGACTTAACAGAGCTAGGTTAATGGGCATTACTAGAAACAGAATAATGACAAGCTCTGCATAGAGACTGTACGTGTAATTAATGAGAGAGGAATTGTTATGAAGAAGATGTATTGTCTATTTTCAAGTTGTGAATATTCATCTTTAGCTATCCCTACATCAGAAGAAACAGCAGAAGTTCAAGGAAAGAAAAAATTAACAGGTACATAGATGATCGAAGACTGAAAAGCCCACGAATATACAGTGCAGAGAAAAAGATAAATGATAAGGAAATGTAATAATCCACAGTACGTAAAAGGTAAAATGGAATACTTCCATGCTCTTTATCATAATGCTAAAAATGAATAGTGACTAAAACTGAAAGGAAATGAAGCTAAAACTGTTTAAAAAGGGAGGAAAAAGTCTAAAAAGCAAATAAACAATAAAACCACCACAATTTTGATAGTTTTAAAAGGAACTCACTGTCAAAAGATATCCTTGAGGCCAGTAACTTGAACAGGGTTAATGCGTTATGATAAATTAGACTGTACCTTTTTTTTTCTCTTTTTTTAGAAAATCACAATGCTCTAGCACATGCTGATTATTAAGTGTTATCGTTAGGAGGTAAGGTAATTCTATAAGTATTTGTCATAGGGGTTTTTTACCCTCCTCTGAGATACATTAGAAAAAGTCTAAGACTAAAAGAACAGGAAACTCACCTAACATGGTAATTTCTTTACCGTTGATATACAAACAAAAATGTAATAAAAGAAGAAAAGAAAATCATTGTGCAATTTACATTAAGACAGTGTCATTCAAACACCAAATTAGAGAAGGCGGCTGCACATACGAGTAGAATTTCCTTCTAAGGAAAGCTCCAAGGGCAGGGGATAAATTAACTCAGAAGTTACTTCTGGTTCTGCATATTTTACTAATTAAAAGATCTTTGCATACTGCATTTTCACAGCCAATCTGCCAACATTTCTTTTTTTCTTCTGATTTTTTTTTCCTTCTGCATCTGACACCACGACTAATCATCAGAACAAAACTTCAGTCTACATCTGATAGTCATGTAGGCTGATCATGTATTGTGCAGCTTATTCTAACAGAACCAACCTCCTTTCCCCATTGTTTCACTCTTGCATTTTATCCTTTCTAACCTGAGAATCAACAAACAGGAAGCTGAATTTCATATTTACTTTGGCTGTGGACTCCACCTCCTTATGTTTGCCGTAACTACAAAAATGACTTGTTTTCCTTAGTCTTCTCAGCTTGTACAAAAGTCTATCAAATGTATCAGAGGGTTTTTGTTATTGTGCTGAAAATTATTGTTTCAAACTTTAAAATGAAAGTAAATCCAAAGCAACTATTTATAACTGCATTTTTTCACAGCAGCTAAAATTAAATGGCAAATATCTGAAGTAATAACAATTAAGAACTACGATAGCTTTCAAAATGCTATTTTCATGGAAAATCCGCATGAAAATCCAATACAAATACTGATTAAAACCTAACCAAGCTAAACACTGTAGATTACCTAGATTCCAATTAAATGTGACAAATGAATACTTGACAGGTTTCAATTCCAATTATATTGAAGATTACATTATCAGAATTTGCACAATACAACTGTACTTAAAATATTTAAAATACAAGTGGACTTAAAAATCAGATCACAGAAAACTCTCACTCAAATATTAGACGTTACATATATGAAGGAACAAAAGTACATTCCATCCTGTTCTGTCATTATTTATAGATTAATGTTAGCAAAAATTTCTAGAGGCAGATGACATGCCACTGTTGAAATCTTATTTTTAAAATGTGACAGCAGAATCCAAAAGTCTGTAGAGTATAATTTTCATCACAATGTCACCCACCTTTCAAAGGTCTCAGTTTCACATTTGATAAAGGAAAAGGAATTCTTCATTACTATAGGCAAGTCCTGCCACTGGATTTTTTATGATACTTTTGTTTTCATTCACTTATTCATCGAATAATACATTTTTCTAGCTCTTTGTTTCGATTTATTCTACTTATACCATTTTTTTTTGAAGGCAAATTGATCTCACCAGACATAAATGACCGTCTTTCAAAAAATCAAAGTAACATCTAAAATACATCAATATATCTATTGAATGCAATGCTACTTCTTGTATCAACTCAAAAGCTTAAACAAACTTTATTTTTGATACCTCTCAGGAACTGAATTTATACGGCTCTTCATTTCCAATTATTTCAGCAAGGGTGGTTATTTTCATTGGCTACAGAATTTATAAAAAAATATGTTCAATAGTTGCTCTCCAGTTTTTCTGAGATGGTTCATACACACTCTATATTAATGTACTTTCTGAACTTGGAAATTAATCTGTCTAGTACTCTACTACACTGCTGCATGTCTAGGGGAATGAATAAGTTGTTTAGCTTCATTTTCATTTAGCTTCATTTTCTTAACTACAAAATCTCACTACAAAGTAGATAATAAAATAATCATCCCAATTTAGGAATAATCTCCACAAATCTCCATTTTTTCTGATAACAACAATATTACTCTCTCCCCTGCTACCCACTCAGAAAAAAGAAAATATAAAAAGATATATTCATACAAACATTTGGGTATAAAATATATGCACACACTTATACACACATTTTACCTAATATATCTTAATTTTAGACGGATAATACCATTTTCTTTTTTAATCAATTCATATGCATGATTTGAAATAGTCATTTGCTTTTGGAATAGACATTATAAGCAAATGCAGATTGCTGTAGCCTTTCTTCAGTCATATATACTAGATTTGGCATTATCTTATCATGGAGAATAATATATTTTATTAGGACAACATGTCTATTTCAGGAAAGACAAAATATAAAGAACAATTATCCACTGCTGTAATCTCTGAAAAAAGCTAAACCATGTACTTAGCCAAACCAATTCATTCATTCTGTACCAGAAAATACACCACCCTTCTTACATATACCCCCCCATTCCAATTGGATTAACAAACCCATTATTTCTTTGTTTACCAAAAATTTGTACACTTTGACATACAATAGTCTATTCTATTGTTTATGGGCAAATCCAAAGACAATGAAGTCAATGCCTGACTTCATTAGACTTTAGATGAAGGCCAATAAGTGGAGGGCAGTAAGTCATTCAGGGTTCATGAAATACATTTCAAATTGAAAAGATTTTTAAATTTTCTGAATAATTTTAGATACAAAGGAAAACAAAAATTAAGATTTAAATTACCACAATTTTGTTTTGCTGAAGAATCACTCATACAATGTACAAGGATTCCATTTTCCCCTTCTGTATAAATAGACTGAATTTAAAGGAGATATTATAAAAGTATTGTGCCTAATAAAATGTGGAAAAAAAAGGAAATTAATGTTCCTCTTCTCTAAATAATGAAGTATTGAATTGACACTCAGTGTTATTTTGAAAACAGTTTGTGTAACATTTTGGGGAGAAAGGGAATTCTCTAGTGTGAGGTTTTTAAATCCTACTTTCTTTTTACTGATGCTGTACATATTACATTCTGGGAAATTTCCTAAGTAGTTCTTGAACCAAAAAAGGAAGAAAAAGAAAATGTGTGTCCATTATGGTCCTTTATCTAGAAAGAGAACTATGAAATTTAATTAAATTACCATTTTCCCAGGCCTCTACTGGATTTTTTTTTCAATGTTTTAATTGCTTCTGCAGTATACTTTTAAAATCATATAAAGAAAAGAAAGTGCTGGTTTTATTAGGAATGTTATGTTCCATTATTTTGTATATCTTCATTTTAACAAACTTTAAAATAAAATAATTACAATTTAAACTATTTAAGATATTTATTTATTTTTTGGACTGACCTTTCCAAAAGACTACTTAGTATCACTTGCTAGTGTGATTGTGTGTGTGAATGTCGTGTTTGCCCCTACCATTTTCCATATGCTCTGCCTCACCAACACTGCCATCCGGCGTAGTCCTTTCGTAGTTGTCCTCTGGGAGTGGAAGGGCACCCAGTCTTGGCCCTGATGAACTCTTACTGCTTGGTGTTTCTGACTCCTCCAGACCGCTGTCATAGCAACTCTGCAATGACCCTTGATGTGGGTCCTGAGGCTGACTCACAACAGAAAACGTCACTCTACGAAATGGCTGCAAGAGAAAAGATTCTGAATGTCACTGAGAAGTTTGCTCTTTGAACAACTGATTCTCAAAACATGACTTAAGCAAACTAATATCTTAACATTTACTGATTAAACAATTTTGTCTACATTAAAGCAAGCAATAAGTACAGTCCTTAAAAGGCTTCTGTAGGGAAAGTCTACGGATTTTTTGTGTGCAATGCAGTCCAGAACCTTCACACAGTTCTGCATAGTCTCCTTTCAAATAACTGCATTAGCTAATAAAGATTTTTTTTATGTTTATAAATTCTGTATAGTTTCTGTTTTGCTCAATAATAATAATTTGAATAGAGTTTATACCAGACTGCATAAAGGTACTTGACAATGTGTGCCTGTGTATGTTTAAGACCTTGTGGGTGGGCGTAAATGCTCACCTGTAAACTATATTGTGGCTATTAACAACATAGCAACACACCCATAAGCTTTTCTAAAAATCAGTTCCTGTGGTTTTGGAAGCTAGTTGACATGAGAAGGGAAAGGAAAAAAAAGTGTTCAGTCTCTTAGCTCCTTCGCCATAACATTCAGTGCCTGGAGATAGGGTGTGTTGCCAGCTGACAATAAAACCTTTAAAGTATTGCAAGCACAGCTGACACCACATGTTTCCACTGGGACTGTACAAACAGAGATTGTTACAGATTTATATTCATTCAAAATGACAGATATTACTGTTGCCCTAAAAGTTTACATACTGCACTCTGACATCCATGCGTACTTCTGGAAGTGGGAGAGTTCCAGGGACACTGAAGGCAGGCTAGGATTCCCAGTAGAAAACTAAGTGATTCTCCTATGATTTAAACTACACCCGAGTGAGATAATTTACTGTTAAAAATTGCCTTTTCTTTATTTGGCTCTGACCAAGCTCTGCAACACTAGAGAACCACAGAAAAGTATCTCTTGTTCTAATGAAGAACCTGCTTCTACCAGGTAGACTTGTGTGTCCAAATACATGTATACAGCTGTGTGTATATGCGTGCGTGTCTGTGTGTCTGTGTGTCTGTGTATACGTGTGTAGATTTACACATATTCTATCCAGAAAGCAGCTTCCAAAACAAACACTGATAGATCCATTTTGTAAGACACTATGCAGACTTTGCTACGTCTAAAATGTGAGGTCTGAGAGCACTGCCCACCTTCAGCTGCAGATGCATCTCCAGCCCTATGTTGGAATGCAACATAGGTATACATCACCCTCCATTGGCATCTCTGGTAACTAAAGGGTGGAACCATGTACGCAGACCAGCAGGGCGGAAACTGTCTCATATTTTAAACTACAAGCTTACACAAGTCCCAGAAAATGGAAGTCCACATTAGGCTTATGAGTAGAGGGTAGCGTTTCAGTTAGAATTAATATTTTTTAAAAATGTTTTGAAAATGTAAAATAATATTCAATGCTGATGATAAATCAGCAAGTAGGACTACATATATAACACTAGGGCTTCCTGGCCAAAGTAAATCTGAAGTTTATAAATGTGAGCCTTGCTATAAATATGAGAACACTCTAAGCTAAGTCATGGTATTCTCATGGTAAGTCTTTGACCTTTTAAGGTTAGCTTCTATTCTTTAGCTGCAAAATGCTTTTGTACCAATTTAATTTAGAGCTATTTTATACTATATCAAGTGCAAGGAGAATAGAAGAACAAAACAAAAGAATGGAGAGCACAAATAATGCCTTTCCACATTAAAAATAGTTTAGAGTTGCTGTCTTTATCACTAAAGTCTGTGGAAATAATAGAAAGCGTACAGGGGATTAGAGCTTGTATGTTAAAACCTAGATCTACAATGTACAATTTGAATAACTTTTCCCCATAGATACTCAGCAATACCATTCCCTTTCAGGGGTATTCAGAAGGAATCTGTTTGTTGAACTGCACAAGAATTCTAAAACTTTATCTATTGTTTTTAAACCATGAAAGGGTGGTAAAGTCCTTTTGCAGTAGTATCTCCTGCAAAATGTCTATGATTTGTATTTTATTTTCACATTTCAATAAAAGCTTATGTATTGTTTTATTAATAATTTACATACACACTCATCCCCTCAGAAATAACTAAGTGAATGTGAAGAAAAGGTAAAGTGCCTTAATCTAAGATTATCTATGATTTCAGAGGTGAGTAACCAGTATTCTTTTGTAAAGGTTTTTTTTTTTTTTAATTATGGAATTATCATTTCCCCTCAGTGTTTTCTTCTCACAATTGAACTTCTAAGTTTGGAAAGATCCCAAATGAAAACAGCATTTCATATCTTGTAAACAGGCTCTGTTGTTTCCTTCTATATGACTATTTACAGATCGCTTAAGAATACTTGCGAGTACAAGGTAAGGGTATGCATGTCCAATATAGTTCATTATTTTCATTATACTGATTGAACTCACAGACTGTTTCCACTGCCCTGGCATTGATGTTATATTCATTTCTTCACAGTACTACCACGTCAGGTGGCCAGCTACCACATGTGACAACATTAAAGATGAGATGTTTATACGGAAAATGCAGATGCACTATTTACTAAGTATGCCCAAGTTGCTAGCACAATCCAAATTGTACATCTATATTTAGAGAACAGCTCAAGGAACTGTCTAAAGACAGAGAAAAAGGATTTCTCTTCACCCACACTTAACTCATTTGTGCAATGCCCAGATGGCTCCAAAGATCAAGTTTTGCCTGCTATAAGTAGTGTTGTTAACAGAACTTTCTAGCATGCCTTATAGAGATACATACGAATGAAAACCTTAACATGTTTTCATGCTTTACAATTTACACCTCGCAAGTCTGGTTCTAGTGAACTATATACCTCCTATACTGAAGTTGAGCTGTTCTGTTGAAGGAAAGGCAACTTTCATTATGAGAACAATCCATTGTTTAAAATACTCCTTTTGCTTCTACTCATTCTTAGTTATCAAGTAAGACTGACATTCAAACTGAACTGGAAAATAAGGAGTAGTTGGTCACTATTTGCATATTCACTAATGATCATAGGATCAGAGGATCACAGGATAATTAAGATTGGAAGGGACCTGAGGTCTCTAGTCCAACCTCCTATGCAAAGTTTTATGGTCTGAGTAGGTTCCTCAAGGCTTGGATCCAGTCGGGTCTGGAAAACCTCCAAGGAAGGAGAATGAACAAACTTTCTGGGCAGCCTGTTCCACAACCTGACTGTCCTCATGGGAAAAGGCATCTCCTTTGGACATTTCATCGCCTCTCCTGTTTCAGCTTATGCCCCCCCCCCCCATATTCCTACTATGCACCACTGTGAAAAGTCTGGCTCTGTCTTCTTGATGACCTGCCCACAGATTCTCTCAAAAGCAGTCTCTTCACTAGGCTGAACAGGACCAGCTCTCTCAGATGCTCCTTACAGAGCAAGTGCCTCTGACCATTTTGGGGGCCCTCCACCTCAGCTTGCTCCAGTTTGACAATGCCTTTCTTGTAGCTGGGGACCCAAATCTAGTAGACACAGTATTCTGGAAACTGCCTCTCAAGTTCTGAAGAGATGGGGATAATCATTCCTCTCAACCTACTGGCTGTGCTATTGGTACAGCCCATGAGGCTGTAGGCCTTCTTCGATGGCAGGGCACACTTCTGGCTCATACCCAGCTTGCCATCTACCAATACCCTCTGGACATTTTTAGCAAAGCTGTTCCCCAGCCAGCCAGGCCCCATCTTGTGTTTTTGCAGGGAGTTCTTGCCTCTCAGGTGCAGGACCTGGCATTTGTCCTTGTTGAATTTCATCAAGCTCCTCTTGGCCCATTCCTCCAGGCTGTCAGTATCCTCCTGAATGGCTGCTCTGCTCTCAAGCATTTTGAATATTTCCCAAAACTGGTGTCATCTGCAAACCTAATGAGAATGCATTCTGTCACCTCCTCCAGGTCACTGATAAGGATGTTGAAGAGGACAGGTCCAAGAGTGACCCCTATTGTAACTCCACCTATTACTGGCCTCCAGGTAGAGTACCTCACCCTAACCACTACCCTCTGAGCCCAACCTTCCAGCTGTTTTATTTTTTAACCCAGATACTTGCTCATCCATCCAGGAGGTAACATCTTGGATACAAGATGCTGTCCTTAAAGACCTCCTAGCTTTCCTCAGCCCCTTTGCCCCTCAGAGCTGCGTCCTCCTATGTGATCCTACCTACTATTTCCTTGAATAAGGTGAAATCTGCTCTCCTAAAGTCCAGGATCTGCACGCTGCTACTTCTCTTCCTCACGTCACTCAGGACCTTGAATTCCAGTATTTCATGGGCACTCCAGCCAAAGCTGCCATTAATTATCACAACCTCCATTGTCTGTGAATAGCAGATCCAGCTGTACACCACCGCTGGTTGGCCCATCCACGACCTGTATCCAGAATTAATCTCTGACACCCTCCAGAAATCTGGTTTGCTTGTGTCCCATCACGTTGCCCCTCCAGAATACATCAGAGAAGTGCAAGACCTTCATGAGAATCAGGGTCTGTGATCCAGAGACTTCCCTGAGTTTTTTAAAGAAAGCTTCACCCACTTATTCACCCTGATCAGGTGGTCTGTAACAAACTCCCACTGCAATGGGGCCTGCTTTCTGAGCTCCCCTCTGATCTACAAATTCCCAGCCTGTCCATCCCACAGAAGAACTATGCACATCTGAGCTGCTCCTTGATCTCCCCTGTTCCTCCTCCTCATCTTCCCTGCCTTTCTTTCCTGAAGAACTTCTATCCATCCATTGCAGCACACTAGTCATGTGAGCTGTCCCATCACATCTCAGCAATTCCAGTAATGTTGCAGTTCCATGATCACACACAGAGCTACTGTCCTTCCCGCTTATTTCCAAGGCTGCATGCACATGTGATGGCCCATCTTCTGCCTTGCTTTATTATTCCAGAAATCTCTCTTGTACCCATCACTTTGCACCCTTTGCTACCCAACACTTGGACCCCTGTCCAGCACTTCCTTGTTTGACTGTGGGTTGTAATTTCCCTCCTTGGTCATTCCTAGTTAGGAGCCCTCCTCACTGATTGACCAGTGTTCTGGCAAAGATGCCAGCTTCTGTCAGGTGGAACCTGTCTCCCTCAGCAGTCCTTGATCCTCAGAAAGATGGTCCTATGGTCATATGACCAGGTGCTTGTCTGCTTTTTCCCAAGCCTTTCATTGTCAGGATTGATAAGACACCTCCTGGGCCGCCCTACTCTTCAGACTCTCTCCTCAGAGCCATTTAGTTAGTCTTGATATGATTGACACCTCCCCTGGCAGTACCCCTGGTCTGAGGAACTGGAGAGAGAGAAGACTTGGCAGTCTCTCCACAACATCCTCGATCTCAGCACCTAGCAATCATAAAACCTCCCTAGACAGCAGGTCAGGCCAGCAGATGGGGCCTCCATCACCTGCAGAAGGAAGTCTCACTGCTAACACTTGCAGCTTCCTCGTGGTGCTGGTATGTGGGTGAGGCTCATTCTCCTCTGATGCTTCCTCAGACAGAGTTTCCACCCCATTGTCTGCTACCAGGGCACTGAACCTGTTCTGCAGTTGCAGATCTGCAGGTGAAGGAGGAGTCTGTCTCATGCTGCAAGAAGTCACAAGTCTTCAGTGTTCCCCAACTTGGAAGTCTCTCCAATGAGCATAATCTGTGGTTGGTCCTCCTTCTGTGCAGTCAGAGGTTCAGGCTTTATGGGTGGTGTGTGGGTGGAAGAAATAATACTAATGTACTAATACCAAAATATTAATACTAATACTAAATAGTATTTAATGAAAATAAATATATATGCTTGGAGTGGAAGAAATCTGCTTTCAATTAAAATAGTTGTGTATATATGAAATAGCCATATACTTGTTTTTGACAGGAAATTTTGCTGTATTTTGCTTTAGAAAATGTTTTAATTTAAATCATGCAGCTTATCTTTTAAAAGGTACAGTAAAATGTATTGTGAAATCATACAGACAGGCAAGAATAACTTGTACATTCTCCCCGATACTAAACACTTGAGCATAAAAATGGCATACTAGTAGGTACATAAATGACACATACACATTTCAGAAAAGAACTGGAATGAATTTAACATGGTATAAATGGGTGCAAGACCACCAATTTCTAAGGAGTTTACTGAAATTCTATTTTAAGATGCTTGCCTACTACTGAATATTGTTGTTAACAAATGTTTATATTAAGATGCATCCTAAACTTCTATTTAAGGATCCGCGTTGACTAGAGTTCAAGATATGACATTATCACATTATAACTAATAGTGACTGGACAAAAACTAATTTTTAAACCCTTGTTTAGAGAAGTACTTAGGCTGTGAACTGTTTGATGGACCAAAATTTCATGCAGTTAGATCCTGTATGCTATAATCATGTGGCAGCTACTACTAAACTCTGGACTGATGAAGTTTTGCAAACTTTGTGAACCTGCCATAATTTGGGTTTACTTAGACCCTGTCCCATAGGTTATCCTGAATATCACAGTAGGTCTCAAATAAGTAATTAGCTGCAAGAGATACTGTGACAAGTTCAGAAAAGATACAAATTCAGGAACTGATTCTCAGAATTTCGCACAGACTGCTATGTTTTCCTCTTAGCAAACTTTCAATGGGAAACATTATTAAAAACACCATTTAAAAGGCCCCACAGATCTGATAGCTGTATGATAACCTGATAACTCTCAGACTACCAGTAATCCACAGACCTCAGTTTAGCAAACTCTGTTTAAAAGATGCTAAGGACCTTTGGGTACAGTTTACCTGTACAGTAGTGAAAGTAATGCCCTATAACTCAGAGCCAAGCTCAGTGCAACCTAGTCTTAAAATATGAAGATCCTGCTCATTATTCAGTTTCTCCTTTAAAGCCATAACTCCAGCTCTAACCATAGAAAACTGGAGAGTCTGACACTTAGGGAGAATTCAAGGGTGGGGTGCAAAGCCTGTATTTCATGATTACCTCACACCTACATATTGGTCCTACTTACAAAGTATTCTAAAATACCAGTTCAGAACAACCTCTTTGAAATTTCTCATTAGGATTTAATCTGAAGAGACAAATATTACCACCGACTTCTCAAGTTTTGCTTAAAGGTTTTTAAGGTTTTATTCGACAAGGGAGATGAATCAATGCCACCTATTTTCTAGATATGATCACCCGCCTGGGGTCTTCTTGTGGAAAGACATGTTGCACCATGAACACTCTGCATCATCTGGAGTTATTACAGCAACAAGAGCAATGCAATGTAAACTGGGAGTTAAAAGAAATTATCAAGGATTTAAACCTTTCTGGTCCCTTTTGCATTTGCTTTTTGGGAAATCGGTTATGAGTAGATCACAAGAAAAGAATACCTGGTTATCACATCTGCAGTTACTACAAGAACAAAAGTCATCCTATTTAAAATAAATTTCATAAAGAAGTATCAAGAATTTGTAACCCTCTAGTTCCCTTTCCCATATACTTTTCAGGAATTATGCCCTAGCTAGATGGCATATAGAAAAGAAAGCAGGGCTACCTTATAGATATCTGAAAATCCCTTGGAATTTTATTATTTATGCTATAAACTAAAATAAATTTGATAGGCATTCAGTAAGTTATTAATAAATGAGTTTTAAAACAGATTCAGGTGTTCATCTTGCTGTTTTTCTCAAGTGCTGGTCTGAGTCGGAATTATCTGACACAAAACTAACACACATAATATTCAGTTCAGTAAAGCCGATTCAGCTCATTCTACAGAATATAAATGGGTATAATGCCTGCAAAGTCCTTTCCCAAAGAATGATGTGCATGTTAATTGTTATTCTGCAGCATTTATTAAACTTCTACTGCCAGTACAGATATCAGAATTTGAACTGTATATTGCATTACTTCTGAGAACCAGATCTTCTCAGTCAAATGTATTGTAAATTTTGAATGCATCATGCCTCGTGGAATAACATCATGGGCTGTGCTTTGCTGACAAAAAGAAATAGACCTTGATGATAATAAATGTTTGCTATCAGCATAGTTAAGGAACATTGTAGTTGATAAATTTAATGGATTTTAAAAATAGACCATTTTGGATATCCATATTGTGGTTTACCATATCCTCTCTGACAAACAGAAACGATATGCAAAATCCCATATACTTAAGACATTATAATCTGGTTAACATAGAAATAGCCATAATAGACCTATCAGTTATAAGAGATAGTGGGGTTTTATACACTTTGAAAATCGAGACTAGAGTTTAATTATGGTACCTATTTTCTACACCCAGAAAATGATGACATCTCAGAGATAAGGTTGATGAAAACACAAAAATATAGGATTGCTACAAAATGCCACTAAAAAGAAAGGCAATGATCTGTAATGTATATGCAACTCATAGCAGTCCTTTAAGTATTAATAACATGAGCATTTAAATGTTAAACATTCCAAAACCAGATTTAATTCTTACAAAGAAACAGTTATGAGCACTGAAATGTTGATGCATAATAAATGCTATTTGTAGATCAGTTGCTATGAATGCAAAACCCATGAATAGGAACTTCTTTCATGTAGCATAATCTTCATTTAGATCCTAGGCTGTACAATATTTGAGGTTTTAAAGAAAAACTGCATATAAATGAGAAATACTGGTGGGAGGGAGAATGGATATCAGGATTAAGATATCAGATAGGTTAGCGGTAAAATGCTGGTTATCTCAAACATTTATTGCAATGCCAAACATGAAGATGTGAACCCCACTTAAACAAGGAGAAACAGACTACCTCCTTCATTTTGTGTTTCCATTGATACAATTACATCAGTAATATTGACATGAGAAATCTACAAGTGCTGGCAAAATCTGGCACATATCTGTATGGGGAGAGGAGGGTTATGTTTAGCTGTATCCATTTTCAGTGCACAACACTAATACAGCTCTATCTGCTAGCACTGTGAATCAACAGGGCAGAGCTGCTTTTACCCAGATAAACCCACTAGCTGTTCAGCTCTTTCCCAACAAAACAGCAATCCTAAATCTTTACTAGTCCCACAGCAGTCCTTAGTAGGTCTAGCCCTTACTAGGTCCACAACAAATGCCATGTTATAGGAATGTAATAGGTCTCATAAATCTCTCTCTCTGGAAGTGGATATCACGTGTTCTGATGTGGAATTATTCCCCATTGTATCTGATCGTGGAGATGATCAGATCATGGAGAACGGATACCCTTGCATTCCACCCCAAAGGTAAATCACCGTTCTTTCTTTTTTCAATGGCATTTCATGAACCAGGTATTTTCTTTTTCCCTCACCAGTAGAAAAAAGATCACTGCAGTGCCAAAGATAAGTATATCTTACAGTCTGTGCTAATTAAGCCATGTTAACTTATTCTGTGGCACAGTGCTTATCCTAGCTTGCATTTACTAATTGATCCCTATCTAAGCAAGAAAGTTAAACCACAATGCACTTTCAGATCATGGAGAACCCTAATTTCAGTGGTTGGCATCAGGGACAGGCTGTGGATAGACCAAATGAGAAGGAATATATCCACATAGTTGCGTAAAGCATGAACTTAACACTTTTTCTCCACTCTGAGACAGATTTTCCTTCCATTTGCTAAAATTTCCAGTTTTTCACTGTATTTCCAGATACATCACATTATTTATGGATGATATTCTTTCCTGGTTTCTGCACAAGAATCATTATCAACTTTGTAAATACTGTTGGTTCAAATCCTGGCTTACCTGAATTATAATGGTGGGGTGGAAGAATGAATCCTTTCTATGGTTAATTGAGAGCTAGGGTTGCAATCTCCAGCCCTTTTTCAGCCAGTTACTGCACTATTGATTCTGGATACAGAGTAGTTGAACTAAAGTGTAACAGGGAAGCGTTGGCAATTTCCTCTCTTTAATTACTTGGCACTTGAATAAAAATAGCACGATTCTATTACTCTTTCCTGCTGTCACAACACCTACATCTCAACAGCATCAGGATTTTGAAAACATTTTAAATAACTGTATAATGTGATCCAAGAAGCAGCTGAATATGTTGAAAAACAGAAAAAGTAAGCCCTGAGCACCATGCTAAAGCAAGTTATACTGTTTTAAATGTTTCTACTAATTTATTCAACTTTCACTTGCACATTACCCCAAATCCTGGAAGTTCAGCACCTGTGGTGCTTATTTTTCCCTGGCTTATATCAGATTATTTCACACTTTGAGGACATCAGTTGTTTTGGGCTATTCACCAGGACTTAAGCAGGCAGAAGAGTCACCTATCTCTGATTTTTCACAGAATCACAGGGACCTCTGGAGATCATCTAGTCCAACTTTCCTACTCTGAGCAGGATCAGGTACAGCACGTTGCTGAGGGCCATCCCAGCTGGGTTTTGATTATCTCCAGGAATGGAAACTCCATAACCTCTTTGGGCAACCTGTTCCAGTGTTTGGTCGCCCTTACAGTTTTTTTTTTTTTTTTTTTTTTTTTTTTTTTTTTTTTACATCTAAACAGAATTTTCTGTATTTAGGTTTGTGCCCATGCAGGAAAAGCACAGGTGATGAGTCAAAGCTAAATAATGTTACAATTCCTGTTAGCTTCAGAGAGTCAATCAATGTCAAATTGCTTGTAAGACTAAAATAACGACTCTGAGATATGTATAGGGCAGATCTGAAAAATAGGCAGAAGAGTTACATCAACTTATCACATAAATTCAAAGTGTTTCTTTAAGCACTTGAATTTTGATAAAACATGTCATTATCCTTTTCTTTCTATTCATTCTTAATTGCTAGAAGCTTGTTGAAAGAAAACAAAATATTAATGAACAATTACTATTGTGCACGAATAGACTCAGCCCACACAGTTCTTTCCCCCATTCAAATCACACATTTCTACTGTTCTAGGTTTCTATCATTGTACTTACTACAAAATTGGCAGGAAATTAAATTTAACAAGCATTATTTTTCAATGAGAAGGCTGAAACACCTGAGACAAGTATTACAACAGGAAGGGAAAAGAGGAGAAACATGCTGAAAACAATAGCCACCCCTTTTCTTTTAACAATTGAAAACTTTAAACAGGAGTCAAATAAAATTAAAAATATCCTGATACGACAGTTCCATACCATGCATCACCTGTGGCAAGCTGAGATGGGCTCAGGTATCACAGAAGAATTCTACAAGCTGTCTATCATTATTCCCTTTCTATTGCTAGTACTTTTATGAATTTGTGTTGTAACAGCAGGTAGGCTCCTGGTCATGAACCAGAAGCTTATTTTATTTGCTGTATATAAATATTAAATAGAAATCCGCTAATATATATTTCCTAAGCCCAAGGCTAAATTTTAGATTCGATATAATGGAAAAATATTTCATAATATACTTTATGTTATGGGCATCCTTATTGTAACATTCAAATGTACATTTTTCCTTTTAAATTCAATGCTTTCCTCAAATATCCTCTCTTCCCTGCCATCTGCATTTGGCTTTCTGAATGATCACAATGATTCTAAGCAGCCTGAAACCCTGTTCATTCACAGAGCTATGTCCATTAGATAGATTCTTAATAACTCTCTTTTCTGTTACAAGTAAACAAACAAAAAACGTACCTACTATTTCCATGAATATCACCACAGAAAATAGCAATAATATAAAAAGCATCTCTTTCTCAAAGATACATTACTCTTTTATGACAGAATCTTCATAGCAAAATGTGACAAAAGTTTATTTAGAAAAACTGAACAAGACCTACAAGGCTTTTAAACAAAGTCAATATTCCTAACATTTCACAAGGGCTCTTCTTCATAGCTATTGAAAGATAACCATAAAGAAACCAAAAATAAATGAGAATCTGTGGCAGAGATGGTCTGTTTTACTCTTACTATACTCTAGTGAGTAACACGTGGACATTTATGATGTCCAAGCAGTAGTAAGCATTTTCTGTGGCTTGGAGTAATTCTCCTGCTTTTAGAAAACATCCTACCCTTTCAAACCCCCAGACACTTGGGTTGAGTTCCTCAGCAGACTTAAATTTGCAAAGTCACAGTTACCATTTTGCAGAGTATTCTAAGAATCAAGCTATGACTAGTCTGAGTATGGAAACTATTTCTCTTGAATTTGGAATATTATTCTTAAAATAATTTAAGATTCAGTTAGCCTTTAACCTAGTTATCAGGCACTAAAGGGCCCTAAAAGGGGAGGTGTAAGTTCAGAGGCCTGCTTCCAAAATCACGTACACAAAACTGCTCTCAGAGAAAGGGAGACGAGAAACACTGTCTGCACACATTTTCATAGGCTACAGAATAATGATCCTTCTGTTGTCTGTAGTCGAAGTGAATCAAAGAGTGATATGATAAACACAGCAAACCTATTAAAACATTAGTGACGTATACCATTCAAGGTTCTGGCACACCATTCTATTTTACGCATATTAAAAACAAGATTTATTATAGAACTACAGAATAGTGCATGATCAGTCTAAATCATCATATTCTGTATAGTATTTTGGATGAGTAAAGTAAATCCCAATAAAATGCATAGAGTAGAGCAGTTGGCCTCAGCACCCACTGTTTCACCCTACAGATCCATTCCTGTTGTGCCATTCTACTTGCTAATGCAGGCATAGCCACTTAAAAGTTATTTCTTTATGTTTTGTTTCCTTCAATGGAGGCTTGCATCTGCCAATGCATCTGTCTATGGAGATTCTTTTCTCCCTGCAGAATGCCATTGAAATCATAGCTCCAAACAGTTAAGGTATATGTGAACCTTTCAAGCGCTAATATTAACAAAGCACCAATGCCTTTCAGAACGTAACTTCTTCCAAGTGATGAAGACTATTACTGCTGCTAAGATTGGATGAAACATTTTGAATACTCTGCTATTAGACCACAGTGTTCTATATAGGATTCATTAGATAAACTGGGAAAAAATAACCATCAATAAAGATCTGAATTATTAATATATATATTGCATTAAAGTGGATCTCTTTGGTTCTTAAGTCTCACCTTTAGATTGACTTTAACTGTTGCCATTATTGAAAAGTTTAATTATTAATATTATTGAGAATGTTTTCTTTCCAGTGTCTGTTCACAAGAAGAGACTCTAACCCAATATGAACAGTGGGATTCATAGCATCTATGGATCAGATTCTATATGTATGTAAGAGAGAAACCAGTCACTTCATGTATAAAAGGGCAGAAATGTAGAAACAGATATAGAGATGAAGATAAAGGTGAATATCTTGTAGACATGATGAGTCTATATTAATGAATGAACTCTGTAGGAGATTAGGAATAAGAGGGGTTTTTTGGCTATCCAAACTATATCAAAGACTACATATTTCCTGTTCTCAGCCAAAAGTAAGTAATCGGCTCAATACTTCATAGTATTCTCATGCATCATGTAGTCCTGAATATTTCTATACAATTCATTTGTCTACATTGTGCAAAATATTCTCTAAGCTTAAATACATTCAATTTTAAAGTTAATGATTTTAAAGCGTTGATTTAAGGGTTGACACATTTTGTCTAATTTCACCAATTCAAAATTTAGGCATAAAATCTAACATTGTCAGCTAGGCTTCTCTATAAGCAGTAGAAGGACAGAACTACAGAAATTTATTCCGCCTAGGAAGATATTTTAACAGAACATAAATATTCTTCATTGAATATTGAGGAGTTTAGATTAGCTATATAACTTTTAGTTGACTAAAGTTAGATGAAACTAATGCTATTCTTGGTGATCATTGTAGCTATGCAAGCTATAAAAATAAACATGCCATAGGATACAAAATACAATGCATTTAAAAGGGAAAATGGTTAATTTTATTCAGAAATTAAATATTAGAATAATACTATAGAACTGACAGAAAAAAGAAGCATGAATGAACATAAAAATACAATTTGCTCCATTAGTTCCATTTAATCAGAGTTTCATGCACTTTCATTGTGACAAATAGATTGTTAGAAAAAATATTTTTAAAAGAGATAATTGAAGAGGTAAATAATAAAAAGGTAGTTACAGGCAAAATAATGGATGTGGTCCATGTCCAGGACTATCCTCCCAGGCTAATTATCTGGACAGCCACCCTATATATATAAAACACATACCGGATTTTTTGCTTTTGTTTTTTTTTCCTGTATTTCATAGTGAAAAACCTTTAAAAATGTAACTCCCCTACAACCTTAGAATATACTTATTGTTCCATTGTGGAAAAATATTTGAAGTGCAGTAGTTTGTACAACAATACAGAATTTGATAGGTAGTTTAAAATACAAATTAAATGGCATACTTAGCTAACACTAAGCTAATTACTGCAAGAATGTTCCAAATCTATAAACAAGAATATATTTTTCAAAAGAATATGCATATAAATCAGAAACCTATTCTCCTGTTAATATTAGTGCTTATTTCCTATTAAGGCCATCTGCAATGCTGTGCCTGTTCCTTTAGGTTAAAAGTCACTTTGTAATTGCCAGTGATGTCACTTTGAAGTGAATTACTTAAGTGTGAGAGCTGTTGAAATGTGAAACTATTACTTTGCACTTGGCTTAAAATGTTAGTAATTATTTGAGAATGTAGCTAATACATAAAAGTGCCTTGAATATACAGCCTCATAACAACTGAAATATCTTTCTGTGGAATCTACTGAAACCCTCAGTCTGCCATATAATTATTACACAACGAGAGAACAACACACTTTTTTCCCCAAGAGGCTAGTGGTGAAATTCAATGAAAAAATTTTAACTCATGTTTTCTAATAAAAATAATTCTTACATGTGTTTACCCATACTCACTCCAGCTAAATAATAATAAAAGCATGACTTCTTAGAAAGACAATCAGATTGCCTGGAACAATGGGGACTCTTGGATATACATACTTTTGTTATCCTAGCACTAGGTTTCCACATGTGCAATTTCATTTTCACATTCCAAATCAAAACCACTTTTATCTGTCACCTCAAATTTGGACCTCAAAAATGAAAGAAATCTTCTAAAAAACCACTTGTAACATTCTCATCATGCACTTTAAAGGCTATTAAAGAAGTTGTGTATCTGAAGAAAAAACGAATTACTGTGCACAAAATTCTGCAAAGTATAAACAGAAAAGCATAGTTCATAAGAAAAGTAGGTTAAACTCCAAGTTGAAGTGTTCACAGTTAAAACTTCATAGGTTTATTTTCTTAAGTCAAACCTTGCTCTAGATAGGCTGTAACAACCAAGCTAATTGAAGTATTCTGAAACATGTAAGCATGAAAAAAAAGCCTCCTCACAATACAAATATGACTGTACATGTAATATTTAATCACAAGTTTAACAAAATTAAAGTGGAAAACATTAGGTGTGATAGTCATGCAACATGAAACAACACACTAAATGTGGACAAACATTTTCTTCTGTTGATGAATGATGCATGCATTTCAGTGACAATAATTACATAATAGTGCAAAAGAGACCCTTACAAAAGGTTCACAGAATCACAGAATAGTTGAGGTTGGAAGGGACATCCAGAGATCATCTAGTCCAACTTAGTCTCTTCCAAGGATTGGAACAGATCTTTTCAGCACAGAGATAAGCTCTAGCCAATATTTATGGGTATTTATTCAGAATTTTTTTTCCTCTTGCGAAAAAAGTGCATGAATTTTGGTTGCCAGGAATATATATTTGCTAAAGATCATGTTTCTTTAATCTTTCTGAAAACAAGGGAATAGAAAAGAATATATTCTAGGCTTAATATATGGCTGGTTTTGATTGCATGCCTCACATAAATACTATAGATAACAGTGGATTTATGATGCACTTTTTTATGCGTCTGATGAAGGATCAATTCAAATTACAGTTCGCCAAAGCCTACATTTTTATGATCATAAAGCATTCAGCAGTCATCACTGTCAACCAGATGTTTACAGGCATTCTGGATCGTAAAAACGTAATCAACATTGTTTGTGAATACAGTGTCAGAGACCTGAGAAAGTTTTAAAATATGTAATTAAGCTTGAGTTCATGTTCCTTTGTTCCAGAGCTAGAGACCAGGTGGGTAAACTTCAAGGTCTTGAGGAGAAAGCAGCCTGATTGCCTGGAAAACAGTACACTTTGATTGACAGAGGATTCAAAGTAGTCAGCATTGTCTTTGCAGACAGCCAAATTTATCCTTTTTATGTACTCTCTCAAATATTCATTTAAGAATATGTTTGATGTTGTGACTGTAATTCAGTAGATTCACTGTGATGTTTGTTATCAGTTCCAAAGAAGTTTTAACTATTAAGATACTATTAAAAAAGATGTGCCAAGGTGAAATAAATCTTCATCTGTTCTACTGTTATGAGGCATCACATAAACATAAAAGTTTTTTGCCTAACCTCCTCTCTTTCTTTCCAATATTGAAGTACTGGAAATAAAAAAAGCAAAAAGCACTTTGGGCACAAAATGTAATTTTATTCCTTGGTTGCACAGTGCCAAGCAGAACATAAAACCTAGGTTTTGGGATAATTAGGTATTACAGCAAAACGTGTAACACTTGACATTACTTAGTTCAAACATAATTAAAATATAAAATATCAATAAATTTCTCATCCTAAAGCCTAGAATTACAATATTGTCATTCGGACCATAGAAGAGATTCGCATAATGAAAATATCAAAATTCTCCACCAAAAAACACTCTTTAAGTAATAGGGCAAGTTTCCACAGGGTCAGGATGGCCTACACGTTCTCATGAACTGCACAATCAGCAAGTATTGGAATTCTCCTAGGGGATGGTCATTCCTACAATTCACCAGGGAAAGCACAACTCTTCAATTTCTTCTCTGAACATAACAGAAATAGAAATAACCTTTCTGCAACAGGAATCTGGGCTTAAATCTCCACCTTCATTTATATCTACATTTCAAATTCTGTTGCAGTGTGACCTGCTCACCTGAGCCAATTCTAAATAAGTGACACTGGAAGGCTGCTTTTTGAGCTCCTTTGATGCTCTGCATCTGTATCCATATTACACCATAGATGGAGGTGTGCAGTCTCCACACTAAACTTTGCAACTTTTAGGATTAATTTCACTATTTACTCTTCATTTACTTCATTTGAATGAATAAAGTTACAGAGGTCATATCCTCTGCTGATTTAAATTGATGTACTCCCGTTTTCTGGCTTTAGGTGTCTGTTTCTTCCCTACTAATACCAAGATGTTCTGCTTTTTCCAAACAAGACCACATAATGAACAACAATATTGCCATGGTAGCATACATTCTTGGATCTTCATTGGAGAAGACAGCATGCACTTCGGAAAGCCAGCTCGCATTAGCAAGAACACTTTCTGGTCAATGCCCTCGAAAAATAAAGTATCAATCTCACCAACAGCAGCCCCATATTGCAAAGTCCAGAATTAAATGTAGCTCTCCCATTTGACTGCTTTTATTGCTACCACTATGCCATCTGGCCAACAAAATTATTTAGCACTGTATCAGTTTTATGTCTGTTACTTTCAAAGCACAAATATTTACATTTGAGGTTTGTCCAAATTCTCCTAGATAAGTGGTAGAAAAAGATGTTCCTTTCTTCAGTTCAGGACAAACAAAGCAGAAAGTCTGGGCAGATGTAGGAGAAGGAAGTTTTAAGCAGAAATTCCTTTCAAAAAAATACTTCAAGAACTTCAAAGTGAAAAAGGAATTCAATACTTGCACTATTTTAGGGCAGATCTAAGTAAACTGATTATAACTGATTTCATCCTGACACCTTCATCTTAGTGACACTGCTTTCTTGGGTTGTTCCATATGATTACAGGTTATTGGACCAAAACGGATCTAAAACTGTGGTCTGTGTATGTTTCACTATATGACTGTTACCCAGAACTGCAAATGGCACCAAGTTTAGAAGTAGTTATGTAACTGACTGAATTTTTACGTCATGCCATCGAAAAGGCTGAAGCTATACCTTTTTTAAAGCATTACATAAAAGGCAGCAGAGAAGGACAGTGCATTACCTTCTAATTTTAAAAAAAGCAAGTGGTGTTCAGGTAATTACATTTATCGCAGCACTCTTCAAAAAGAAGAAAGAAGGTTGAAAGGAAACAAAAAGTACGTTGGAAGATCTGTATTTAATTCCTGGCTTGGAACAAATTTATTATTTTGCTTTGGGGATGTCTTTTAAAAGTCTGTAGATTCAAAACAAGGATAATAACCTTTTACCTTTCTGTAGCGGTAGAGCTGAGCTTGTAAGCAGACTGAGCTTGTAAGCAGACTTTGTAAGTTTATGGTAGACACTGTTGAGAGCCTGGATGGAAAAAACTGCACAAGCTGGCATAATAGTGTTTTGAATAATTAAAGTTATTGTTGTGGGCTGCAAGAAGGCTAAAAATCCAGAATGCAGAAGATACTGCTGATTTCCATATTTATCATTTGCTATATATCTTCTTGAGAGTTGGAACAAGAACATATGTAAATATCTAGCCAGCAACATGACTATAAATATGTAAATGTATCACTGACATAATCTTTTCAATACTGCATATCGTTACACCAATGATTTTTCCATTGTTTCCACAGTATAAGCCTCTGCAAATAAATACACTACAAATAATTGAGGGTGAGGGGCAAATCACGTGACAGGACATGATAAAACTGGACGGTGTCCAAGCTTCCAGAATATTTTCTGAGGCCCTTATCTCAGTAGAATTTGTAATAGATATACGTGCTTCCAAAGAAAGCTCAACTTCACTGATCCCTTTCCTATGAATAAAGATGTAAGCAGGGCTTCTGTAGCTGTACAGTTATGCTAATATTTCAAATTTATTTTTAAAATTGAGGCTGAGTTGATTCTTTGGTACTATCCATTAATTTTATCATCTAAATTAATTGCTTAAATTTGGTCCAACAAGCATCTAATAATATGGCACAAGTCGACATTTTAAGAAATATTCATAAAAATATGTGATAAGTCACAAGGAAAGGAAACAAGGTTTAGCGTGTTGAAAGGCTGTCCAATTTATTTAAACTTGTTAAAGCCCATGACAGTTATATACGAGATCGTCTTTAGGTTCGTCACATTTTGATACACAGAAGGAGAAATTCACTTGTAGGAAACCAAATATCCAACAGGTTTCTTCCAGAAAAAAAAAAAGCTTATGGCTTTTCTAGCAAATACATATTTTCCCAAAACATTTTAAAGTATGTCAGTTTTTAAGATGTAATTTTCAACAACACGGAGATTTCTAAACAAATTATAACTGAGCTCTATTAATGCTTTTCTTTGCAAATATTGTAACACCAACAGTGATATTTCAGGGCAATGAGAATCCAGAACAAGTTGAATTCATGAATTCAGGTTTAGATGAAAGATTAAAGAAGGGATTTTGAAAGAGTTTAACTATTTCTCTTTGACATTTTCTAACTGAAATAGTTTGACCTTTTATTTAAAATTTAGGTGGATTTTAAACTGAATTGAGCAAAATATTTTTATAAAAGGTAAAAGCTCTCAAAAATTTTGTTAATTCCATTTTTCCCTCACAAATTTTCATTTTGGTAAGGAAAAAGTATCTTTTCAGATTGACCAATATTTTTTTCTTTTCTGAATTTTCTTCTCCCTGCTCTCACAAGTGGAAAAGTCCTGTAGGCCCGTAAGATATCAGAACTACTATATCTCAGTGACCTCCGCACACAACCCACACACAATAGTTCTAATGCATTGAGATTTTCTGGGTAGAAAAGCCCTCCCTACTGGATCCTGCAGAAGACAACCGTTCACATAATTTTATGTAAAATATACACATTTAACCCTTTTAGGAGATTCCATAGATCTGTACATAACCCCTCAGCATTAGTATATTTACACAATAAATAATTTGTGTAATCTCTTTTTTCACATCCACAGCTCTTGTGCTTCCCATCTTTCCCTTTCTTCTATATGAAACCTACTCTATATGACAGACACACTGATCTTTGGGTCAGCTGGTAGGAAAGTGCGAGAGGTTACAAAGGCCATAATCCAGCTGGTGCCCTTCTCTCTACTGACAGATGGACATAGCTATCAGCGAAAATTTAAGATTAGTTTGTAGCTTAATATCAAGGACAAAAATATAAGAGGGCTGAGTTCCTTTGGGGTTTGTGAAAGAAAAGGACAGCAAGAGAAGAGTAAATCGGATGTCTGACTACTCACAGGTCTATTTCTTGCCAAGCAGTGTTTTGTTAGTAACACTACTTATGGTCTCTGTGTGTTTTGGATTGAAGTAAATGTCTCATGAGATTTATCAGGAAATACTGAGCAATACTAAACATGCAAGTATGCTGAAATAAAAGGTACTTATACGAACAAGCTCAGATCTTTCCTAGGAATAAGGCTCTGCAATGATATGGTACCTTTTGAGGAGCTCAAAGCACTTGAAAAATAGAAATTATTTTAATGAAAAAGGGTTATTTATAGATAAGATTAAATCATTACACATTACTTCATTAAGGAATAAACACAGGCTGAGAAAAGTTAGATGATTTCCCCAAGTATAAGGGTCCCATACTTCTCTCCAGAAAATCCAGGTTCCTTAGATCTGTTGCATGTATAGGTCATTCAGGTATAATAAGTCTGATACTTCATGGACGTACAGAACTTATCTACATGTGATGAATGACCTACTATGCAATAAATCAGACCAGTCTAGATTAATTCGATTCACTGTATACATGCTATGCAGTATTTAATGGTGATTTAGCCAATAATTTCAGATGTTAAGTACTTAGGCTAAAACCACTGCTGACCAAAAGGCCAAATTCCTCTTTTTCCAGACTCACTTCAGATTTAAGATCAAATAAGAAGTCAATTACACAGTGGTGAGAACTTTCAGGAAAGTTAAAGTCTTTGCAGTGGTTATTGTTATTATGACATATTTATGAGGTCACATAATATCGGAATATAATATTGTTTATAATGAAAATGATACTGTACTCTCTCAAAATTATACTCCTTTGTCTATCCCCTTTACTCTGAACACTTACCTAAAAATCAGATTCAGAGGGATAGCCACTCATGATACCCATTGCTATGGGAAGTACAATGCCAAAAGGGGACCACCACAATCTAAATGACAAAGCTCAGGTTCTGCTCAAACTCTGTCAAAAACACACCCTAGAATTACCACTTTATTGCTGAGATCATGATTGCCATGGCATCTATGAATTTATCTCTGGGAAATAATAACCAAACTGTCACTTCTGATTCCAAAGTTCAGGAGAGTATTGCAGGAGAACAATTTCTAACATAACCCTTAGGATTATATTTACAGTTCGTAATGAAAAATCTGAAAATTAAACTGTATTCCCTGCAAACTACAGAGCATAATCCATAACATAACCCCACATACAAAGATGAGAAACTACATTCTGCAGCTAAACAAGATAAGAAGCCACATTCTACACTAGCTGATGCCCCAGAGTGGGCTCTTATGACTAGCCCAGTACCATTCATTTCAATAGTTCAGATCAGATGTAATAAACAAATAGAAAGAAACCCTGAAGAGTTCTAATTTGAAAGAACAATAATGAAAATTCTTGTCTTAATGAAAATTCAGAAGCTTTCTGCCATTACTGCTTCCTATGGATTTTAGGCAGACAGAAATGTAGTGAGTTCCTATGACAATTAGATAGTTAAACAGATTTATCTGAGTCCATACAAATACAAGATTTCTCTAACAGGCAAGTTATGATAGAAGGTAACTTGTAAAGTTAAATGCCAGCCTGAATCCTCTAGGAACATTCTCACAGAGCACTGAAGCAAAGGCCCATCTGTTAATGTATTTGTTTATATTTATTTCATTGTTTGGCTTGCTAATGAATCTTTAATGCATTTATCAAATTCAAGATATTTACACAATATGGCCAAAGACATGATAAATGGAGATATTTCAGTAAGCAAGCGGCTGATCCTGCCTACTACAGTTATGCAATATACTTAAGATTTCCTCGGTATACATAAATATTTCCAAACATCCTTACAGAGACACAAGCAGAGAAGAGAAACATGCAGGTCAGAATATTATTGTAAGTTTGAAAACTAATAAGTTTCAAAAACTAACAGATTCTATAGTTATTATTTGATTGGTTTATACTAATCTCAGTTTTGGATTCTTCTAAATTTGTATTGCACAATTAAATGCAGATGTTAGACTACTTAAGAGGAACTACACTTCATAAGGAATTAGTGGATTCAATCACTTCCAGGCTTGAAAAAAGAAAGAGAAATAACTGTGGTGTGGGAAAACTGGTATTCTGGCCACATATGTTAACAGCACAGATAGTTGTGTTTGCTGTCAACCTAATGAAAAATTCTACAATGACATCCAATCAGAGCAGAAGGATTTGTAGTAACTGAGCTAAGAAAATGTCCATTATCATTCCAATGGTTTTCACTGTCCTGGAATACAGACTCCTAAGTCACTTAAGTACTTTCAGACATTTTGCCCGCTATTTGAATTCACTCTCTGCTTATTCAGCGGTAACCGAATCATGGATAGTTTCCTCTTAAAGTTTATGTGCAGTGTTTCAGTACAAAGCCAGTTCTAGGCCATAGCTTTTTTACAGTAAATAAGGACATGCTCTTCAAAGATATCAAGATATTTGTCAATCTTATCCTCCTGAAAGATAAGTTATAATTTTAGGCTAAGCAATGACCTGGCAATTTACAAATGTCAGGACATAAATAAGTACTAGTGAGTTCTGTTTGCTATTTATAACTAACAATATCAAGTAAGGAACAGCACAAGATGTTGTCTAAATCTTTCAGAGCAGCAGGGGTGTTCCAATTCACTTTAATTCATATGCCATAAGAGGGCATCACACTGCATTGCTCTCTCTAGCCAGTTCATAAATAGGCAAGCTTTAGCTCTAGCTGTTGGGTCTGATAGATGGTGGCATCACTGGTTAAAATAAATATCAAAAAATATCTCTTTGTGATCCTAGATTGGGATCATTGACAGAAATGGGACACAGTGACAAGTTTCAGAGAGAGATTCTGATATTATTCATACAAACTTAAAGCAGGGGGTGACTTCACAGAAGTTATGATGGTATAAAAAAGGCATGAGTGAGGTCAAAATCCATCTTCTAAACTGCAAAGAAACTCTGCTTTATTTGACCTCTCATATCTAGCAAGAATCATCTTCCCGATATGTTCTGCTCTGTGCAAACATGCTAATGGGGGACTGAAAGGACAGTTACAAGAGTGGTTTTTTTTTTTTTTTTTTTTTTTTTTTTTTTTTTTTTTTAATGCAGTTCTTAGGAGCTCTGAGGAAATAGAGTCTCCATGTTCACAGGAGTTTTAGGAACTATACAATCACTTTTTCCAAAAGGTCAATAATCTAAATTGTGCAAGGGGTGGATCAGCTTCCATACAAATTACAGGGAAGAACTAAAGGCTACAGGGGATGATTTTTCTCTATAGACTATACTTGACAAGCACACTGTAACCAATAGTGGATTAGACTCACATCTCACGAGTGATTAAAAAGGAGACTATTTCCAGGAGCTAGAAAGACCTTGAACAACCACTGGGAACTATTCGAATTGAGAACTCCTAGTACAGGTCATGCTTATTATTAATAATTATAAAATCTATATCTGCCTGTTCATACAAAAATAGGATAGCATTAACACAAAAAAAACTTGTTCGGTCTGCCAACCTTCATGCTGCTCCAGCTGTTTTACAAGAGTGGGAATCACTGGGGTTTGACATAGATACTATTAGCTTTGCATTTCAATATGACTGTATATTATATTTAAAAAATAAAAAAGGAGGAAAAACACTCTGAGCAATTGAGTTTGAAATTCCTGAAATACATTTGCAGTAGCAAGCTGATACAGTGCTTGCTCTTTCCAGATTGCTCTCCCTTAAAGCCATTGTAAATTGGAAGTAAACCCTTGGCAGCAAAATGCCTTGAGTCTGCAGTAACCAATTCTCCAACATCTGAGAAAGACAGAAATAGGAACACTCAAATTTGAAGGGAGAAAGCACGGTAACAGGTACCTCCTCAGGGTGATGGATCTCTAGTAAGTGAGCAAATGAGTGCCTCCTGCGGGTCTAACAGGCTTGGTTGGTTACTAACCTCAGCTATTGTAATTCTTTGCTATGTAGAATGCATGTTTGTATGAGAATGTCTGTGTGGGTTCCCAAGGTGCAGTGAAGACAGACAGCACTGAGAAATATATGCATTTACTGAAGTATTTAATGTTAGTCCTTCATAAAAATTACTTTACCTTCAGCATATGTAGTACTAGATGTATTTAAAAATGCGTAATAAAAAGAATGCTCAAACACTCTTCCCCAGAATATTTTTTTCCTTTGAGAAGAGTAAGAGCAGCACTAAGCTATTTGTTTTTATCTGCTGCAATTTTACAGTTATTTCTGTGGGTTTTTTGATACTCAGTTCCACTTCCTATTTCATGCACATTTTATGGTAACATTGATTTCTTGCACTACTCTGGAGAAATTTGCATGCACATTCTTTCTCAGAGCTGCAACAGGACGTTTGTTGGTATAGCAGCATCAAAAATGTAACAAAACCCAAGAGAGCAGAAAGCAGGCCTGCACACAGGATGTGAAGGAAAGAATAGGAGAGTGTCCTGTCATCCGTAGAGCTATTGGTCTTGAACCAACCCAGAAGGCCCTTATAGAGCCTACAGAGGACCAGAATATCGTCTATAAAGTTGAATTATGGAAGTTATCTGTTTTTTTGTGGTTGTCATTAAAACCATATTAAAAGTACAAATCATGAAACTAGCAGAATTAACAAGAAATATTTTACAAATTGGTACAAGTGCCTGACATAGAAGTATGGCTTCTAGCACTGTTGTTTCATTTCAATGTAATAATACAAAATCACCATAACATGTATATTGACTCAGTCCTAGTTATAGCAGAGACTTGCATTGATTTCTATACCATATTTTCATTTTAGAAGAAATTTTCCACAGAATACTCTACCATGTTTCTTTTTTTTCTTTCAGATCAATTAAAACATGTTGTTTCAATAAATCATGCTGGTTTGAATGCTTCTAATTTCTATTAAAATGAAAACATTTATTTCAGTATTAGTAGTAATAATAAATATTTTGTTTCACTAAAAAAAACATGCAAAAATTAACACACTTCTGCAAAATACATTAAATATGACAAACTATATTTTTAACAAGAAAGTGTTCCATCTGGAAACTTCTGGAACCACTCCACTCAACGGCATTTCTTTTTCCCACTGTAGATATGCTACCTGTGTCACTGAAAGTAACGTTTATTTATTTATTATAAAAGAATCCATCATAGCCACCTGTAACTTATGTTCCCCCACATCCTCATACGAAATCATGAACAGTGGGCAGGTGAGAAGAGAAACACTGTCCACAGCCATCTCTATTTGAAGACCTTTGCTATTTGCTCATTCAAACACCACAGCAGCTGATTCTTAACAGCATTGATAGTGGGATTCATACTGACTGCATGTGCTCTCAGAGAAACAGTTAACTATAAAGCAAATTATCTTGTCTTTTAAATGTTTGTCAGACACGAGACAAAGCAATGTTTTGAGAAAGACTGAAATACTGTTTCATCCGTCCGGGGAAAACTGTTCCAGAAGTAGGTGATCTGACCAGTATGTAAAACTGGAGTAGATATTTAAGAAATACCAATACCAGGAAAATAGGAATAAACAATATACAATGGGTATATTGTATACAATTGCACCAACAGGTGAAAATCTGAAACTGCTTTGCGGCAAACTTCAGTTGAACTAATGAGATACTGACCTACCTGAAATGCAGGATGAAATCAAGTATTTAAGTGTCAAGGCCTATGCAGACTACAGATCAATCTGAACAGCTTAGATGTCAGGAGACATCAAGAATCTCTTCCACTTGAAGAATATTCCTTCTGGTAGAACTCCTCCTGGTTCATAACTGAATCTAAGGAATTACAGTCTCTGTTCAGTAGCCATGCAATCAGGTACTACCATGCATCATAACAAAATATCTGGCTGCAAGCAAGATCAGTTCACGAACAAATATCTGAAGTTGGGTTTTCAGTCAGATTTCATTGATCATTATGCCCATTAAGAATGATTTTTCTTTCTTTTAATTGATTTTGATAATTATTTTGAAATCAGAAGAAACAACATGAAGAAGACAAGATGTTACTCCATTGCAGGGATAAAACATCCAAGCTGATTTTATGCCTCCCTAGAATAAAGGTTTTGAAATTCAGAGTTATCACTGAAGGGAAGAAAGTACTCCTTAATTTCTGTGACTGAGATGAGAATTTGCAGTTGTGGTTGGATAAACTGCTTGCTCAAAAAAATTGCTACAGTGACAGAAATTTGCTACTATTGACTCCTCTGAAGCAAGGACTATCAGCATTATCTTACTCCAGTGATACCAGTTTTAGAAACGTGTGGTCTCATTATAAAAGGGAAAGTGTTCTCAGAATGCACTAACAGCAATTTTTGGCTATGTCACTTTAGCTCACAGTAACAATTATTTTAGTCAAGATTACTATTGCAGCCATACTGCAAATATTGGTTATAGGCCTTAGGTTCTGTGCCAGTGATCTAAATAATAATGAGGAAACTTGGTTTTTTTCTGCTTGACACAGAGAATAAAATACAAGGCAGGTATATAGGATATGTATCCTCTGTAGGATCAATACGGATAAAGTGACATGTTGAGTGCATACTGCTGTAATCAGGGCTAGTCAGCTATTGTTATTTATTCCTTTGCTGACTCAATGTTTCTGAATGAAACACTGCAATCCTCTCACTCCTTTAATGCTTGGAGAATCACCACAGGAAATGTATAGCAATTAAGGTTAAATAACCTCACACTACCCAACTCACTATACAGCACTACCCACAAGGGATTCTGGAATGTCTCTAAAGTCACTAGCAAGGAAACCTCTCAGTTCAACACCAGACACTCGCAGGACACATGGTATTTGTGAGCAGCAAGAACTAGGCTGCTCCCTAAGGAAAAGTAAGCTTAGAGCAATCACAATGTAGGCTGGGCAACTACCTCACCAGCAGGGCACAGTCCCACTACACCTAAGCCCAGGACACAGAGCAGGATGGTGACAGCAACAAGTCCAATCAACAGCTCAGTAATCATCAGACAAAAGCAAGGTAACAAACCAGGTCCAAGACTGATCCAGGAAATCAAAAAAACTCAGTAACAAGGATGAAGACAGGTACACCAGCCATGTCTGAGCTTAAATGGAGCTACTAGGACCATGGGTAGAGGAGGGCCCAGGTGAGGCTGGTCAGGGCAATTAAGGCCTATTAAAGCCCTCAGAGATCTGACACTTACAATGGACAATGACAGTACAAACAAGTATAGTTTTGAGTCCATTTCAGATGCTTGGTATCTCATTCTAGCACTAATGACTTACATGAATTGGGTCTTGTCAGGTTTGTGTGTAACCAACATGGTCTCCAAAGGTACTGTGCCAATACCGATGTTATTAATAAAAGCAGTAGTTCTCAGTGACCACTCTATAGTTATTCTTTTTGTTTACTTTTCTGTAGAAGACATCCCTAGTCTGCTGAACTGTATCATTCATTTACTGGAGTACAGGTAACAACTGTGAAGCAGCATTCATGAGGATAAAAAATGGCATAAGTGCAGATGTCTTTATCATGGCTAGTTGGCCTCAGTGGAGGGAACACTATTCTCACAGTCTCAGTGCTCTTAGGATGTTGTCAATGTAATTAGTGTTCAAGATTTAGTATCACTGATGATTTTGCCATCTTATTGTATAAAATCTAGGATCCGCTTTTTCACACATCTGATGTGAAACAACAATTCCCTGTACAAACCCAGAACCAGATGTCCCTTAACTTTCACATCCTCAGAAATGACGGCTCACAAGCAATATATTAGGGAATGCAACTTTCCCATATATAAAGACACTTGCTAATACGGCCTATTCTTTCAGCAAAAAGCTTCCACAGTATTTCATCTGAAATAGCATGCAATAAAAGAAGGGCTGTACAAGTGGAGTACAAGAGGTCTTCTGCTGTCTTGAAGCTCAAGAAAAGGCAGCAGATTGGACACTCTTTAGCTTTACTCTTACTGGAATGGGCAGCAAGCGGTAACAGAGAAAGGATGATTTCATTAACACCCTCAAACAGTAGCCTGAAGACTCACAGGAATTATGCACAGCTCTAGCAAATGCCACTACTTAAAAAATCCATCTCTACCACATTAGTTGAATACTCATCTATAATATTCTCTACACAGACATACCCAAAGGAGATCAAGACTTGTGCATGTTTTGTTTTTCTTAACTACCTATGGAATTATTTCAGTTACAGTCTGCTCGATATCTTGGCACCTGTTGTATAGGCAACTGCCCAGAAAGGGTGTCTGAAAACATTTGATTTCACCCTGTGATTTATCTCACACTTTAGGTGCTTGTTTATTAATCAACAATCTCACACCCTGCTGTGTGTTATCATTTTCAAGGAAGCAACAGAGCCATTAGCGTTCAGTGTTTCTTGTTTTGTATCTCACATCTGAGGCAGAATTAACCAACACACCTGAGATTTAATTATATTAAACACCAGCCTATTTCTCTCTTTCATGCAGTTCAGCCTTTCCCTGCGGTTCTACAGCTTCAGGGACAGGGCTGCAAGAATTCAACAAGTACTTCAGCAATATCATCTATACGCTCATATTCACATTTTTAAGTTCCAGTATCAACTGATCTACTTTCTTATGAAAAGATTTTTGTGAGTAAAGTAGATATTGAAAAAAAATATAGGTTAAAGTTTAGAAAAAAGTATTCATCCCAAATACATTTCTGAATTCTCACACTCATTCCTGCTTTCCCCTGTGATTGCAGAATGTGAATAACTTCAAAATATGAATATTCATAACAGACCATTTGTCTCAGGTTCCCATAGCATCATTGAGAATCACTTATATGAAACTAATTATTTCACAAAAATTTAAAACTCAATTTTCTTTTACCTTCATTTGCCCCTTATCCATTGCGAACCCCCCAAATCAAAGACTGGTGTCAGGAGTAGTTCATATTTCTCTTTTAAAAGGCACTTATGTGAAACAATTAAAACTGGCAGATAAAATGCTGACCTTACGCAGTCAGCTACCAGTAAGAACAGCTTATCTACTTCCTTTAATGGAAACAAAAATTATGGAAGCCTCACTGGGTATACTTCTCATCAGCTTGCCTGATTTGTAGACATAGACAGTTGCCTGAGGTGTTCAAATATTCTCTTTTTATAGATATATATCCTCTTTATTAAGTAGCATTTCATACTAAAATGAATTTTTGACGACACAATCATTTTGAAATCAAGTTATTCAATTGGTTTTTTTTTATTTTGCTTATTTTCTCCCACTCTAGTGTCAGTTATTTGCTGATCGCATATAATTTGATACTGTACTTTAAGACAACCTTAACTTCTAATGGCTCCCAGTAAAATGGTCAATAAAAGCAGTCCAAAACAGAAATGAGAAAAAAAGTAGTAATGATGAGGTACTTCAGTGATATTTCAGATTATCAGTATTATATCTCTTGGGAATTTGTCTGTATCTTGATGGTTCATAAAATACCACTAATTACAATGGACAGTGATCTACATATGCTTTTTAGTATATCTACCTGCATGTTTTAAGTAGTTCCAGCAGTATCAGGATAAGATTGAGAATAATCACTAGAAATATCAAAATCTGTCTTTATTTTTTTTTAATAATCATAGCTGTTTTAAAGAAATAGCAGAATCAATGTTGCAAAACAGGAACTAAAGGGCAAGAACAAAAAAAAAAGAAGTTTTGTGTTTATACTGAAGTAAAATTACATGTCATTGCTTTCAGATGCTGATTACCTGATACATGTCTCTAACATTAATAATGCTGGCAGATAAGATATTTTACTGATGGCAATGGCTAACAGATCACCACTCAATGTAGATTTATTCTCACAGTGTCTTCATAATTTTAAATGACAGACTCTGAAGTTTCTTGCTTCTGATCTATTAAGAGTGAGTAACAAATTACCTTCCCATTGCTTTAAATGGAAAAAGACCAGGATTAGGCTATATAGGACTCCTATCTCTGCAGCTCATTTTGATGCATAAGCAAGTTTACTAATATAATCCAAATATTGTGGAGCTAAAGCTCATCTTACTTAGAGGATTAAGAACAATTAAAAGTGTATTATTATATAGTCCCATTCGGTTTCTTCATAAAGGTGTTTTAGCTGCAAGTCACAAATGAACAACCGTCCTGTAAGGGCTTATTCCACAGGTAATTAAGGCTCTTATAGAATGAGTGCTTGTATTTTTCAGGAGGAAGGTTCTGGCTATGAAAAACAGAAGTACTCCGCAGGTTAAAGCGGAAAAGTTTTAGTCAAATCTCTCTCTGCATTCACAGACAAGAGAAACAAGGATAAAAGACATTTTAAAAAGAATCAGAGCAAAAAGAAAGGTTTATACAGGAAAACAAATCCATTTGAAGGACCAAGATGTTTTGAAATCCTATAGAAAGTACTATCAATATGATATATTTTGATTTGTGTTGTATTTACACTGAGCTAGGCTGGTATTTACATTAAGCTGGCCTGACTCAATCAAAAGCTTCCATTATCCTTTAATACTGCTGCATAAGCACAGAGAGCGATCCAAATGCATTCTATCTAATCAGCAGTTACAAAGAGGAAAAAAAACAGCTGAATGAATTGTGGTCACTTGCCATTATTAAGTGTTTTATCATAAACTAAAAGAGGTGTAAATAGCATTTGTTATATAAAAGGTCCTTCTCAATGTCAGCACATTTGAAAATACATATACTACTTAAAGCAACCCTGAAAAAACAATGTATGAAAATACACAATATCGAAATCTATATGGAACTGTAACTTAAAGTTATAACACTTTTTAACTTTGCAAATATTAATTCAGGTAAAATTTCATGGGTGATTTTCATTTATAGTCGCTTTGCATTGATTAAGACATTGAGAATATTATTGTATCTTTTTGAATATATGTAATTTAAGGTGGTAAAACTGACATGTTTCTCCAGAGACAGGTAGGTTATAGCATGGTATTGATATAGCACATATCAATATAGGTACATCACAGTATTGGTAATTAGTTCTTCCTTTTCTAAGTTGTGAAATATCATTTTCCCATTACAGGTCGGAATGAAAAACGGAAATGTCGTAATTTTTTACATAACAACAACCAGAAAATGAAACAAAATGGAAGCACGTCAATTAAAACCTTTTGCTTAGATATTCAAAGTGCCTAATTGTGATGAATGCTGGACTGGCACAAATTAACTAATTCCAGAATGAAAAGTCATTTTGAAATGAAGTATTTCATTTCATTGAAATAAGTAAAACAGGATATTTCATTATTCTCAATTGTAAATTATATAAAAAAGGGGGCATTTCTTGAAGCAGACTCTGGGGAATTGTTCCAGCTTAAATGAATCAGCATTTTTCCATCAGAAATGTAATAAAAATTCTTCTCAATGATATATAGAAAACATCTAAATTACTTTGCCATAAAGATTTCTTTGTTCTTTGGACTTCTCCTATAGTTTTTGTTTGATTTCATACTTGCCACTCTTTATAATTTGTTCTAGTGTAACTAACAACTTACTTTTACTGAAATATCTGGGTCTCTCTGCAGACAAACTATGTGGATCTCAAAACACCATGAGACTTGTAAGTCCTAAGAATATTTGGAGGGGATGAAATCTTGGCTTCACTTGATGTTATAGTAATTTTACTTTCAGTCACCACAGTAGAATCTGGATATCTGCAGTGGTCACTGATTGCTTAGTAAAATCATACACCAGTATTTGATTCTATGTAAAACAATAATAATCTGAGGAAAATAAGGACACAGAAAATACCAACAGATGTATTTTGTATCTTTAGAGGAACTGCTCCAAGTGATTGTTATCATTTTCCTCCAAAAAATGAAAAAGAAATTCAACTTTTTAACTTTAAACATCCTATTTCTAGAAAACCCTTTCTCTTATACTTAGTTTAAAAGAAAATACTTACTGAAATTAAAACATAAGGAATATCAATGAGATTTAGAAAAATGTGGTATGTGCTTTCAGCATAGCTGCTTTATAAATTTTCATAGTCATGGTAATAGCAGTGGTATTTTACAGCCTTTGTTTATTTGCTTTTAATGAACAGTAGCTAAAAAATGAGCCAAATTTTCTTGGCTGCAAGCAAAATCTTTGCTACTTTGGGCTTTTTAACATTCTCTCCAATGGCATTTATCTAGCTGATCACCTTCTGTTCTTTTGGTAGGATACTATTTCTGTATGTTATACATCTGTGGTACTCATAGAAAGTTTACTCTATTTCAAGTACACTCAGATATGTGTCAGAATTGGAGTTGATGAGATAAAACAGTGCCACTGGAGAACATATTCTCCTCTAGCATAGTTCTGAGGCTGACTAATCCTTTGGAATCTCTCTCCACATCTGGAATAATTATTTTCTCACACACTTCATGTAAATTAATTCAGTCTAAACATTTACCTTCATCCTCAACTACTCAAGCACTGTTGAAAAACTTTGAATGCAGCTTTGCTGAAAAATGCAATGAACTAATACCTAGTAAGAAGTATGATTTACTAGAAATATCACCTGAAAAAAATACAAAAGCTATAAAAGCCAAATTAAAACTGCAAACTACCTATTCTTTTTGGAGATAAATATAATATTAACCATTGTTGCAATAAATAAAGCACTACTAAAAATAAGGATAAGATAAATATTAAATGAACACTTGATTTGGATATGTTGTTGTTTTCTAATTAGTTTTCTAATCAGAAAATTTACAGTTCTATGCTTCAGTTCAGGCTTACTGCTTTAAAGCACTTTTGTATGAAGTGACTCACTGTTATTGCCTTGAAAAACAGAATTCTGACTGAGGGTTGTAATATACTTTTCAATGATAAATAATTTATTTGTATCCTTTTTTGCCATAGAATTTACATTACCTATAATTTCTACAGCTCTGCCTCCTATTATAATGAGCCACAAATGATTAGTGTGTTTATAACCCACATCAAAAAGAACTAAAATCATCACACAGGCTTTATACAGCAAATTAGTCTTATCTGTCTTTCACAGGAGATACCAGAATCAAGCTAGTCATATTTTAGCTGAAGTCTGCAACAAACCTGGAAACTTGGATCTACTTTAGGTGACTGTATCTCATGAACAGATTCAAGATGCTTACTCTCAAGCTTTAGCTACTTCCTCACAGTGTATAAAATCAATAAAAAGCTTTGAACACCTTCAGCTGAAGCACTATCCTGGATGCTTTATGAGTGGATCCCAAACTGCACAGGGGTGTGAAGTCCTAGGCATACCTAAGAACATATGTTTTGTTGTGCTTCAGAGCTAAGCAGAGAGATGCACAAATCCTCTGTATTCCTGGACAAATCTGAAAAGTTAGTCATGCATGACCTTGCCTTAATAAGGTATCGTATGGTTTGGGCCATAAATGTCTCTATAGAAACTACTGAAGATGAAGAGATCCTTTATAGAACTTTTCCTTAATTTCATTTGAAAGGACTGAGCCTTCCACCGTAAAAATAAAACAAAATAAAGTTACCTCAAATAAAGTGTAAAATTTCTAAAGCTGTTTTGACCTCAGATAAACTTTTGTTGCTAGCCTTAGGGAGTTCTTAATGTACAGCTGCTTAAGAAGAAGTTGCTATTAATATCCTATGAGGACAGATACCATTCTGTGAGGTTCAAAGGACTTGTTCACTTATCACCTACCATATTAAGTTTTAATTTTATTTTTATGTTGTATATAACCAGTGATAAGCTTGTTGCCGCTAAAGCATCTAAAAATCAATTCAAAAATGCTTTTAAAAAGGTGTGGAGAGACAGAGGTGGGTTATAAATGGAACTGCTGACAGACCTTATCTTTAGTCTTGAATATCTCTTGGTCATGCCTCAACATAGCTCTGAAAATAAAGCTCTAATTCTAATTTCAACTCTGCTGAAAGTTAGCATTCTCTTTTGTTTATTTTTAAAATATTTCTGTATTTTGATGCTTTCTTAACTGAAATAACAAAGGCAAAAAACTCTGTGTGTGTGTGCGTGTGTGTGCATGTGTGTGTGTGTGTGCGCGCGCGCGTGTGTGTGTGTGTGTGTGTGTGTGTGTAGCAGGGAAGGGTTTACCACTTTTAAGTCTATACTTCTGAATCTTTTCTGTGGAAAAAAAATAGCAGAAAGGGTGAAAGGTATGAATATATTTGCCAAGTTAATGAACTTTCCAAATAGCAACTTAGAAAATCTATTTGTTCTTACCTTCCTGAAGCCCTTTCCTCATGTTAAAACATTGAAAATTTCACAAATTCACTACTGGTTCATAACCTACCTCTGTTTTCTTGCTACTTGCACAAAACTACAAAAATGAAGGACTTCTCTGATTGTTATTCTACAGTTTCTAACTTAATTCATATTTGACAGAGAAATCATGGTGATTTAAAAAAAAATCCAAAGTTTTAGACTGCAGTCAAGTTACAAGCTGTCATTATATGAAAAGCTTTTAATTAAAATTATAAATCTCTACAAAATAATCTGCAAAATCTCCATGGAGTTTGCTGAGAGGCCATTTTTCTTGGTACTACCTATTGCTATACCAACGAATTATGAGAATAATCATGCCGAGTCTGCCACTTAAAAACCTCCCCCAGAAACAAACTAAATAGCAAAAGCATACGGAATGTATTCAGACACCATCAGATGGTCACTGGAACCCTTCATCTCACCAGCACACCCAGCTGCCCAGGACCAAACGCACTACGCTTCCTAGGTCTGAACACAGAAGACCAGAAGTACAGAGAGAGCTCTGATTCTTCTTTGTACATTTGTACAAAGAAGCCTGATATATCAACACTGAAAAAAGACAAACAGCATGACTTGTCAGGACTATGCCTTTATGAAGGACAGTTACCTCTGTAGTTTCTTCCTAAATTATGTGGCTCTGTTGCCCTTTTGAATTCTAAGACAACTGACATTTCTATGTCTCATCCAAAGTTCTCTGATTTAGATGTCGGAAAGCCTCCACATGAGATGCAAAGATGGCATATAGATAAATTCAGATTTTTTTAGGTTTTTTCAGATTTTTTTAGAAGAAGGAATTTAATTTGCGTAATTAAGTGACTAAATACTAAACAAACTCATAAACATATATTAAGACTTCATATATAAACAGTTTACACAAATTATATATAATGGGTATTTAAATAAAAGGTTAAATCAGTGACACAGAATCTAATTGGTCAGTAGATAGCTTGTAAACATGATGAAACAATTTTCTACTGATAAAGTGTGTTTTCTATATGACACAGTATTAAGACCCTTAATGTGCTTGAATTATCTAACATTAATTTATAAAATTTATATTTATAAAATGTAGATTTAAAATAAAATCTTGTCATAGTGTATATAAATAACAGAATTTGAAAACTGAACTACTAGCAAAAATATGAAAAAAACCCTAATTAAATATAGGTTTATTCTGAATACGAGGAATATAGCATTGATATTTTTAAGCTATTTTCCATCATGGTTCAAGTGGACTCTTGATCGAATTAATTACAGCCTGGAAAGATAAGTTCTGGATAAGTGGGCTGTATAAGTAACTGAATTATAGCAGCCATTAATATGAACAATTAAATGGGTAGTTATACTAACAACCATAAAAGTCCAACTGACATAAATTACACTCTCTTAGGTGATCCATAAATGCTATTGGTAGCAATGCAATTACTTTCCTGGATGATATAACAATTAGTGAACATATTAATGGGTTGATAAAGCTTATTATCTATGCTTCTTGATTAGCATATGGATATGTTAGATATACACATCTGTCTATATTATTTTGTCAACTAATTGTACTGTTTTCATTTTCAGTGGAAATGCATCATAAAAAACTGATGTAACAGAGTGAAAAATCAAGCCTGGCATGGATTGCAAATGGTTTCCTCAGAGTGATGCTTAAATAGAATATTAGCAAGAGACTACACAGGGTTTGTTTTCTTCCATTGTGTTTTTGCTTGTGCCCCAGAGATGGAATTTTTTTTCCTGATTCCAACAGTGTTAACAAGCATTAACCATTTCCTAAACCATATGAATAGCTGAGTAGGGAGGGTCCTCTGTTTCCTCTAAGGACTGCTGAAGAATGGATTTGTTAAGGTACACATTCCCTAAAGCTATACCTAAGTCTGGTAAACTAAATGAGAAACACAGGGGCTTCTAGGTGCTAATCCATGAGGATTATTTCATTATCTTACAGAAAAATGGAAAAGGTTGCAGAACATGGAAAAATACATCATTTGCTTCTCCAATAGAAACAAGAAAGCAAACTCTATAACTTCCTTACGGTAAGACATGAAAATATTGAAGATTTTGCTGTTTTTTTCCTGATGTCCATAAATTGTTAGCTCACACTTCTTTACTCTATTTATAGTTCTACAATAAATTTGTGCTTAAAGACTATCAATTTTTTTTTTAATTGTTGGTTGAGTAATAGCATTCAGACCTATCCTGTTGTGGCACAAAAGACAAATAACATAAAAACACATTTTTTGTGATTCCTTAGGCAAAATATCAGTAAAACAGTTCACACCAGGTAATTGGTTGAGAATTTCTCTTGTAGTAATCTTTGAGAAATGTTTTTCCATTATTTCCTGAATTAACTTCCTATGAAATATGGAACTATGTTAAATTGTCTGTGTGTGTCAGAACTCTACAGGAAGAGAGGCAGAGGTCTATTACTTCTGATTCTTACCTCTGCAAGATCCACTTGTTTCAGTGGGATACACAGCACAGGATTATTGGTGGATTGGGACTAGACAACTAAAATGTGAGAGCTGCAATAAAGACACCACTTTTTAAACCAACAACTCACTCTTAATGTGATCTTAATTGTAAGAATCTTGAGAATATAACACAAGTAAACTGAGAAGCTGATAATGATTTATGATGGTCAGGCACCTCTTATTCCCAGTATTAAGCTCATAAGAAACTATCTAAAGATTACTGCAGAATTTAAGACTCTAATATGATTTGGTCCATTATTCAAAATAGGATTTAAACTTTTCAGAAGGTTTGGCATTAACACAGCAGCAATAGTACATACTTGTGTAAAAATATACTTAAAAATCTGCAGTTACTGAAAGAAATTTATTTGTACACCATTTGTTTTCCCTTGTATTTACACACTCACATGGGTAAAAGCAGATGAACTATATCTGTTGAGTCAGGGCAGGCATATAAAGACATCATACTAATACTGTACCATACTATACTTCACTATACCTTCATACTATTTTTTTGGCATTAATTTGGCTTAATTCATTTAATTTGGCGTTTACATTGGAAAAATCATTCTTACCTTTTTAAAACTAGAAAGTTGGGCCTTTATGCCATTTGTGAAAAAATACTCCAAAAAGCAGATCCATAAAAGATTAACAGATTTGCATCCATTCAGTAAAATATTGTTTTGACTATAATTGACATTGACTGTCTTCAGAAAACTAAACTTAAAATGCATTGTCCTTACAGGTTTAATCTCAAGGATATTTCTCTGGAGAACTGTTTTTTGTTTTCTTGGAATGCTATAATTTGAGAAAATATATTGGTATTCAGATGAAAAAAAAAATCCAATTTTTATTAAGCCTTCCTAAACAGTCTTCACAAGCCAAAATAGTCAAAGTGAAGATGAATAAAAGAAAAAGAAAGAAGAATAAAAAAGACAAAAAATGAAGAGTGAGAAAGGAATCAAATTAGAATTCTCTGAATATTAATATCATTATTATTATAATTTCATCTACAGCATACAGATATCACTGTAATAAGAACCCCAAAAGAATCACAGAGAGGAGGCATCCAAAAAGAGTCTGTGTCAACACATTAGATGTTATCTCAACCAAAACTGCCTTTTGCTTTCATCTTCAAGAGCACATTAGCACACTGTGTTGAGTAAATAGAGACTGTTGATCATAAATCTCTGAAGCTTGTGGAACATATTTATCAAGTCAATCAGGTTACAGTTTGGCTTCATACAGGAAACAGAAGTCAGCTATCAACAGCATCACAAATCTAGTACACTTCTATGATAAATGGGATGCCAAATTTTGCACACAGACATGAATGCAAGAAATTGTGTTCTGCGGACTTCTACATATATAGCTGAGCACAAACATAGCTGATTTTACTGTGCATCTAAGAAGGTAATTGGAAGACAAGAGGCAGCAAAAAAGATTTCTGAGAAACTGATTCTCATACAAAGGTCAATTTTTTTCTCAGTTATCCACTTGAAAACTGTCTCTAGCCTCTGTCAGTGGTGAAAAAAATTTCAGAATGGAAAATCTGGACATATATTTTTATTTCAGTTCATCATTCTCAAGAGACATTTGAATCAGTTGTGCTACATTCTAATCTACCTCACCTGAGCTACTACACTCTAAATTATTTAAGGAGAGAAGTTGCTGTCAGAGGAATAATTATTTGCCAGGTATTCCTGCTGTAAATAATAGAAGTGAAGTTGCAATCACCTATCCCTTCAACTGATATTGACTTGCAAATTGATGAAGAGTAGCTTTGGATCTTAATGTTCACAGGCTATAGCATTTTTTATTGTTTTCCCTTTACTGCAAGGCTGAATGCTATATTCTTAGTTAATGCCAATTGAATCAAAAGGTGTTCTTTCGGTATTTCTGCAGGCCATGAACAGACTGACATTTTTCTTAAAGGGAAACAAGATAGATTATCCGTCAAACTTTGAATCAAATAAAATAAAACAGAATCCTCAGAAAAACCATGGTGTCTCCTGAATTCATTATTCTCATGACTACAGTGTGATTTTGAGTCACATCTCCTTAAACTTTATGAAACCAAATAGTTGCACTAGAGTGTACAGTAGGCAAAGCTCACACTTTATTTCAAAATCAGACATAAAAAGCATATGGCAGTATCATTCAAAAAATCTTTTCAATGTAAACCTATGTATCAGAGTCAAACAGCCTGGTTTATATAAAAGCAGACAATACAGAAACTGTTGCTGACTGCTCTGCAAATACCAGGGAAAATAGGAAAGGAAAAAAGCTAAAAAATGTTGTTTGCCCAAAAGAACAAAATAGTTACAACCTGACCATGATGAAAATTTCAAAATCAGAAAGGAGGTTTATAACGCTTCAAAGAAATTAGCTTATTCCCACTAAGAACCGTCAGGGAAAATGGTAGTTTTAAGATGGTATTTGATGGCTTTGGTAAATGGGATTATATGCTGGGCTTCAAAAAAAGGAGATTGAATTTGATGACACAATAAATCTCTTTCCAGTCCTATTTCTTATGTATGTGAACTGAATTGCCTTTTAGAACTAGAAATTGTCATAACAAATCCCCCTACTCTTAAGCAGAAAAACTCTGTTTGAAAGCTTTAGTTTCCTTTTATGCTTTCCACTCTCTACAGACATCCTCAAGGACATTCTTCTGTGTCAGGAAGGAAGCTAAAAGATACCATCACTCCAGAGATTCTTGTCATTCCAGATCAGGGACTGAAATGAAACGGTACCAGCATTTTCTGGGATCATCAGTTTCTGCAGAGTTTATTATTAATTTTTAATTAGATTTTGAGAAATGAGGTATTTCTTATGCTGAATTTCTTATAGTATGAGTTTTTATATAGACAGACTGAAACTATCACTATAAAAATGATGAGAATTATGCTTCTGCTTTTATGTTGGGTGAACTCTAATGCTTGACAATTTAATAACCAGTTTTTCATACTGTAAGACCTGAGTTTCTTTAACACTTTTGCTTGCTTAGTGGCAAGCCTACATTTGTAAATCTGTCTGAGCTAATTAGTACTGTCCATCCACGTACGTGCACAAATATCTGATAACGTTGTGGTAATGGCCTGCACAAAAGTAGCCTCGCAAAATGTGCATGGGTCTCTGACACCGTATAATAAAAATCTGAACTAGTGAATTAAAATAATTTAACTGCTGATTGTTTCACTGCTTAAATTATTTCCAGAGTTCGGGATAAAGACAGAGTTTTAATACAAAACAATAAAATTTTAACTGTTTAGCCTTGACCCAGGCAATGTAGAGTGCATACATATTTCATTATATTTCAGTGACAATTGCAGAAAAACCTTCCCAAATAAACATTTTTCTCTAAGATTCACTCTAGCAGAGAGACACAGAGGTATAGGATTCCTTTGTTAAACCACATAGAAGGCAGAATGTGATTCACTATTAATCTGAGCTTGGTATGACAGTAAGTGCAATACACAAATGTTTTTACTGAGAGCAAAAAAAAAAAAAAAGTAAAAAGGCAAGGGGGAGAATTAATTTAATGGTCTGATATTGAGAAGCTCAGGGCCAAATTCTTTTCCAATTAAATCAATAGGTTATAAGTCAGGAGAGAATTTGGTCTGGAAATGTCAAAGGAGAGTATCAATGAGAACTGAGGACCTAATTCTTTCCAAAATTCCAGACTTTTTGGAGACAAAATATGAAGACATTAACATTTCTCTTTATGGGTAAATCATATCTTCTAAGTTTGAAAGAAAGATATGGAACAGCATGAGAAAACACCACCAAGACAGTATTTCTGAAGCCTTTATGTTAAACAGTCTGAAATAAAAAGGATATCTAACTAAATATACGGACCCACAAATTATATTTTAAAGGACACAAGAGCAGATCCTCACCTACAGCAGATTAGTAGAGCTTCAATGACTTCAAATAAACAATGCATATCAGATGAAAATCTTACCCATAAACTTTCTTTCCAGGGAACTTGTGCATGTGTTGCAGTGAGCAGTAAGTGCCAACCCCAGGCTTAGGTGGAATATGAAGTATATTGCACAATAAATCATAGCATAATTTATGTAGGAGGGATCTTTGGAGATCATCTGGTTAACCTCCTGCTCCAGACTGGGACACCTCATAGCAGGCTGCTCAAGGACTTGCCCATTCAAGTTTCCAAGAAAGGAGATTTCACAACCTGGGCAACCTGTTGCACTGTTCAACCACCCTCGTGGTGAAATTTTTCTTGCTAGTATGTAATAGGAATTTCCCTTGTTGCAGCTTGTGTCCATCACCCCTCATCTCTTCACTGTGCACCTTTGAGAAAGGCCTAGCTTGCTGCCCTTTACATAGCTGAAATGAGCATCCAAGACCCCCCAAATAGCCTGAATAAACCCAGTTCTCTCAATCTCTCCTTTTGTGGCATATGTTTTAAATCCCTAATCATTTTGGTGACCCTCCTCTGGATTCACTCCAGTATGCTATATAGGACACCTGACAAAAGCCCAAATTTTGCCACAGGTATCATTTAGGCTGGTCCTTTGCTTCACCAGCAATGGAGTGATTTAACTGATTTCCATCCTTTGGTTTAGCCTCCTACTAGGAGAATCTCAAACTGATCATATTAGCAAGCCAGAGCAATAAAGAACTTCATGATTCAAAATACAGCTCCACCTTTCTTAAAAATATATACATATTTTATTTTAACATTTAATGTGAAAGTATTTAGAATTATTGTTTCTTGAAAATCTGCAGTCTATTACTATGCATCAATGACTTTTGGTACAAGAACAAAATGCCACTTTCCATTATATGAGACCAACATTTTAAAGCATGAAAGAACAAAATTATTGGCATTTTACCTCTTTTGAACAGAAAATCTATGTTATATTTCTTAATTCAGTATGTGGGAGGCAGAAATACAACAGATTTAAAAAAGATTAACGAGCGTAAGCTTTTTAGTCAAGCCTTTTGAGGCTATCACAGATAACTGACCTTATATGTATGGACTAATGAAACAGTTTTTAGTGACAGCACTTTCAGTTCTTCTAATGTTATTGTTCTTGTACTGCTGTTTTATTATTTGTTTTATAATTTGTTTTGATGACTATGTAAAGGAAAAGATAAACAAAATCAAAATATATATGTGCATACACACAGTGATCTTGAGTATCTTTATCTTACAATCACACATAAAATGCGTATAGAACCACGCAATGTACACATATTGATGTGTGGTGCCCATCAAGACTCCACAGTTATTTTTTCTCAGACTTTTAGTGTCAGAATGATAAATCTTAACATGTATGAGGCTAACATACAATCCTACAAAGACCTGTGAACATGAAAAACTTATCATATTACTTAATATTTAAGCATTACCTTCTATTCTAGGGAATAATAGCAATGTCCATATATATATCTGTGAAGGATCACAGTCTCACTGTGTCATATAATTTTGGATGTAATTATAAATTAGCAAATATTAGTAAACTGTGGAGTATAATTTAGGACAATTTTATGTTGAATGCAGATTGTATTTTGATGTGGAAAAAACAATAGGGAAGCATGAACCTAATCAATGGACACAATTACAATCTAGAAGAAAATGCAAATGACTACAATAAAATAGTTTATTGTTGTAATCAATTAATCATTAATTTGTACTTAAGATTATAACACATGGAAATAATATTAAATAATGCTTAGCAAAACTGAATGATTCATTAAATGTAATCAAAAGCAGCTGGTAGTAATCAAAGCGTAGGTACAGGAAGGTCATTATGAAAAATGAAGCCATTTTTCTCAATATATAACAAACCAGTGTCTTGAGTCAGTGATACAGAAGACAGATTTTGGTTTTTTTTCTTTTCTTTTCTTTTTCTTTTTTTTTTTTTAGGGCAAAATGCTGATCTGAGTTGTGGTCAGCATCTATCTGGACAATTTACATTGCCATTGTTGACACCAGCAGATGCACTCAGACTTGATTCCCCTCTTTATAATAGACTGTAGAGCTGCTGGCAAAGCATTCTTTGCAAGGGACCTTTCCTCTGGAATGTTTTTCCTTGCCAAGGTCTAAAATAGTCATAAACTGTTGACATTCTGGGTATGCTACAAAGTCCATCTGTGTGAGCTGACTGAGGCAGTAACGGGTGAGATATCTTGTGGGAAGGTGTGATGGAGGTGCTTGGGTCTTATGACTAGAAATTAAATGGGGTGTTAGAGAGTGGGAGGACAGAAGAGTGCTGCTTTTTTTGGAAGTTTTATTTATTGCAACCTCTACATTATGTTTTAAAATACATGCCAAGGTTGCTCAAAGTCTCCATTGGATGTCCTTTGGAGAGGTTTATTTTGGATGAAAAATCTAAATGAATGATGATTCCATTCCTAGTGTTAATGATTCATTTCATTTTTCAAATCTCTTAGAGATATCTCATAAATTAAAATCTGTGCAGAAGGCTGTTATTTTTCTAATATTTTTCTAAGCTAATAGGACTTCTTAAAAAACAAGGTACTATGCAGAATGAATAAGAATGCAAGAATCAACCCAAAAGATTTTTATAGGAAGAGCATGATGTTTTACAGCAGGGCTTTTTTGGTTAAAGTGCCCATGTTAAGCAAAATGTAATACAGTGATAGCACTGGTTGTTTGTCAAGGAAAAATAGGCAAATGTTTAAAACTGCAAATACATAGAGAAATAAACAAAACCACTATTAGAGTGAAAATCTGTCATGATATTTTGATAAAAGCATCCCTTATATGGCAAGGAAAATAATTAAAAAAAAAACAACTTTAAATAGTTGTTGACATCAGTTTCAAAAATATTCCATTTTACCTGTATTCTACACTAAGAATAAAACCAGAAACAGATGTCATTTTAATCACTAATCTTCATTTTATGGAGAATATCTGCATCTAATACAATCTAATCTTTGATTATGACAGTAATCAAGTCCTACGGCTCAGCTCAGAACAGCTCAGGTGAAGAAGGGTTGTAAATAACCAACATTTCAGAAACATTGGTTGCTTACTGCAGCTTTGTAAAAACAGTCTTGTAAGAGTTTTTTAGGTTCTCTTTTCATAATTATTTAAAAGACTCCATGCAAAAACCTTCTGTTCCACTGAAAGATTTCCCTGAAATTTGAATTTTAGCACTTATTCATATTAGACATAAAAGATTACTCACAGTTAAACTATGTGCATCCATTTCTCCATTTAATATATGACTTTGCTTTGTTTTCTCTAATGCCACTTAAGACAATAGGATCAAGAAAGTGACATTTCTAGAGTCTTTCAATTTTTCTCAGTAGCAAGTCACCCAATAAATGCAACACCTGAGGTAATTGTGAAAGATCCTCTGCACTAATTCTTTGCTGAGAAGTCTTGAGCCCTCGCTGTAGTCTTTCTAGATTCAAATTTAGCACCATAAAATACTAATTGGAAAAATTTGATCACACCTAATCTTTTTAGAGAAGTGGGGAAAAGTTAAAGAAATAGCTCACTATACACAAAACCATCGCTGTTTTCTGTAGGCCTGTTTTGAGGACAATATCAATTTTTCAGTATACAAAGTTCAGAAAGAGATAAATTTTGCCTGTCACAAATTCTGTGATTTGTTGTAAACATATCTAAAAACTGGACATCCAAATTACTCTCAGGCGAAGTATGTTAATGAAGCTACTTAGATGTATAGACACTAAGAACAAGATTAGTATATTTTTAGAAGTAAGAAGATACAAATTGTTGTCAATTAAGATGAAATATGTGAGTTTTTTACTTTTTTGTCTTCCATCTTTTGATGAATTTCTCTGTTCTGCAACCATTTTTTTAATGAGACACTAAATCAAATTTAGTTATGTCAACTTTTAAGTGCCCTTAATTTCTGCCACTTAATGGATAACATTCAGTGAAGATTTGTAAAAAAAATAAGAGTTCATGAATTAATAACTGGAACATGGTTCAAGTTTAAAGGAAATATATTTTGGGAGAGAAATTGAAGAGAAATTTAAAAATAAACATGAAAAATAATTTACATTTCATTTTCACTTATCTTAGCTATTCATTGGAAATAGCAACTGGTAATTTCGTACGAATACAGATCCTTATGTAGATCAGCATATCACGTTGTGGTGTATCAAGTCTCATGTAACAGTCACATAAACAAAATGTGTATTTGGAAATAAATTCTAAAAGTTTTAGAAACAGTTGTAGATAGAAATACTCACTACTTTATCCTTGCTTTTCTCAGCCTATTTTAATATTTTGGCTTTTAAACTATTCCTTCAAACACATATTCTTTCAAAACTTTTTTAAAAAAGAAGTATATAAAGGAGAATCCAGAAAAAAAAAAGAAAAATCATCCAGTTATTCCATCATCCTGTTTAAATATATTGATGGTCAGGCTTCAAAAACATTTGCTTAGCGATGAACAAGCTCACTTTGATTACTCTCCCCTTCTCCACATGCCTTTCTCTTCTTGATACTGTCTAATGTCAATCCAATGTCAAACTGGACAGCCCAGTAATGACTCTGGTGCCCTTGCAGGAAGCCATAAGAGCATTACTTTACACTGCAGGTAACCACCAGTAACAACAGTGTTTCAATTATGCCTAAACCCACCTAATCAAGATATAAAGTCCTCTGGGATTTTTTTTTTCTTTTATCTTTTCTTTTTGCTCATCATTCTTTACTGCACAATTGCTCATTCTGCTTGAAGAATGCTATAGACGCATGCTGAAGATTTCCAAAGCATTTAAAAACAACAGAAGGCTTTCCTCCCTGACTGCCTGTCCCTGCAATATAGATTGCACTGAAAGCTAGTTCCTATACTTTAAAGATTTTACATCTATGTCAAAAGCCAAGAATGTCCTAGTGTGCCTAGGCAGATGAACCCAGTGTGCCTAAAGTATGTCAGCTGCAATCAGTTCCAAAAAGCACTGAACTCAAACACTGAATTAAAACACTGAGACCAACTTATCCAAAGACAAAAACAAAAAAATGACATATAATGCGGGAATTATTATCAGTGGTGTAAATAGGTAGATAATGCAATCTCAAGACAATATGTGAGTGCCGCAACAACACATTTTACCCCCCCCTCTTGCCACCTGCAGAAACAACATACAGTTCTCATAGGCCATCCATAATCTTTCAAATCATAAGTACTGAATTTATACTTGATTTCTCATTCATATAGCATAAAAAAATCAGTCATCTCTGCTGTCTGTGAATTAGGCAAGGCATCACTACAAGTGAGTCCACACTTTCGCTAAAACCAATTCAATTCCGCGTGTCCCTCACCCACGCTGTCGGTACACAGGCAAGAATTACACATACACAAGAGCAGTATATGCCAGCTGAAGCAATGCTGAGGTAACACAAAGCTGTCTGGCATTACGTTCAAGATCAGTCTTTTAAAATCCCTTTTTTTGGAAAGCTGTTTTTTTCATATACAAGGTCAAGTTAGCCTCATGGGTCAGCTGAACAAATATATCTCTATATAAATGTACGAAAACACTTGGTCATCCCAGTAAATGAAACAAACACAAGAACAATAGCACAGACAAATAGCTGAAATAATAAGACAGTTTTACTTCATAAACCATGAGAATTTGCAGAGCAGGTCTCACTAAAGAAAGAGCCATATTAAGAGAATAGAAAATGCAAAGCTGATTGCAGAAATGACAGATCATCTTTTGGATGACAGTTTATACTTTATATTGATTGGTTTTAATGTTTTATCTTTGATATGCTTTAGAAAAGAAATAAGAGCCATTAAAACTATTCTTTTGCAGGTTGAGAGTAACTTCAAAACACAGTGGAAAAAATATATGAATAAATCGTCTCTCTTACTTTGCTTACTCCTATGTTGCAGTTCTTTGAACTAGTGCCAATACTGGCAGCCATAGATACACTGTAGCCACCAAGCTGCTACCTTGCTGCTGAACAAGCTGCAAAAGACGAGCTAATTGTGCTCTGCTCTTTCTTCTGTGAATAACAGCATCATCAGCATTCTCTTTTCTTTGCATTTTCTTTCATATAGCATGATGCTGAGAAGCATTGGAAGATGTAGAATGTGTTTCATATACAAGAAAGTGCTACAGAAATCTGGATTTCTAAATACCCCTATATTTGTTCCTTGGTATTTACCAATCAATTAAAACTACAAATGGAAACACATAAAGGGTTTTTGTTGCTGTTGTTTTGTTTTTAAGCAAAATAAAAGTAGATGGCATACTTTACATTCTAATGCATACAATTATGCAGATCACACACACACACACATTTGTTTCATTTTATGAATGCATTATCTAAAGAGAGAAAATCTTTCATGGCTAGAAATATTCATCATTTCAGAATGATGAATGAACCTTCAACATTAAAATTATAAAGCTGATTATTTTTATAAGGTTTGGACCTTATACTATATACAATAATAACCCAAATATTTAGGATTTTAAATTATTTGCAAATAATAGCCTAGCTTTCAAAATGCATCATTTTATAGGTTAAATTTCAGTCATTAGAGCGTAAGTAATTTCTCATCCTATTTAAGTGTAATTAAATACATTTCTTCTTGATGAAAGGGGCAGCACAGCAGAAAAGAACCTGTCAAAGGTGAGAAATTCTACTGCATACAAAGAAACTGTCCACGCACACAAAGTTAGGCTTATATATGTTTAACCAGATTGGGACCTGTGTCAGAGTTATTGAAAAGCAATAGAGGGTTTATCTTGCTAAGAAACTAAAGAAAACACTTTTCAAAGCAGGCCTTCTCTTCTGAACCTATAGGTAATGTAGGCACTGTGCACACATCTGGAATGCAGTAATATCTGATTTGCAGCCATAAGCTGCTTACCATTCTAAAGCTTAGAATAGAAATCACGCAGAGGAATGCAAGGTGTGAAACAGACTGTTCATTTATTATGTAAATGATGCAATATTTAGAGTAATGTACAGAAATGCCTTCTGATCAAATCTTATTGTCATAAGTTTTCTAAAAATATGCAGCCGGTCATGATTTCTGCTCCCACTTTTGGGGCAGAAAGAGGTGCTCTGTGTGCAATAGGGTCAATAAAACTAAATACCAGAAGAATTATAAATGTGAATATAATCATGTAAATTATAAATCATTCACATTTTTGCAATTTTTTGTATTTTGAAGAAAAATTAGAGAAAATAATAAATAATAAACAAAGGTATATATTTAAATTGATATGTTTGAGTGATAATGATAACATTTTTTAGGAAGTGTTTTACACTAGACAAACTTTTATTTTCATTGTCAGGGCAAGAAAGACTTAGCTAGTGACTGAGTGAAGCAGAAGAGCTGTTGTCACTTAATAATTATATTTGAGAATATCCTTTGTATCCTTCTCCAGGAAACCTGTGCTTTAGCAATCTGAAAATACTATATAGAAGACCAAAGTCCCTGTGTCTGAAAAGATAAACTCAGATACTAAAAATTTAATATCTAGTAAAGACAAGATTTGTCAGCCATTTCTGATTCAGGTGAATCTACTCCATCACTGGAAAAAGGAAATCCACTGTGTACTGGCAGCTTGACAGAAATAACCAGGGGCACTTGCACAGCCCTGCAAGATGGATGAGGGATGGTCATCCACCTTCCATGTCTGAGTCTCAAAATGCTGGTCGCATATTCCCTATGTGTAAGCTGGCTACAGCCATTATTCCTTGCTCCAGCCTCACTGGTCTTTCTCACTGGTATAGACTTCATACTTGCTTTCACTTCACAGAAATAGGACCTTACAGCACAGCTGGTCTAGGCCTTCAGGACCAGTGCTCGTTCCCATAATACCTCAGTAATCTATTTCTCTCTAGTGGCTCAATATGGTGAGCATTCTTGCTTTACTGAGCAAACAACACAATTCGAGACATAATAAATAATACATGCCCACTTTCTGGACTTCCACCAGACTCCATTAAGGCATTCTTACTCCAGCTCTGCTCTATAGATGATTGGTAGTTCAGATATCAGAAAATGGTCTACCAAACCAGTGTAATTGAAAATAAATAAATAAATATGCACTTACACAAATATTCCCACACACTTGGAAGACATGTGCTGGTGCCTGCCAGAAAGCATAATGGGAAGCCAGCTCCCAGCTTCTGTCAGTGGCTGCCTGCAGGCAGTTAGCTCTGTTGCTGTGCATGTTCACATCAACTCACATACACAAAGACTAGCTCATATAGACTCTAGATCTACAGGATTATCTGGTGAAAAGGCAATGCAATCCTAGCTCATAAACAAAGGCTTTCCAAGGGTACACAATATTTGCATATACAAACCATGAGTTTAATTGCATTTTGCATGGACTTCAATGACAACTGACTCTAGTTCTAATATTATAAGCTTACAGACTGCATGCCAACATGATCATGTGGTCAAGAGCTGCATGATATGTATGATGTGGTCAAGGAGGCTGGGATATATTTCACAGGAAGAAGGTGACAGCATTTCCTCAGGGGTTCTCTCGCCCCTGTGCAGAACGGAGCTATTTAGGCATCAGGGTGGTCCCAGGGCAATTGCTGATGTTGACTTACCGAGCAGCTGCTCACTTGCGTTCTCTGACTAACAGGGATTCAGATCACCAAGGAACCCTTGCTCCAGTACAGACCTAATACCACTCACATGACTAGTTTACGCTGTATATGGCAAAGCAGCAGTTCAAATAGTCTTGCTGTCAGGCCTAATTTCACAACCCAATTACTCATGTTAGATCACATCCAACTAGACTTTAGACTAATTTTGTTATGATTTAAATGTGAATATAAGATGCAGAGCATGACTTTCAAAAATCTCCTGCATCCAGATGGACAGGAGAATATGAAGTTGAAGTCTAAGTCTAAATTTTGTGGTTTTTATAAGTGGAATATTAGCACATGTTATAGTGGAAGAGATTAGCAGTTTTGTGTTTTCAACAAGAAATAAATCAACCTCCAGGAAAATTAGAGAAATAAGAAATCTTGATAAACCCCTGAAATCAGAAGGAAATCATAAAGTATCACTGTTCATGAGACAATCTTCATATGCTTAGGTGGTTGTCAGAAATCACATGCATTTGATTATCTTTTATAATTAAGCAGGTCTTTGAGCTAGCAATTCTTTTACTTCTAGAAATAAAAATTGAGGCAGAAATGTCTTTAAATATTTTCATATCATATGAAGACCATCCCCTTTTCTCTGCTTCAGACACTTCATACACAAACTGTAATGTGATAGAAAGACAGGTGTTCTCCAAAATGAATATTCATTTTGAAATGATATATTACACAGTAGTTTTTTTGTAACTGGTGATTCCATGTATATGGAGCATACGACTCTTATGAAGCAGGCATGCAAATTTTAATGTGACAGTGATCTGTCTTTCCTTGTACTGCATGCAGGTTCCTGTGTGAAACACACAAAAAAATAACGGCTGGGTGCAACAGAAAGGCAGCCCTGAAGGCTTAAAAATGTAAAGCATTTTACAAAATATAGGTTAAGAATGGACTGATATGTTTATACAGTAAATTCTTCATGGCAGGGAGTTGTCCTTATTATACCTATAAAATGACATTCTTCAGAAGTAGTAGGACTAAGTCTGATCAGAGTTACAATGGTTTATGTTAGTGTGAGATGGAGATAAAGCAAAGTAACATGCTCAAAAAAATGAAGAAGTTTCAGGATTATAAAACAGGTGTCTGAGCTTTCACAGACAAAAAGGAATTTATTCTGCCATGTAAGCATGGCCCTGTCTAAGAGCCAGTGCAATGATGCAGAAGGTCCAAGCCACATTTTACTCACACAACAGAACATCAAGGACCAAAATATCCAAGCACAAAGGGCCCACTTGAGGTGAGCTCAGCCGCCTTCTGTTATGGATTTAACAACTAGGCCTGCCACTTCCAACAGGGAGCTGCAGCAAGAACATTGATTACACCCGTTGTGAGTAGCTCACTCTACTACACTGGAGTGAGTAGCTTGGTCAAAATAAAGATAACTGTATGATGGGACTTCTGAGGTTTTATTGGAACAGGACTCAAAAGGAAGAGAAATATCTCCTAAAAAGACATTATGTCTACATTCAGATCCTTATCAACAACGAAAGCTATGATGCTTGCTATAAAAATGTTAACAATGGTCTTATAGGTTTTTCTTGGACAACAAGTAAAGAGGATCTTGTACTGGGAAATGCTGAAGAGTACTTCATTTGTCTTTTGTGTTAAATGCAAATTTAAACATAAATAATTTCAAAGCTTTTCCCCGCTGTTACATCTCTTCTGTATCTTCTAAAGATCTATGCAACTCTACATCTTATTAGCAATCTTAATGAAGCAAAAAGGTATCAAATGCTTTACATTTTCCATTATTATGGTTATTACAGCATAGCTGATATGATCAGTTTAATAAATATCCACATTTTTCTCCTCAAAAGTTTGTCACCACTTACTGATCTGACAGGATTTTTCAAACATTTCCTGTTATCAACACTCAGTGCACTAAGCTAGTATCATATTTAAATGTGGAACAATTCTGTTGTAATCTCAGTGGTATCTGGCTGTCAGCAATAGAGTGGCATAATGGATTGTAATCATTTTGCACAGAGTAAGGACAGGTCTAGCAGAAAACATTTAATTCCAGGTGATAGCTCCTGCAGAGTCAGTAAAGGGCACATGCTAATAAGGGAACTGCAGAAAGGCACTGGTGATGACATGCTCCCTGAAAACAGCAAGCTCAGCAGATACAGCACAGCTAATAGAACCATTACTGCCTCATGTCAAGCTATGAAAAATACCAAAGGACAGAGTCATCACAGTGAAGGGAAAAACAAAGCACTTGCATATTATGGTTGGAAAAGCTTTACAGGCAGAACAATGTTAGGATAACAGTGTTACCAAATGCATGAACAAAAATATGCCAAAAAGCTTGCTCAGTAGAAAGGGCAATTTCTCCATTTTAATTCAGTGTATATACCACATGTTGTAGGCCTACCACTCATTGTATTAATTTTAAGTTCGAAACTCATTTCCCACCGAGGCATCTGCTGTCTTCTGCTGAGGGCAGCAGGTTTGCTTTGGCTGTTCTTCCTTCAGCTTCAGTTTATGATAGAGTCCACAAGTAAAGCATAAAACACTGCAAATGAAGATGACTACAAGGCAGGAAAAGCATCCAGATGCTTTTACACAGAATTAATTTTCCAGACTCTGATTAAAGGCTTCTGTTACCACTGGCAAAGTGTTGGTCAGCTTGTCTCCTTCTAAAACTGGGAATCTGTCCAGAAACCCAGAGACTATGAAACCTCCACAGAATGCTTGTGTTATGCTAAGAAGCACTCTAGCTGGTAATACTGTAACACAGATAAAAAACTTTCTCTATCTGATACAGCATTGCTATTTTTACATCCTGCTCCCCGAAACTTTGCCACTACGTTACAGATAGGAGGAAGTGAGTGAATACACACAATGACAATTTTCATCAGTGATAACAAAAGGTATGCATTGATATTTTAGACCTACAGCATAATCTAAAGCACCTACTGGAAAAGAAAACGAAATCTCAATGGACCTTTTTCTCACAGTGTTTTTCAATGAGAGCTGCTATTCTTAATTTTCCACAAACCGGAAACTTCACTTTTATATTTGTTGGTTTCATGGGAAAAAATATTCATTGCTTGTGGTTCCTCTCCCTCACTTATGTTCTTGTATATTGTAAGCTGGTTTCTAAGCTGAGTCACTACTTAAGAAAAAAAGACACTAACAAATGCCAGACACAACAGTAAATATCTAACTTTGTGCTCTTTGAAATTGAAATGCTGCTAATGGGATCTTTGTTTTACTACCAAAGGGTTTAATTAGCCAGGATTGTTACTGAAACAAGTGTCTAATGTGAAGCCTGCTAAATCTATGGAGTTTTTCTGTTGGCTTCCATTGATGCTGAATTTGAGACTAACAGTTTTAATTTGATGAGTTAGATCTATAACACCGAGTCTTGCAAGGCAAGATTTATAGTGTTATTTCTGAAGCTCCAATTTTATATTCTCAAAACTTATCAAAAAGTTGATAGTGCTATCATTAGGTGAAGAAATATTTCTAAGTATTTTTTGTGTTATTTACCAGTAAATTGTTTTCATAATTTATTACTTAAGACAAGTTGAACATCACAGGACAGCTCAAAAATCTCATACATTGCTCTCTGAACTATGCAATTTATCATCCCCATTCTTCCTATTCTTTTCACAGTAGTCAGCAGCTATTTCAGTGGGCTATCCCTAGATACTGTAACTTTTTACTTCTTCCCCCCTTCAACCTTCCAGAAGTCTAAAACCACTATAAGAAAGAAGTCAATTACAGATTAATCTCTGTACGTTAATGTGTAGCATTTGTCATGGAGATTAATTGTATTAGGAAACAATAATTGCACATGGATCTCATTCATAAAGAAAAGGAGGGCAAGCACATTTCAAAGAGCTCGGTCACTCATGTCCAGGAGCATTCTTTACCACTTACACATTTTTGTCCTAAGTAAGCCTCAAGTAATTAGTTCCAACCTAGCTCAGATTACTGAATCATAGAAATGAAAGGCTTGTGTAGTAAGAAACAACATATAATTCCCTTAGTTAGGGATTTATACAGCTATAAAGCTCTCTTTTAAAGCCTGGGGCCAACCTTGCAAACCATGGTCACATGAGAGATCTTTTTTGATGTGAATAGACCTGTTAAGTCAATGGGGCTACTCATGTGAACAGAGACTGATCTCACAAAAACACTGATGCTGAGAGTGCCCTGTTCTGTACATTCTATATTTGCTTGGATAAACAAAGGAGTGCACAAGAGTAATATTAGGTGGAATATTATGCACATGTTTCAGTGTGATAACTGTATTTTGCATTATCTACCATAGAATGTCTATGGTATACCAAAATCTCTTTCTATTTTGTTTTTAAATCTGCTAAGTAATACTACAAGAGCAGATGCTTTTCACTTTCAATTGAATTGTAATATCACGGTAATTAACAGACATAGCACATGTATCTTTCTTCCTTTGAAGTTTCTCATTGAAGATTTTTCATTGCAATAATCAATATTCAATCATTCAATCATTGCTAATCAATATTAATGTATGTTCTATGTTTCATTAATTCTCACATGTCTGTAGTGACTGATCTGCTCTGCAATCTTTTTGAGCGAGGTTCTGATCCAGCACTGCACAGAGAAGGTAAGATTACGTAGTATTTTTCCAGTTCTAGCCAGCTAAGGAGAAAATACAGATGCCAGAAAACATTAGAAAGATAGATTTTCCATTATTACCACATCAAATATTCTCCTACTGGATGTACTTCCATTCTCACTCTATCATATATACTAGCTAAATATTGTTTCTGCCATCTGCCAAAATGTGTAGCATTAAGATATCATAGCTCTGGTATTACGGTTTGTGGCTATAGGAAGGAGGTAGGAGAATTGCCATCTGCTTCTTTTTGTCCTTTTTTGCACGTAGATTGCAGAGCAAGACTATTGATGAGATCTTGCCATTCTCTTAATATTGTCAGACTACAACGTCTCTTACAATTTACTGCCGCTTTTGCAACACCAGTAGCTGTGTGCAGGAAATGAGCTTAAACACTCTGTTGAGAGTCAGAGCAAGTCCTACAGGAAGACGCTGAGATTTAACTGGCACTTAAGTATTGTTCTGATTTTCTGTACGCATACATATCTTATCTAGAGACAGGCAAATACAAAAGAACTCCATGCACTCTTCTACTGATATGCTTGTGTTGTTATGTTTTCCGGGCCAGAGGATTACTTAGGACATAGGCCATAAAGCCATCTAGGTTGCTTAGGAGGAAATAAAGATTATATAAAATATCTTAATGCATGTAACTTCACAGCAGAAATCCTGTCTTCCTTGTTTCCTTAATAGATTTGCCAAAATGAATATTTTTTTTAATTAAAATAAGACCTGCCATATTATTAATCCCTGAATGTATTGAATCAGGCTGAAGTAATTTATCATTATTTCAAACTAGTCTCTGAGAAACTGAATGTACACAGCTCTATTTTGGTTCTGCTTTTAAATCTGGCTAGTGAGGGGTGAAAAAGTATATAGCACTATCGGAGCCCAGAAAAATGTCTAATGTGTTGGAGGGAGCATAACTGCACTATTTCTGAGGATGCAGAATTTGCCTGGCCATTTCTGAGGTGCATCTTCATGGGGTGGTCTGGCAGAGAGGTGCTGTGATACTGTTACAGGTTAATATTCTCTTTGCTGAAAGACTCTGGTATCGTTTACACACAAAAACCAGATGCCTTCAATAATACCTATATACTTAAAGCCATGCCTAGCTTAAGTGTGGCTGTGAATATACTAGTATTAGAAACTAGATCAATACAGCTGTAAGGAAAGGGATTATATCCTTAGTTGTAAGTCACTGAAGCTATTGCAAGCTGATATAACTATATGTATACTAATGCTTGTTTCAAAGTAATTATATTGGGAAAAAATATCATGTTCTTAAAATAGTTTAACTGATATAAAATCTGTATAAAAATCAATCAATCAATATCCAGCTTCCATGAAAATCTGGAGCATGGATAGGGCCTTCACACCACTATCTTATTTTCTCAACTTTGTGCCCATAGAAGGCTTAGCACAATAAAGTCTGTTGTTAAGACTTTACAGTTGTCATACTGTATTGTGTAGTTTTAACATTAAATGGTTGCTACAATCAGACAGATGAGAGAGAACTGGAAATAGTCCCTCAAGACAGTTAAAATGTACAAACTTCACTTTTCATTTCATGGCAAGAGACTCTCTCCTGCTTTCCTGTAAAATAATGTTTCAATCACAGTTGCTGAAGAGTTGCAGACAACAGCTGCTTACCTCAATATGTACATGAAAGAACAAAAGCACATCAGAGAAAGGGCCACAAGAACAAATGTCATGAGGAAAAGACATTTATTTTCTCTCACCATTATAAAAAGTCTTTACAAGTAGAAAGGTCTTAATTGAGTTAGCTGAAAATAGTTGCCCTCAGTCCTTGTCACGTTGTATAATAAAACCAAAAGTGAACTCTCTAATCTATCATAATATTTATCTTCCAGTTCTTGGAGGTAGCAAAAAAAAAAAAAAAAGTAGTTATAATAAACACACTGTATGCCTGCTGTTCTGTCCTCACTATATTCATGACAGTTCATTCAAAGTTAACTTATTCAAAGTGGCTTAAAAGCCCATGATTGTCTGTCTTTATTAATATCATCAGGATACCCTTCAAAATCAGAATTGTGTGCATAAGAGTGTGTATAAAGACGTGGGTCACTTCACTCTAAACTGATCAATTATCACCATGTTTTCTGTGGAGGTAGGGAAAAGAGGGAATGATAAGATGAACTGACTAACTGTCAAAGATGTGGTTAGGGTATAAAAGGAGGTGTGGGTCTCCATTCTGTAAAAGCAAACTGAAGATATAAGAACTCAATATTCATCCAAGTGACTTTGGAATTAATAAAAGTACAAGGCAGATATAGCACGGTTAGCTCCTCACTTGTGTGCATATATGTCTTTATATGCCCTTGGCACTGTGTTGCCTGTGAATACTTCGATTTTACTTTAACTGCGATGAATGGGACAGGAGGTAACATCACAGCATCCCACACTAGGGTGTACTCATCTTTAAAACTGTACGGTGGAACACTATACCAGTGTCAAAAAATCCTACACATTAATCTATATCTATCCTTCTGAAAAGGTTGTATCAGGCTTCCTTCTAGCTGCGCAACACAGTGTAGGTGCTCATGTCTTGTGGGGAGTAAGTGAACCACACAGTGACCAAAGCTAGGAGGAAAACTCTCTGATAGAGGGACTCTCTGATAGAAGGACATTGAGAAGTGAAGCTGAAATGCAAATTATCAGGGTTCTTGTAAAGAATTTTACAAATAATACAATCAGAATACAATCAGAATCAACATTTTCTTAAAATTTAACAATTAGTCTTAAAAAAGAAAAGACTTTGTAACCAACATTGAACCTAATTATACAAAGAACATAACTTCCTCATTCACTTACTTTGGGGACATGCAATTTGCAGATGAATCATTGAATTTGTCCTTGTTAAAAAGGGCATTGAATTCTATTTTTACTTTGTCTATTCAAATTTCTCCTTAAAAATATGAAACCCTCATATAACCACAAAACATCAGCATTTAATTCATCATATACCCCATCCCAGCAACATCAGCAGGCCAAGACAATTCCAAATATATACCACTGAATTAATATCCTGACAAATACACTTGACATATCACTCTACTGTGGCAAAATACTTCATTCTACTTAAATGAAATGTTCTTTGAAATTATGCTTAGCCATGGAAACATCTTCACATACAAGATTTCAAAGCCAAAGTTTGCTGTGTGAAACTAAGCTGTAGTACTTGGCTATCCAGGATTTGAATATATGGCCTTGTTTCATTAATAGCAAAAGACAATGTTTTTTGAAGACTGGTTTATGAACCACAGTATATAGCTTATGTTTCCAAATTCCATTATAAAATGCCAATTATAAAAATGTTTAATTCTGCAGAATGATGGAAGTCCCCCCGATACCACAATTGATTTGCGTGCATAGATTTTTTAGTGATAAGCCACTCTAAAAGTATAGGAAATTCAAATATGTTTCTTTCAAAAAAGTTAAATTATGAGGGTGAAATTTATCAACATGATGCAAAAAAAAATCATAAATACAGAGACATAAATATTAAAATATAAAAGACCAAAAATCAGTGAAAGTGCTAGCAAGAATAATTCCTTTGTATTCATGACTAGCTTCACAAAAAGATACTTCAATCAGATCTCCCAGCTCCAATAAAATAATTCTATATATTAGCATTGCTAAGGGTTAAGTTAACTTTCTAAGTAAAACTGATTTTAAATTGAAACTGAAGTGCTGCTCAAATTTAAGGTTCATTACAATTTTTCCTGCCAAACTTTATATATTTGTTTTTGTAGCATATATGAGATAGTCTTACATTACAAAATGAAATACTGATATATTTACCATCAATATAATAATTTTTATTATTCTCCCTATCAGAAGCTATTCTTTAATTGAATTTGCTGGGCAAAAATGAATAATTTTCAATAGACTTCTTAAGTAATTGAATTAAAGTTAGTTCTGTTCTGGAATTTCAGTGGAGTTATAATTTACTGCTATCCATTCATATACACCTTTGTTTTATATGCAATAAACCATACACTTTAGGAACTTCCTGTCATCACCCAAAAACAATCTAGATCATTCAAAGTGAATGGAAGCCTATGAATTTACCACAAAAATAATACAGAAATAAATATCTGTTTCAGCTTAATACCTTCTTCAGGAAAGGTCTTCATTTATAGAACGTATAGCATCTTGACTGTAAGACTTCCCCAGGAGGGTTGGAAAAGAAAATACTGTTAGGAAACTAGCACAGTACGTCTTCAAATGCTTGTTTATTGCTGCAGTGTTTTGGATATTTTGCTTTTCTCATTCATGTCATCTTTTATTCACAATTAGTGGAATCATTTGCTTATGATCTTCATTTCTCAGTATCAACTGATCAGATATATGCACCTTCATCACCCGCAAGACACCTGCTTGAAATGTGCCTAGGATCATAAGGTCCTGATCTATACCTGAATGCTACTGAAAAAAGAAAAACTGTCAAGATAAGCTCATTGAGTTTCATACCGAATGTAAGAACCAGCCTGAATAGGCAAGTACCATGGATTTTAATATAGATCTTTAAAATGTTTTAGAAATGCGTATCTGAGTTTGTAAACAGACAAATTGTCCTGTTACAATTTATATACTTCATGTGTCTGTAGCAGATAAACAAACGTGGCCTTAGAAGCATCTCCAGCTGTGCACAGGTGTTCTTCCTTCAGCCCTAAACACAAGGCCTTCATTGTTTCAACTATTTTGGCTAATGAAGACATAGTACTAAAATCCTCATGTGATTTATTAATGTTGAAAAAAGTTAAGAGTGTTACAATTTAAATTTTGTATTAAATTCTGTCTTAATTCTATTTGTGTTACTCAGGTTTGTGTTTGCTTGTCTATTTTCTTGGAAGACTCCTGTAAGCTGTAAAACTGTATCTTCACTAGTGAATGCCAGCTGTCTCGCTTAAGGAGATGAGAATTAAACCTATGTACATATTTACTTAAAATAACACTCTTCCCCCCAAAAAAACCCTCTGTCTTCACCTGTGTACCAATTTTGCTAAAAGTTTCCATGAAAAGATTTTGGAAGGGTTTATAGGAACTACTACTTTTCCTTAAATGGCAAATAAGCCTAACAACCAAAGAAAAAAGTGTAGCATGCAAGATAAGGAAAAAGAATTAAAGAACTAATGGGGAAGAAGATATAAAGGAGCTGAAATGATAGCTATCAAATATATTCCTAATTTTTATTTATTCTCTATGATTCTTAGCTATATTTATTATATATGCATGTAGATCTACAAATATGTTCTGAAATGATTTTCATTCATTTAGATTATATTTAACAATTTTTAGTTCAATGATTAATACACTTTTCATATTTTTAAAACACAATTTATTTTTATTTATTTGTAGGACAGGACTTTTTAATTAAAATTATGTTTCTCTCACTTTCATAAAACAAAAAAAGAGCAGTGATATTTTTTTCTCAAACTATAAAAATTATCTCTGGAGAGAAACCAAAATAAAAGTCACAAGAAAATAAGAAGCTGCATTTAAAAAACTTCTGTAGCTCTACTGCAATTTCCTAAACAGTGTGTAAGCAAATAAGGAAAAATGCTATATTCTTAGTACGCTCTTGTATTTTAAAAGCAACTTCTATATATTGAAAATATCTATGATTCACCTTCATAGTCATTTCTAAGATCATAAAATGAAAAAGAAGTCCCTTCTATTATGATAAATATAATCAACTGCAAACTGCCTGATTTCAATTGAAAATCTAATAACGGAAAAGAAAAATTCTCATCTGGGCAAAGAACAGTGCAGAAGAAGAAAAGGGGTTTCATTATTATTTTCAGAGAAGAAGGGACAGAGTTGATGGAGCTTCAATTGCATTTCAAACATAAAAAAAGGCAATGAAGGATAGAGTGAACTAAAGGACACTTAATAAGCAGGAGGCAGGAACTGGTATGGTAGGAAGATTTTTGTCCCCAGGATACAAAGAAAGGGAGAGCTCCAAGAAAATTAAGGTAGACTTAACAAAGCAAAGATTTTCCCAGTATATGTAAAATCAAGAATTAATTTTCTCTTTGTTGCATCCTGTTAGACATTTCAATGACTCGTGATTTCCTTGAAAACAAGATCTGCCAGAGTACCTCATTAAGCATCATAGTTTATGGCTTTTTTTATAAAATCTGTGTATCTATTACGATAAGACTAAATACCTCAAAATAGTATTGAAATGTGCACAGTTATTTTAACAGTTTGCAGGTTATACTCTTCGCTTCAGATATGGTCTGATTTTCTATCTGCAACTTGTTGCAAAAAATCAATTGCTTTTTAGACTAAACACTATCTTAGATGAGCTCACATTTTAATATGTCAAACCCAGAAAATAAATAAAAAAATAATTTCTCATCCAGCATTTACTTAATATTACTTACAATGCAGGAAATATTTATCAATATAAAGCAGTTTTTTGTTTCCACAATATTACAATTAGTTTTCACTGTCTTTCTTGTGTTTATTAACCTTGCTATTTCATTACCATCTTTTCATTTTCTAATTAAAGGTTTGATTAAATTTACAGCACTTAGAGAATTTAGTACAGGAATGTTTACTAAGTTTAAGAAATCAGATAAATCACCTCCTTGCAAATCCATAAAGAGTTTATAAAGTCCCAGCACTTCTATATGTATTTAACTTTCAACAAGTAAACAACCATATGGAAGTCAATGGAATTACATATACTTTCAAAGTTCAGCATGTGATGAAACATCTAGAAATATCAGGGTCTAAGAAAGTAGAAAACCAGCTCTAATCCCATTCTTCTGAATAAGGAAGCAAGTGGGTCTTGTACCATTAAAGTCAAGCCAATGGAAAGCCTTTAAAAGGCTTTCTACCAGGCCAAACAGACCAACTGGAACTGTCTGCCTATACATCTATTCCTTATTGCTCTGATTAAAAGGGGGAAAAAAGGCTTATTTCACTTTTTAAAAATGCAATTAACTGAGCCTTAGGCTTGGATTATCCCAACTCCAATCAAGCAGCATAATTAGTTCTTTTAGCTTTCAAAAGGATAAGAAAAATTTGAATTTTGCTTGCCATCACTCATTAGTGAGAAGGGAAGTGATTATTTTGGATCTCGGAGTAGAGTGTAGCTGAAGTAATGATATAGTAGAAGAAATGTAAACACTGCATTGCTGCTTTCCTGGACACAGTCTATCTTACAGGCCTGTTCCTTTCTATATGTACCTGAACGCTTGCTTAAACTTACCAAAGATTGCAATATCTAAAAAGACAGCTGCCTGTCTCCTCTCTCTTTTTTGGTCTGTTAAGGTCTTTCATTCTGACACCAATAGAAGTATTAATGAGCAACTGGATGCGCATACATCCACAGCCATACCATATTTATAAGACTTAAAGATATATAAAAGCTTTCTGATATATATAAAGCCCTATAATAATTTAAGGTATTATATAATGCTTTATTAAATACTTTATAATATATTACTAAATATACTAATGCTAAATTAAATAATATTAAGATACTATTAATTAAAATACAGTGTTAAAACATTATATAATACTTAAGAGTATTATGAGAGTATTCTGTCATGAAACAAATAATGCTGTATACAGTCACTTCATATTCTGAAAATCCCACAACACACGGAAAAGCAATGACTTTGATATTGATGATGTAGAGGACACAAAGTAATACCTGACAATAAGACCTTTATGCTTAAAAATAGCTCAGTCAGTAACTGACTTTGGAATGCAATTGGAAACATTGTCCAGAATGTCAGAATTAATTACAAACTTTTCTTACTTTCAAAATAGTAGTATTTTCTGAAAAAGCAGCATAAGCCAACTGCATTTATGTAACCTGTCACAGAAAGGATTACCTCGGTTCTAAGGCAGCCACACATCCAAAGTACTGCACAGTGTCATTATTCAGTAGCAGAACAAATTTTGATCTGAGGCAAGAACTGGCAGCCTACCTAACAACGGGGAAAAATGTCACCAACTGAAAGATCCACAACAGGGTGATCTCTGCAATTCACAATACGTGGTTTCATAATGCAGATTGCATGAAAAACATCAAATGTCTTACAACAGGGATACTCTGCTCTCCATTCTAGGTAAAATGAGACATGTGAAATACCTCATTTGAACTGAAGTAAGTATGGGTGAGGAAAAGGATGTCAGAGCTCAGAGAAAGTCTCTGCAATATAGTCATGTAACGCTCCAGTCTAACCATGCAGAAAACAAGTCTTACCCACAACCTGACAAGTTTGCTGTAAATGCCTGTCAAGAAGCTGCCAAAAAAGTATTTGTGACTCTTTCATGATGATCATATATGTGCAATTAAAATTCTATTAGCTGACTATAACTGTAATTACAAATTAGACCTATCTTAAATGCTCATCTTCTTTCCACACAATCCTGCTATAGATAAAGTAGGACTTCATTCTAAATCCCTATGTGCTATCTTATTTTTGCTTCTGCCCCTTTTGAAACGCCAAACTTAAGTAAAAATTCCAGTCTTCTCCATATTTACTCAGTCCTAAGCATGCTTACTCAGTTTATGCTTCAGCTCAGTCACCTTAACTCTGTCAGAAATAGTCCTCTCAAACCCTTCCCCATTGACTTGCTGTCATAAAAGAGCTGTCAGCACATATAATGTAATTGGATAATTCCATATTCTTATTAGGTGGTATCAGCACTCTTGGCTGTAGTGGTCTGGTCATTTACCTACTGCCCAAAAGTGCTCTCAAATTCTGTGAAATCTCTTCTCCCCTCTCAATACTGACATCTGAAATGTAAGTTTGAAGAGACATGAACAAATGTAGAAGGGCGTGTAGCAGTGCTGTCACAGTGGAGGAACTCCTGTCAAAAGGTGGCACTTGCTGTATCATGCAAACTTCCTCTATACCCACCCAGAACAGAACCATAGTGCTGCACTTACTATACACTTTTATAAGCAGACCAGCTATCCCAGAATACAGAGATGGAGTCAAACCAATAGCAATCCAATTTGTAATCCATATTTGTAATATGTATTTCCTGAGTCATTAGAAGTATATATATATATATATATATTAGAATGGTAAAACAGACAGAGGTATGTATAGCATAAGAAACGGAGAGCAAATGTAAATTTATAAATGTTCATTGGTAAATAAAGACCAGTGAAAACTAAAAGTGTAGGCCTTTTCCCAATTAAGTTTGTAAAGGCAATTCAGCCTTGATCAGGAGGAGAAATGCAAGAAGGCTATTTCACACAAGTATGCAGAACATATTTTCACACCAGCAGGGATGATACTGTAGGAAAGATGGGCAGGTGTTAGAGGAACTGGATGAGAAGCAACACAGATGAAGACAGATGAACTGATTGTATGAAATGCTTTTAAAATGTTTGGAATATGAATGGGAGTCAGCGGAAAGGTACAGGGAACAGGCTGCCATTGCCATAGTGATAACTGCTCGTGTTAGTTAAAAGTGGGAAGCAATATTTGACAAAGGCTGGTCTCAGAAACCAATTTCTTAAGGCACAACACAGGAAAGAGGAAAGGAGGACTCAGTCCTAAAGGCATATATGAGAAACGGAGCAGTTCGGGTGAAAAGGTGGCTATACTGACAGAAATAATATGTGATGCACAATTAAGTTCAGGGTCAGTGAGAACACCAATATTCTTGTGCCATACAAGCACAAATGTTCAATGAGAAAGATTGGCGGAGAAGTAGACCTTCTTGTCAAACAGAAGCATTTTTTCTTTGATATGTTTATTGGAAAGAGACTGAGCCAATGCAAAAGTCTACAGAAGGTTACTAGAGAAGGATGTAGATATTAAATTCAGTCAAGTATTGAACTGTGATAGAGGCAGACTTAATGATAAAAAGAAGAAAAAAATACATTACTATAGGAGTAGAAGGCTTTATGTCTTCATGAATAAATATATAGCTGTCCAGTCCAGAAACAAAAGGCATTCACTTTTTATTACTAAAAATCTGACTTAATTTTGATAACAGGAAAATTAACTTCAATAAATATATATGCCATGATGAAGAGAAAAAAGATTAATTGTATCTTCCATGTCCAACTGTCTGATGAGCTTCCCCAGGATTGAGATGAATAATTTCTCAAGTTAATGTTTGTTTTTAAGTGGCAAGAACTAGTCGAAACAGCAATGACTATGTATTTTTAGTTAAATGTTTTGCATAAGAATAGCAATTAGTTGCTGAAGGATGTTTACATGAAAGGCCTGCTTTCACTAGTATAAATTTCATTTAGACTGAAAGTTTCATGAATATGAAAGTTTCAAACTTACAGGACAAAAATGCTACTTTAAATGTCAATTTTAAGTATTTAAATTGTAAAATAAACACTGAATATTAAAGCAACCATATGCTTCCATAGTTTTCCATTAGTAAAAAAACAGTCATTCAACACTTGTTGTGCAGTCCACGTGACAGTCTTGCTTAAGAATTCTAGCAATAATATTCCAGAGTAGATCAGTAAATCCTGATGGGCACCTTTAGAAAACATTGCAAAGCTTCCTTCTTGCCTTTCCATAAGAATGATCCTTCAGTTCTAGTAGGGATTTCAGTAAAGCTATTGATTTTATGTGGAAGATGACCCAATAGATAGTAGTATATTGAAGGGCAGCAATATAAAACTTTAGGAAGGTGAGTCAAAAGACTGAGAGGGAACAGATAACAGAGAAAGACATTTATCTATAAAGTGAACTGTAATACTTCAAAAATGGTTAATATACCATAAAACAATTGAAATTATACTATGCTACTTGTAGCATACTCTGCTTAAAAGTTATATAGAACTACCGCTTTCCCAAAGAAGCAATAGCGATAATATACCTTAGACTTCTCCATGCATAATGCAGATGTATTGTACCAGGCCAGTGCATAACTCCTTATCCTGTTTTTCATTTTGTTTGTGGCCAAAATGAGTAGTCCTTTACACCTGAGTTATGTGGAGACTTGTGCAGTTTTTATATGGGGAGAAGTGCTGTGCATCTCAACAGCACTGGAAAGATACACACACAGTCCTCCCAGAGTAGTCTGCTTCCCCTCATCCCATTCATGTGCTACTGTTCTCCCCTATTATTTTAACTTGAACTTAGTGCTAGAAAGTTGATTACTAGCGAGAAAGTGTTTAGAACTACAAACAATTTATGTATAAACCAATTTCACACTTTTGCAGTGAAAATAACAGAGGACACAGGCCAAGGAGCTTTAAGAATTTTCGCTTAGATTGGATTGGTAAATCTAAGGAAAGAATTCAGGGGTTCTAACTGGAATTAGAGGTTTTACATACTAACAAAAGGAAAGATGAAACCTTCAGTGAGATGCTCTCAACTTTTATTTATGATAAACCTGTTTCAGTACAAAAAAGTTTTGGTGCAAAAGCTAGAATTTTAACTAAACTCCTTGCTGTATGTGACTCTCAGAGCTTTGTGCTCAAGTATCTTAATGAAAGTCTTTTCTTTAGTTAACTAAAAAAATTGCTTAAGAATGAATCAGGATTTTTACAGATTTATGTTACTGAGATTGTGTAAAATCATTACAGGCTTCCTATCAAACATACCTTTTCTCTGCTGATTTGTAAGAATATCAAGCAATTGGGTAGGGTGCAATGCAGCCATGCTTCCCTTTGGGAAGAGAAAGCAGCAGAAATTGTGTACCTGAATTCTTCCTCTGGTGGTTCATAATAAATTATAGAAGGTGCAGATAATCCCCACAGCCTGTCAGAGATGCAGAAATCTGCTTCCTCCCCAGTCCTATTCATTCACACTTGACCATTAAGCAATCTCCCATCCTCAGTGCACCCACAGAAGGGGTATTCTACTCTATAACTTTAAAATACCAACTGAGATTTACACAGCTACAAGACACACACATACTATTCACCAGGTAACAGTGAATTTTTTCTAGCTCTGACGGGAGGGAGACGTCAGGGAGAGAAGCCTGAACATTGTGGTCCCAAACAGCTGTTACAATGGGAGTCAACTGGCAGAGAAACATTCAAATTCCTCTACTTCTTTCCTCCATTCCTTCCTCACTGCTACGTTCATTTACCCTTTTTCATACTCAGATTAGTCTTAGGGCTCTTCTTGGGACTGGCAGAGCCCAGCTGTCTGCTGTCTCACCCACCACTGCTGCTTTGACAGCTGTGTTCCTTATAAATCTGTTCCTGGGTGTCCACAGATTATAATGTGATGTTTTAAGGCAAACTACCCCAGAAGAGGTCTTCAGAGTTCTTAAACACCAGAATGGCAAACACTAAATTCATTTTTAAAAAGGCTGATCTTGTGTAAGTGTGGAAAATACACACTGAAACCTCATATCACACTTAGATGAGAAACAAGTGGCAGACCTAAGAAAGGTCGTTTGCACAGTCTGTGACCATAAACTCCTGCAGGTCATGTTATATTACTCTGCACACAAGCAGGATTTTTTGGATGAGGGAAGAAAAAGCCAGGTAAATATGCAGAATATGAACATATACTGACAAAGTTATTTTCTTACAGATTTCAGAAGCCATACCATACTGACTAGCCCACAACAGCTGTGCATACTTTGCTCTCCAAAAAGGGTTAACTCTGCAAAGATCAGCATTAACTCCCACACACACTTCTGCTGGAAAACTATCAGGTTGCTAGGGTAGCATGCTGTGCATAAAGGCTGCTCCCTGGCTGTGTACCCTCCCTGCAGGCACATGAAGCCCTAATTATGAGGTATATATACAGAAGAGTTTCTGTGGGCTAAGGAGAAGCATCAACAAATACACTATTCCTTTGGTCCATGAGTTATTGACCCTTTGAACCAGTTTTCTCCTCCTTTGCTTATGCCTTTATCACGGTAGAGGAGGCTCTTTCAAACTTCACACTCTGACCACCAATGCTGCTTAATTTCTTTCTCTTACTCTTTAATTTCAAAATGGATGGATTTTAAAATCCAAAGAAAACAAAGCCTGAATAGCAAGTAGTAAGCCAAAAACCTGAAAGTGGATAATATTGTGAAATGAGAGTGGGACTGTGCTTGCTCCATTTCACTACCAATTGAGATATTAATAGAAAATTTTTTCTTTTGCAAAGGTATTTAAAGACTATATAAGGAATCAGAAACCCCTTCCTCATTTTTGGTCCCATACTTCCATTACAAATCTTTATTTATTTATTTATTGATGCATTTCCTTATGTATTTGTTTTTGTCTCCTGATGGTGTGTGGGAGGGGGCTCTTTCTTTCCTTCAAGTTCTCAATTTCACTTTGTTCCTCCTGTATCTATTTTAAGACTCCTTTGCCACTAAGGATGAATGCAGGGGTGTTGCAAGTGTCCTTGCAGGCTAACCACTACCTCTTCTGTTAAATGCAAAGAAAGGGTGGCTAGAGAACTGTCTATTCCTGGCTGCCAAGGGCTGCATGCTATTTCCACTGCTTTCCCTGCCGCTCCAGAAGGAAAATGATGAGACAGAGATTCTTCTGCATCACTACACTACTACACAAATCCAATTGCCAAGCACTTTGACAGCCCATATATGCCAATATGGACAATATTCTGCATTTCTTAACTATTCAAGGGTACTACCATGCAGCTTTCTAGAGAATAAGAGTCATGAAACAGAACAGAACAATGCAGGCACTCAAAAAAAGTCAGGGGTAACTTTATTGAACAGCAGAGAGGCACAGAGGCATTACCTTTTGATATACAGTATAAATCCTTTGCAAATCCACAGTTTTAAAATGCTAGTTGTCATATTTGCTTTATAGCTTAGCATCTCTGTTTTCTTTATGCTAAAGATGCCCTTAACAAATATCCTCATCCAAGTATAGCTAAATTGGGATGAGAAGGTGAGAAAGACTTATAATGTTGCCAGAGCTGTCAGGTAGGCTATGAACAAGAAATGTTTCATCATAAGAACTATGAAAATGTTCTGCTTACAATTTCTTTTAAAATACTTCTTTTTTTTTTAACTAACCTACAAACATCAATGCTTTTGAAACTAAAAAGATAAATGATTCATAATAATTAGAACAGTTGCTTTGTCTCTTTCTTGTGGGTGGAAATCACAGACAAATATGACAAACATTAATGGAATTATGTTTAAAACACTTGCAGAATTTGCATCTGTGTGTGTTCCTTTTCTTACACCTAACCAAGGTAAACCAAGCCCTCTTTAGTTGCTCTCTGCTGCCTTCCTATACTCATCTCTGAGTTCATGCTAAAGGGCTTCATCTCTTCATGTTTTATGTATCACATCGCATGTAATAGAGGAAGAATTTATTTAGGTTTGATGGGCTGCTGACCTCCCCAAAAGACATTAAAGACAAAAAGAAGAAAACCCAGTCAAAACTTTCAGTCACAGTCCATTACTATGTTTACTTGCCTGATGAACTTGAGAACTATGTTTATTCCTCGGATAAACTTGAGAACTATCATATTAATAATGCCATTTTAAAAGCATGTATATTTACCACTGCATGTGTCTCTCATTTTGGCCAAATATCTTCCCCATGATACTTATGATGTCAGAAGCATTTGGTTACACTGTGCTGTTCTTTCATGAAGAGTTTCAGCAGGCAATCTTCAACAGAAAAGAAAAAACAAACAAACATACAAACATACAAACCAACATACACAGTAATTATTGTCTGAACACCTAAAAGTGTGCTAACCATTTCAAAGAAACAAGAAAGGCAAAAATTCTCAGGTCATTTATAAAGAAGGCCCCGTCATTCTGCTGACAGAGGAATGCCACAGCTCTGCCCAGCTACACCAGCTACTGCTTGTCTGTACATTCCAACAAGATACAGTAAAGGAGCATCAAAAAATGTAAGAAGAGAAAACAAAGGTCAAGAAGTACAAAATAGATCAGCCCACAGCCTCCTTATCTTAAGAAAGCTGAAACTCACATTCCACATGTGGTGGCAGAAATTACTTTCTTCAAGAGAACTAAATTAAGGGACGCTTAGCAAATAGAAAAAGAAAAATGCACCAGGCATTGCATGATGCAATGACAATTATATTACAAGGTCATAGGAAACTCCCATTAATTCACACTATTACTAGAAGAATATTTATATATAAGAAAGAAACCATAATTCGACCTCAGTAGATTTACAGAATTTTGCTTAGGTTAGAGGATGTCAGTGAGATTCTACAAGAAGTAGCTTGATCTGGCAGAAATAGCAAAATGTAGCAGAGAAAACTCCCTGCTACCATAGGGCAAAATATGTCTGAGAATAGACAGAAGTGAGGACCACTTGTCTAGAAGCCATTAGTGACTTGAAAAGACAGCCTTTAAGTGCAAAGATAGCCCCTTAAGGCCAAATAAAAGAAGAAAGGCAACTTTATTTCCTTAATTTCCTCAGAGAAGAGGGATGCTTCTCATATTTCATCCTCTAATGAAAGCCCTGTGAGGATCAGGGAGCAGGGACAGTTCAGAATTAAAAAGATGAGCAGATCAAGGATTGGCTGCTCGGCTTGGCAATCCTGAGAAGAGAGTAATATTTCTAGCCCCAGCCAAGTGAGGACACTAAGGTACTTGGTATGAGACTGTTATTAGCTAGGCAGATAGCGTAACTGTACACAAGACTGTGTCTGCCTAAGCATGCCGTGACGGAAACCCATCAACTTGCTTAAAACTTCTGTTTCTATGTCAGAATAAATAAATGATACCTAAATGCAAGAATCTCCTATCATTCTAGCCAAGCATTACTGTTATTCGTCAACAACACGGTACAACCAAACTGCCCTAGTGCAACTTACAGCATCAACAGGGCTCAAGTGAATTCTAGTTTTCTGCTCACTTCAGGGCATCTGTTATCTAATATTTTTAATTTAATGCATATTACAAATGAGCCCATATAAAAAAGAAACAGTGCCATGTTTTTAAAGGGAGATATAAAACTCACTTTCTAAACTTCAAAAGAACTTTTGTGCTTCAAGAAACTCAGCTCTTAAATAGTTCTCATTTTGTTGAGATTGTTTTTGCTGGAGGAGAGGGTCTTTCCAACTTTCTTTCTGAGGCTTAAATGTAAGTGGAATATTATGTTAAAGATTTCATTTCTTATTTCAAATCAGCTAAGTTCCTTTCAGCATCCTCAGTTTATGAGGCATTACTATTTTATGCTAGATTCATGTTTGAGTATTGGATCCTATTTATATACAGCCTGAAATGTGCATAGTTCTAAGAGAACTATGCTTTGCATTTTGTCCATTATTTGTATTTTTCTCCACCTTTGGAATTAAAGTGAGCAGTCCTGTTTCAAGACATGAGCTGTTTCCTCCATCTTCTCTGTATTCCTCCCTTGGAGGGTTCTTTATGTACAAGAAAAGATAAATCCTAAAAAGAACAATCCAAAACTGTCTCCAATAAGGGATCCTAGCAAATGAAGAAAAAACCCTCCAGTTTTGACCTTATGCCTATTTAAGAAAGATATAGGGAGAAATGAACTTCTGCTTTTTACATTATATTTTACATAAAGCCAAACCAAAGTTAGTTTGCCTTAAGCATTTTTCTTTAGGCATTGTGTAGAATATATACTCTTGTCCAAATTCATTCACCAGACCTAAGTCTTTGAATCTGCTACCACTCTGGCAAAGAACCAGTGACAGAATCTAGCTTCACTGTTCCTCCTGTTCACGGCAATGTGATCCACACGACCAGAAATTTTCTTGGTGTCCTTGCAGGGGGTTAAGATGGCATCATTCTGTCTCAGGAAGAATACTAATGTCCATCCAGTTTTCTGCCAGGCTGTGAGACAGAACAAACTAAAAGGCTAGGGAGTACCACAGCCCTCAAAGAACAGATGTCTCTTTTGAAATAATTCCCAGCTATAATAGAAGTTAACCTAATATTTTCTGCTGCTCCTCAGATTTAGACATAAAACTTTTAGAAATCTGTATCACAGGTTTTCAAACTCATCACAGAAGACAATGTGATATTTTCTGCATGTGAATGACAGTGTCTTTCAAGTACAACTACTACAAGTTGCTATAATTAAAACCAAACCAAACCAAAAAAAAAAAAAAAACCCAACAGAAAAACCCTGGGTCATGGCTTCTGGTAGTTACTGGTAAAGTCAGTGACCTTATAAATACCTTAAGTGTCTATATCCCTATGAAAGTTGAATAATAAAAGCGTTTCTGCATATGGCACTGTATTAATACACAGAAATTTTTTTCCAAAGAGTTCTCTCAAACATAATACTAATATAAAGTCATTCGCTACTACCTGGAATGCATGTTAATGTTAATGCAAAGGTAGCAGCTTGACATATTTAGCCAATAAAGATTTCAATTTTCTAATAGATAATGGTAGCTTTACTTTTTTTAAAAGGCAGCTTATAGTTCATGCCGGAAGTTCACTCATGTACGCACATCACTGCAGATGGGCCACAATCCATTTTAAACAACCTCCATTCTGCATTTTTGTAACTCATTGTGGCAGCATCAACAATCTAAGTGGCTCAGCCACAGAAGACGGACACGCCACTCACAGACAGAACAATACATTGATGTGTCTTATTTCATATAATACTGAGGACAACTAGGATTAATTCCAAACCCCAGGTTTCTTTCATGTAAAACTTCAATATCTGGACGGTGTGCAGACTGCAGCTTGTCAAGCACTGATACAGCCACAGGAAGCCAGTATAACAGCACAAAAGGAAAGATGTTTTCCAGAGCAAATATCACATTAGTGGAGTTCACTGGATGTGGGAGATTAAAAAATCACTTTTCCACTGGCATTTTTACACTAACTCTTCTTAAATATGACAGGAATCTCAACTTTTCCATGCATGTCACAGATTTTACAGTAGTCTCTGTGTTCGTTAGGTTTGTCAGCACTCTCCCATGGGCATTTTGACTGAAGTTCATGATTTGCTCTAAAGGACTTTACATGTTTATTTACTGAAATGGTATATAAATGAACAGAACATCAAAGTGAATGATTGACTATTAAATAAATAAAAAGCACAGTTTCACAAGCACTTACAGTACAAAAGTATCTCATTTAAAAGTCTGTCAAATTCATTATTCAATATATTTATTTTTCTAATACTGATCCCAGATTCTGTGAAGGCAAAGATATCACTAGTGCAGCACAGGACAGTAGAACAATGCAAATTGTTTGGGGTTTTATTCCTGCAAGAATTACCCACATGATAATCAGGGATAGGGTAGGCTATATGGGACTGCTTCTTCCTTTTCTACAAAGGCAGGTGGTCAGGGATGACAGTCATATACAAAAGCTTCCTTTCAGCCAGCACATTTAGACAAGAACAGAAGATGATTAAATCTTCACCGCAAACATTCCCAGAGAAAAATACTTCCCCACGGAGAAAGGCAAAAACAAAGAAAGGAACTGTCATTCCTAGAACTTGCCATTGTATTCAGAAAATCTGCAAGTTAAACCTAAAGCGCTGAACATTCAAGTGCTCAAGTGAGTGGCTATATCCTCACGTTCAATGATATTTCATGGCAATAATTAAAATGCTAACATAACATGCAGGAAATCCATGATAAATATGACAACAAAAGAAAAAAATAGACATCAGAAAGTTTATGGTTATTCCAAAAATTCCAACCAAGGTGGTACAAGAAACTGATTCAGAAAAGTGGGATGAAGAATGAAATAGTCACAGAGAAAAGGGATGACAGATAAGAAAAGAAATTTAAAAGAGTTTTTAATCAGGAAACATTGGAAATGAAATTCTAAAGTAAAACTCTGATTCCAGTGAGGACTTTTGTACACCATTTCATTCCTATGATTTACAATTTCCTCAGTAGAGCTATACCACTAAGAGACTGTGGGTTTTTTATGTTAATAGAAAATGATAAATACCACTGCAATCTGTAATACTTGCTTTCGCTTTCATCAAACTAGTGGTCTGGTGCTGATCATATGATGAAATCAAGAATGAATTGGTGAACCAGCTGCAGAAAGTATTTCTAATCTGATTTTAAGCAAAAAAACAGAGAAGCTTTCTCATTTTCTTTTGGTTCACTTCTATTTATAAGAGTGTGATTTCATTTAACCTGTGAAAAGTGTGTATAAAATCCTTATCTAATATCTACATTAACCAGCGTTTTTCTCTTTTCAAAGGGATAAATTACAGTACAGTTCAAATACAGTGGAAAGCTAAGATCTTATTTTTTCTGAAGTCCTCCTCTGTATTTTTAAAACAAGAAACATATATATATAAGAATTAAGAGAAATAAATATTTTTACTTCTTTCCACTCCATCTGTCAAATAGCAAAATAAACAGAAAAGGGCACCACATCCCACTGGTTGTGATTTGAATTGACTGAATGAGAGTTTGACAAGTCTAAAAGGCCAGCAAAAGACACACAGACTCTCCCTCATTAGGTTTTGCACAACAGTGACTACAGACAGCTATGAATGCACAGTACTATGAATAATAAAACATCTGTGAATTACATAATGTCACTAAGTAAGTTCCAAATGGTATGCATACATTAACCCACAAATACAGGCTGGTACTTATTTAATACAAAATCAGCAAAAAAATAATGGTGTTTCTCAAAGGCCGTGGAAGTCTATTATGCTATCCAAATCACATATACTATTCTAAGAAAAGTAATGCTATTGTTATACCATAATAAAAGTAGTCACACCAACAGCGCTTAGTGACAGGTAGAGATATCTTTGGGAAATCCACCAAATTTAACAGAACAATTTAAGCAAATACAAATTCTTCTTGCATTTTCAACTGCTTGCAGTCTACAAAGAATGTACTGAATATGAAGAAGTTTTATTTATTTTAAGAATAATATTTTCATAATACTTCATATTGCCATTGAAATGCATAGTGAACCTATTGACAAATAGCACCTGCTAACAAGCAGTTTCGCCCCATCTTTATAGCACTGAGGACGGTACATAGCTTGACTGGAATTTTGTGTTTCAGAAGCCCCCCCCCCCAACACTCATGATAAATTATTTTAAAATTTGCTTGCTTGCAGTTAGCTTTAATGAATGATGTGCTTCTTTTTTATTGCTGCAGCCAGGCTTCTTTTTAAGCAGCTACAGTAGTCTCTCAGCAGTTTAATACAGAAATGGATCAGTAATCATAAAGAGGATTTGAAACTATGATTACTCTAATGTGTATTCTTCTTAATGTCTAATTCAGAAACAGGACCATATATATACACATACATAAAACTATTGTTTAAAACATCAGTCTGACTTCTTGAGATTTCAATGAATTTTCTTTAAAAATCATTTCTTCTGTCTCTGTGAAGTTAACCACTGTTTTAACACCTCACTTAATAAAAATACAGAATATGTGATATTGTTTTATTAATAGGTTTATATAATTACATAGAAATATCTTTTTCATGGTTTCCAAAAAGGAGCAGCACAATGTTTACCCACATGTAGCATACTTTGCATGGGACATTTTATTAACTAGTTTACCACGTTGAGACCTGATCCAAAACTCACTGAAATTACTAAGATACTTTTTTCTCTTACTTTCTTAGGTCAGAAGTAGGCCCTAAAAATGTTATATGCTGCTCACTCTTCCAGTCCAGCATGCAGCTATCCAAGCCCATCTCATGATTGCAACCTCTGAGTGTTTTAAATTCTGTTGTAGGTTAACATAGGAGAGGTTTATCCAGTACAAGACTTCAGGCTATAGGATTTATGAAATCAACAGATGGCTTCAGAGAAAGTGTGTTTAAAGGAGATTTTAATTTTAAATGAAAATAATTTGTGATTGGGTATGTAACTAAAACTCAGGTATGTATTTCATCTTACCCTAGAAATAATTCAAGACAGATCCTCTAGGTTACCATATGGACCATATTTCATTCCTCCCACTAAAAGTAGATTACAGAAGGGCTAAAGCTACTTATGATATTTCAAGCTTACCCGTATTAATTTGAATAAGATAATAGATGAGGGAAGTATGATTGGCAACCATCCCAGCTGTACAAACTACAAATTTCTTCAACAGAATTTCAGAGAATTGCAAAATTGAATATCAAAAAATCTAGCGATAAATTTATCTTCCATTTTTTAGCATAGGAATTTGTCATCAGATACCATTATCCACTGCATTTTCTTGTAGAAAAAAGTGTGCAATATTGATATTGTCAGTAATGCAAACAGGTACAATGAAAATTTTGAAAGTGTACACGGAGTTCTTAGATATGTGCACATCAAAAAGTCTGCGGATGTGCAGAAACATAAAACACACACAGCGAGCTAGAACTTCAGTATCCGGTGCCAGGCATTGATGTCAGTCTGGGGACCAGAATTCCAACTGCCTTTTTTTTCCTGGTTATGGCATGTAGGGAAGCAGCCACTGCAGCTGTGCAGACCCTGCCAGACAGATGCCCAGGCTAGAGATGATACAGATGTCCAGAACCTTCCCACCTGCCGCCTGGCTGAATTCACACTGCTTATTGCGGGATATGGATAACCATCCGTACACCTGTCTAGTACTGACACTTAAGGGCCATACTTTCAAAGGAGTTAATCACTGGACTAACTTATATTTAGGCCACTTGTGAGCATTTTTGAAAATTCTACCGTGTTTCCTAGATGCACTAGAATAGCTTTCGTAATTCTTTCCTAGTGCCGTTCAACACGGTCAGAATATCAGAGGTTCAGCAGAACTGGTATCTAGAGCATTATAAGAGGAAGGAAGGTTTTACTATATTTCTTATAAATTTGACAAAAATGTAATGGTTACAGTCTTAGGACAACTCCCTGCCATTTTTTTCCACCATAATAATGGGAAAAAGTTAGCATTATGAAAACGGCAAAGCTGATGTTATTATGCCATAGCTGAAGATCCTAGTTTTTTTAACTCCAATCTATAAAAATGCTCATTTATAGATAAGCAATGTCCCTTCCAAAAGTCTTCAATGTTAGGGGATCAGTCTTAATCAGCAGATTTCCACTGACCATGAACAGTACTTCTTTAAGTGATCCTCATCATGTGCTGTGACATAAGAAGTTTTATACCATTTAATAGACGGGACATTAGGCACAGAAGGCTAAGGTGACTTCATGCACACCACTCTAGCAGGTCAGTGTCATCAGTAAGAATACAATGCAGAATCCTTGATTTCCGTTTTCTAGTACTATGTAGTAAACTGCACTTGTTATAGGCTACTCATCTGAAATGAGCACAGCTCATGCCATAAATGCAGTCTTTACTCAGATAGGCAATAGGATGGAAATATGTCTTACTGTATGCATGTATGAAATATATATATATGTATTGAAATCTAAAAAAAAAGAATATGAAGGGAATCCTAGAAAGTTAATAGACTAAATGGCATTTCAAAAGTTTTCCATCTTCTTTTAAACCTTGCTAATGTATCATCTTTTCTAATCACTTACAGTAATGAATTCCATAAAGCAGAGGTCCTGACATTACTGTCTGACCTCCCATAGTTGTAAGCCCTATTTTTGGAAAGCTCTTTTTCCTTGAAGAGATTTTAATAAGCATAGCCACAGATTCGGTCATAGGTACTGTGGACAATTTTATCTAAAAATCACACTAATTGATGTATAAAAACAGTATGTATTTGTTAAAAGTCATTCTACTAGAAATAACTTTTTGAGTGAAATCAAAATCTGTGTGGTGCTGCTCACTGACAGCTCTAATTTCAGTGAGAATGATTGAAAGCAAAGTGCAGAAGGCTGCAATGCAGAGCTCCACAATGCAACACAAAACAAAACAAAGTGTGTTATATTTAAAATCCAATGTTCTATTAGGAAACTAAATCTATGTTTTAAGTAGAAGATTCAAATTTAAAAAAAAAACAGCTTATTAGTATTGGGCCTATGTTTTTACTATTTTATTATTTTAATATTAATGACAGAAATTGACACCTTCAACATTAAAAAATAACGGAGACTGCACCAAAAAAGTTTATTGTCTGTAGCTCCCTGCACACACTCAGAGTTTGTTGGGAATGCTCTGGAGAAGACTGTATGCAACACAGGCACAGGCTTTGCTCAAGATCTGTGGTCAGATTCATAAAAATATCCAAACAACATATCATAACTGAAAGACAACAAATTGAACTTTGTAGGTAACCAGCAATGTTAACTCCCTATCTCATTCACTGCAAGGTGCTCAGACCAACTTCACATACTACTAAGCATCTGAAACACATAGCATGGCATGTCATGGCACAACATGACGATGAGTTTCATATACGCATCGCTGTATCATTTGCATTCTCCTTTCACTTTCATCTCTAAACTACCAACCCTTCATCCTGCATAGGAAGTACATGACTAATTGCAGCAGGAAATCTATCCTTTTTATTCTATAACTATCTCTATAGCTACTTTTTTCAAACTCCCTGCGGCTGCTAATTCACAACATTCTGATGCCCTCCACAGGGAACACTTCAAAATGAAGGATGGAAGTAGGATGAAGATGAACAAGGAAAATACTGAGTCTCTCACAGTCCATCTCGCTCCTTTATAATGTAGACTCCTCGGGACAAGGCTTATGTACAGCTGTGTCATTGCTGGCATTGAGTATATAATAATGTTTCACAATACTATTGAATTAGTTACTTCCCTAATATGATTTTTTTTCCAATTTGTGGAAAGTCTTTACGTACTAACCATATCAATACATTCACACTTCACAAGCATGAAATACTAAAATAAAAATACATATGCTATCTACATTTAAAACCAACAAAAAATAGTAAGTTTCAGTTGCTTCACTATTCACTTGCTTCAATAATATTATGTTTTGGAAAAGAGGTAACCTATAAAACATTTTTTCTTAAGTACAGCATAGTTAAATGTAAAGCATTCTTTGATGAAAGTGTATTGAAATATATATACAGAACTGTCCCATATGCATAATGATGAAAATTAATATCCCTGTTTCAAACAACTTGGCCAGGAGGCATTTTATAGATGTTAAGCAAAATAGGATTTGCTATGAAAACGAGTTCTCTTAACTGTAGTGAAACAGAGGACATCAGAGTATTTCTACAGTATCGTATTACACTTACAGACATTTCTATGGATCTCATTGCCATAGTTTATGAGCAGCTCACAAAACAAAATGGATCAAGCAATTATCTCTGACGGAGATAATGAAGATGTATTCTCCATTTTACAGATGTAACCCCAAAGACATGGGTACCAGTGGCAGAGCTAGGAATGGAAACTGAATCTCCTGATTTCTAGCCCTGCAAAGTTAACACAAGCTTAACTTTCTCACCCTCCAGGAGAATGCTATTGTGTGGTTAATAAAGTCAAGTATATATACCACGTTCTATCATTTGATTTACACTAAAGGAAAATGAGATGAGACATTTCTAGTTAAACAATATGTTCCACATTAACCAACATTAAACGCAAATATGTTTTGAGTTTGAACACATTTAAAAATCCTCTGAGATCTAAGATCCTCTGTAGTCAGTGGGAGAGAAACAGGTACCTCCATAAGGGTTTCATCCTAAATATTAGAAATCCAACTCAGGCTGACATGAACAGGCTTCTAGAGGTGCCAGTTTCTCACCCTGGAATCTCCCAATAGTGAGCCTATACAGCTAAGATTAGACACCTAGCTTTACAACAATCTGACCCACTGGTTAATATTCATGCATGTGTAAGCCTAGTAACATGCTAACTCACTTAGATGTAGAATTTGATAAAATGGACAAGTCAGGTTAGATTTAGCTCTACTCCCTATATACTTTGTCTTGTACCATTTTCACAACACAGTGGTGAATAAGAGAAGTAAATCTTCATTCTTCTAGGAATCCTGAAGAAAAGTAGATGGATATTTATGATGTAGAAGTATGCCCACACATTCTTCTTGAGTTGCTCACATAGTCTATATAACACCCTTTTGCTCATAGTTGTTCCTAAAATAAAACTGTTCTGAACAGTATTCAAGAGGTGGTATTTTTTTCAGAAACAACAATAGTCTGTGTACTGTTTCACATTTTAAAGAAAGGTTATTTTGTGTCAAAAGGCAGTTTACAGTCCTGCTACCTTCTCAAATATAAATTCTGCAAAATGTAACATGAATAATTTAGCCTGATAATATAGGCTACACAGCATAATTAGGTTTACTGAAATCCTTTAGAATATGTGAAAACATTTTTTCTGTCACATTTCTAATGTTAGGTTTTCTCCAAGATAACACATAAGTAAATTTAATATTAATATGTATAAATAATAGAAATCTTTTGTAAATGTACTAGGTTGGCACTTGCTATTCAAAATGGTGTTATTGGGATAAACTGAGGTTGTTTGAATGTGAAAAGTAATCTGATTTGGAAGGAAATTAATTTTAAACTTGATTTGAAAACTGTAATGGCTTCCTTGAATTCCACAGCTGAAGACTATTGAAGGTTCTGTTATAACTGCCAGGGGAAATATGATTTTTTTTTTCCAGCCAGCAGCATCATAACTCCTTCTGAAAGAGCGCCAAACTTTTTTTCTGTGATAGATAGCTCTGATTCCACTTCTAGGAACTACAGATCAAAGGAAAACTTATTGCTGAAATAGTAAGCCAGGGTATGATTAAGAATAGTAATGTGATTGTGGTTTCTTGATGTTTTCTGACACATCCTAACTAAAATAAATGGCTTAATTTTGAACAATGAGACTGTGTAGGTATGTTCATAGTGTTACAAAGGGTTATTTGAGGCATTCATCACACTGCACACTTAATGTGGCCTCTTGTTAAATATTGAGAATAATACAGAAGCTGGAATGTTTTTTCACATAATTAAAGTGTTCCCTAAATGTAATGTCAAAAGTCAAACACAATATCTGCAAGCACAAGAGGTTAATTTTTTTCCCCTAGTGCAGAGGAAGATATTCTCGAGTTTATAAGTATGCATAATAAGTATATGCTGGAAATTTAAATGTAGCTACTGCATCAGCTACCTTTTACTAGCTCAGCAGAATACAGTGAACCTACTGACTCTCAAACACAAAAATGAGCAATGGGTTAAAGTATGGATTATCACACCAGGCTGTTTTAAATGGCAAGCGGTTAAATCCAAGCCTCTGTGCTTACGTACCTAAATGAAGCTTGCATGAAGAGTAGGGACACAGGTTTTTTAATAAGCCTGAGAAATCTCAAGAGAAGATCTTAAGCTGTTTAACAAACCTTTGCAAAAACAAATTATTTAAATTAAATTATGTTGTACAAACTTAGACTAAAATGTAATCTAGGTGGGGGAAGTTTGCTTAATTTAATCCTTCAGTTTAGGTTTGATGGATGGTTTCGTAAATCAACTGCTACTGAAAAGACCATATCTACTTCTCCATCTACATTTAGATTTGCAACCAGCATCAGTGAGAGTGCCTCTACAAACCAGCAGTACACAATCCACAGAATTATAACCAGGAGGAACAGAAAAGAAATCTTGTGTCACACAGCTTGAATTCCCACTGATGGCCACTTCCTATGTCATTCCTACTATAAATTTATCTAACTTATTTTTTAACTAACTGAAGTGATTGTGCATTACAACTTCCCTGATAGTTTGCTACTGACATCTATTATTCTTTAATGGTCTTGTATAAAATAGAAATAAAGTGATGTTAAAAGAAAAGTCATCTTTACTCATACAAGCAATCTCGCAAGTTTATTTAGACCATTCAAATGAATAAGGCAAGTCAGATTTGGCTTTAAAAGCTCTAACTTTAGCTCTTAAAAGGTAGGAAAATGAAACAGGTATGGACAGACTTTTCTTTCATCCATCTAGGACAATGGCAGGCAGAAAGCAGAATGCCCTTGTCACAAATAAGCTTTCACTTCCTCTTTCCGAATGAAAAAAAGATGTTACCCAACCATGAAGCAGCCATAGGAGGCAAAGAGGAAAGAAGCAGCTGTAAAAAGCTGTATCACCACTTGTAATTTTGAAACTCATGGTGTCTTGCAAGTTGATGTCACACAGGAAAAAATCCTTCATTTGGCCTCCCAGAGTTTTGCTGACCTTTCCCCACTGGTGGTGTAGCAGAAGGCAAAGAAAAGTGCTTTGATTTCATACAAATCACTTGGCTGCTAAACTCTGAAATCTGAAAATTACAGGAGTTGCACAATATTTTTCAAGGATCCTCTGTTGGTAATTGCTTCTGACCAGAAAATTAAATACACAACAATGAAACTGCAATGAACACAAAAGACACAATTTTGATTTCATTCATTGTTGCAGAATAATTTTATTGAGATACAGGTTTGCTGTATCTGAGATAAAACTCTGACCAGAGGTCTTCAACATTTATCTTTACACTCTCCAGCTTAAACATTTTTTTCTGACTAAGATAATGCCAATACTCAGAAAAAGGGTTAAAAATTCACAAATATGTTTGCATACTTAATGCATTCATTTCTGTGAAATTCTACATATTAAATATATTTTGTTATTATTTCTCATCTTTAGACAAGCTTTGCAACCGCTCTGAACTCACTGAAGAATCAGAATGAAATATGGTCTATGCATCATAAATACTCCACATACTGCTTTCCATGACCTATTGAATTAAAAGAAATGGCTAAAGAATGCAAAGGAAACAATCTGTATGCTGACCTTTTTTAATAAAGGTGCTAATACGAATTTTTATAGAACCTGTGATATTCCTGAACAATGCATCACATCTGAGGGAGGCACATTTCTCCTTTTACATCTTTTTGCTTCTTCTTCCTTTGCATTCCCCTTTTTCTTATTTTTTGCTTTCTTTCCCTCTGTATTTTCTTGATTTTCAAAGGATTCCTTTATGCAAAGTTACTGAAGGTCTCAAAGTGTTTTCATATCAGTGAGTTCTAGCAATCAAGGTTAAATAAACAAAGTACCTATAGAAAACTGAATCTATTCAAAAATGAAAGAATTGATTTTTTTATTTTAATTTTGTTTATTGATTTCGTTCACAGAAAAGAAAATCAATACAGTAGCAGTGTACAGACTTTGAAGTTTGGTAATATATTCTCGGTACAATAGAGAGGTCAAAGCCTCTACCGTATCATAAATTCCTCCACTTGGAACTGATTACCACAAGTGGAAAAGAGTGGCAGACTATCAGTTTTGAGGGAATAAACACAAAAGATGAGCTAATTCAGACCTGAATGCATAACAGTAAGGAGAGAAAAAGTGGTCTTCAGCATTGTTGCTCATACAGGTGAAAAGCCATTTTGTGAAGGCAAGTTATAACATACACTTAAGTAAAAAATACAATATGGTTTCCTCACATAGTTGTACCAGATTTAGATCAGAATATTCAACTGGCTGAAGTTATGCCTTACTCTTCAAAAAAAAAGAGCTTGTCAAAATATTCTTTAATACTCGAAACATCCACTCTTGCAGTTTTTTAGGATGAAGATGAATGATATGAATGAAGCAATTATTTAGGAGAAAATATTCAGCCTCTACTTTCTCCAAGTCATAAGCTGAGGTACTTATAGTGTAATATCCAAACAAACATAAAATAAATACAAAATTGGAAGTTTAAAAAATAAATATATGTGTATAGATAGATAGATTTGAATATAATTGGGGTTGGGACTATAGTCTTTTGCTTTGTACGATGTATATAGTTTAACAGTGACTGAGTTGTAGAGGTTCTCCCTACATGTGTTTTGATTTTGGCAGTTGTATTATTATTGTCACAACTATTCTAGCCTAGAATTCTCCAGCCATATGAATTAACCTGTGTTTAACAACCAAACTGTGTGTATATATGTAGGTGACTGTTGACTCCTGTATTCTCTGGTAGTCATTTAGTATGTTTTGTTTTCTCCTCTTCTCTGTATCAACCTCACTTCCTTGTAGAGCCATTTTTTCAGCAAAATCTGAAGACTTCTTCCCCTAATTTTTCTCCCCATCTCTCTCTCATCTGCCCAAGTAGTGCAAAGATTTTTAAATAATAGGACTATATCTGGTTTTCCAGGAATCCAGTTCTGAGGTATAGAATATTTTTCTTTGTTTATCTAGCACATCATCAGGACTGTTCATTTTTTTCAGCAAACCACAAATACTTCCTTGATTCAAACACTAAAAATTCAATCTTATTCACACTCATCTCCCAGTTATTAATTGAAGCAATCATCTAATCAAATTTTAGTCCTTTCAAAGATGGAACAAAGCAGAAAACAGTGTTTTTTCATTCTGTTCATACTTCTAAATTACATGGCATTTGATCCTCTTCCTCCACTGATGATCATTTTTGCTTACCAAACCTTTCCTGCATCCCTTTTGTTTCTCTGGTTGGGAATCTTGTCTCTGCTTAATGTCTTTCCAAAAGCACCCAAAATGTAATCTGAATCTCTTGTTTTCAATTTTTTAAATGATTTGTTGTGAGGTTTTTTTCAGTTTCAGTTTTTGAAAAAAGGTCCACTTAGTTCTGCAGTGACCCTGTCCCCTGGGAATCGATTTCTTAATATGAGAGTAAAGAGAATTCATGTATTTTGTGATCCAACATTCATTAGAGTTGGAGTTTCACTTCATAAAAACTTCACTTACGAGCACATACATTCATTTTATACGATTCCTCAATGTGGCCAGGGTGCTGCGTAGTCTGCACTGTATCCACCTACAAAAAATACAAAAATATATGTCTGCTTACCGAGCAGAATTTAACTCATCTAATCCTGTATCATGGATCTTATAAGTAAGCAAAGAGTCCTCTTCTCTCTAGTAGGTCCAAACATACACCACAGCGTAACTATTTGACAGTGAAAATAGTCAGAATAGCATTATGTATTATTTAATGATAAAAGGAATCAAGTGAACTATGTCCAGGAACAGAATGGTTTAAATCACACAGTGGTATGTAATAATGTACATACTGTACAAAATACTGCAGTAATTTCTGATTCTTCCTTTTCTTATTAAAATTACTGCACACAGAGTAAAAAATAATATGTTTCAGCTATCAGTCAGTGACAAACATAACTTTTCTCCATGAAGTCATGGAATAAATAGCACAAAAAGTCACTAATAATATCAGCTGGTTTAAAGAAGCAAAGAATAGGAATTTCATAAGAAAACAAACAAATAGCACCTCTTTCCCTTGCCCCCTCCCCAAAAAACTGGAGTCAGATGTGGACAGTAATATACAAAATACGGTGATACTCTTCACAAAATTCTGTGAAAATGTAAGTCAGTCAAAATGCTATATATCAACTGTTATACTATAAGGTGGACATAAAGAAAACTAAGAATTAGAGGAAAATGTGCTTTCCTTGAACTACTTTGATCAATATGTTTATGAGGGGAATGAGACGCTGAAGAGATATGCACATCTAATGATAAATAGTGAATGTTTCTGTCCAACAGATTCTTCAAAACCAGCTCTTAAAATATCACTCAAAAACAGGTCATCTTTGCAAAAAACATTAACTCTGTGAGTTGGTTATATAATACATTTAGTTGTCATTCATCAGCTAGTCTTTCCAGCTTTTTAAATATTTTTGTACTATTAATAATTTATATTTATTTCACACCACTCAGTGCTAATTCCTTCTTTTCCAGCATTTTAATGAATCACTCTTTCTAATCTATTACACATAAGTGAAGTTAAAACCAATTTACACAAGTGTAGGATAACAATGTCAAGCATCTCTACAAAGCTGCTTTTGCTCTATGAACTTAATCCATAAAAGACTCCCAAATGTCCTCAAGTAAGTAACGTCTGTTCCCCAATCTAAATATGATCTTCTTACAGGAAGCCATCTGGGACAAGCAAGCAAAACATTCTGCTATGGTTGCAGAAGAAATATATTTATGCCTCAGTAAAAGTTTTCACCATCATCAATCCAATTATATGCAAATCTCTTTATTCTGTTTCCACTATCTTAGCTCACCTAAATAGCAAAAATACTAGACTGGCCAAAAAAGCTTGACAGAAATATATATAATGCTTCTGTCCATCCATCCATCCATTCATCCATCTATCTATCCCATAAGTACATTCAGCACCTCAAAGTTGGTGACTTCAATTCTACATAGCAGTTATTCGAATTCATGTAAAAAATAAATTTAGCTAACTTTAAGGAGAATGCATTCACTGGAATGGTAGACTTGTCCACCATGCAATCAACAGGATCTGCTTATATATGTTTTAAGTATCTTTCTCCAAGATACAAAGGCAAAAGTGAGCACTGGTTGTATTTATAAGATATTTCTGAGGACAAAAAAGTTCATAAGTGTAATAGACTTTTCTAAAACCAATTTTTCTCTTCTATGACTGAGAGATTCCTGGTATTCTTCAGTTAATAAATCAAATCATAAATCAATGCAAGTAGAAAAAATAAAACAGGCAAAAAAAATTACCTGGTATCTACTAGACAAAGTGTTAAATCTTTGTATCAGAAATGCAATACAGTATGTCCTCACAAATGCAAACAATCATGGAGGTCTCACTGGGTATGTCCATATTACCCAGCAGTGCATATTACCTGTGCAGTATAAAGCAAAGGAGGACAGCGTGTCTTGCTGCAATTCATTACGGTTCCGGGACTGTAGGTCTACACTGTGTCTTTACCAGCAATGAAGTCCGCACACACTGTGCATGTACAGAGAGCAAACTGCTGGAGGATGCCGCATCTGCATTGCAAGTGGTAGACACCATGTGACACCCTGAGGACCATCCTGGAAGGAATTTGCTTCTAAGGGATCTGCAGCACATTCAAATGTGCACAGTAGGACTCCATAGATAGACTCATAGCAAATCTACACCAGAAAGAACCTGCACTAAATCATTAATGCAGAAGCATCCACAGATTGCCCAGCACTTCCTGCTATTGTAATGACTGATGGAAAAACTATAAAATTCTTTTTTCTCCTTCTCTAAACATCTGTGAAATGACGTGTTGTTTCCCTCACTTTTCTCTTGCAATTGGAGAATTTTGCTAATTTCTAGGCAGGTGAAATTACTGTCTCTCTTATCCTCCCATTTCCCAGTATGGAACTGCACATATACCCAAGAGAGTAAAATAAAGAATTAAGAGTCAGTTTTCACGAGCCAGATGCTTGAAGTTCTCTGCTAAGCCGGTCCGTAACACAGAAACACAGGCCTGGAAGGCTCTTCTTACATTCTAAGTCCAGTTCCTTTTTATCCTAAGGATAATGTCATGTATTTCCCTGATAGGTTATAGTTTTCTTACCTCAATATTTCAATGGGAAATCTGCTGCTGAATTTCACTGCTGCAGGACTTAAAAATTACTCTAATATCCAACCCCAATTTATTCTTATGTATTCATATCTATTTGTTCTTTTTTCCTTAACTTACATATTCATTGCTACTGGCAAGTGAACTTTAATGTTAACTCCATATATGCTATTACAGTAATTATTTTATGTCTACAACCCATAACAGACTACTACAAGCTTTAGAATAATTAACTTTTGCAAGTACACCTTTTAATTGTTACATTTTTTCTATCTTACCTCTTACTTTATTCATTTAATACTAAATCTGAGTCTGCAAAGATATTATGATTGCGGTATATATTATATATTATTCTCACTGAAATGTATGTATTATTAAAAATTTGAGACAGTACAACTTTCTGCAACTTTCAGTGTGTCTCTAAACAAAGCTGAAAGGTACAACATGTTCAGTTTTGCCCACTAAGCATATACTAGATAAAAATATATCTTGATAGATTCCCTACTACATTGCACAAAATGTTTCTAACCTATTTTTAAACTTCTTTAACACACACGACTTCATTTTCAGTTTGTGACAGAAATCAAAATAGGATGTGAGAAACTATGGAAAAAATGAATATTAGGTTTCCTAAGAATATACATGCATAATAAATACAAATTTAGGCTGAAACTCTAATTTTCATACTCTTTAATTCATATTTTAATGGAACAATATATTTGTTGTGTAAGCTTTAAAGTATACAAAACCAAAGGACCACAATCGCACAAAAATATGAATCAGTAAATAAAAATTTTAACACCTTCATGTGCTTTACCTTTTGTGCACTATTTGCCAAATCATTAAGGGCTATATATAGAGCGAAAAAATACTGAAGCAACTTGACATTGATGAAACCTGCTATATGGTTTGCATATGACTTGCATAATACATTTATTAAAATTCTGTTACCTTACCCTAGTGAATAAAAATACAAATACAGTCTTATAAGAAAGACCGTAATAACAAAAATGCTACATATTTAACTTACTTAGTACAATCTTAAGCCAGAAACACTCTGATCTTTCTTGAAAACTGAGTAATACTCAAGACTTGACTCGATACCACGTCAAGAAAAAGCAAAGCCTCACAGAAAAACAGAACAGCAAGTACTGATACCCTTAGACACCTCTGTTGCTGCAGATCTCACTGCAAGGTTTGTGCTGCTCTTTAAAGAATTTACGGGACATAGCTTGATCTTGGTGGAGATAATACAACTAATAGTTTAGTCCATTGGTAAGAAACAGAAGTATGAAAAGCCCAGCCCTTTTTCTCTTTTTGAGAAATACAGGAACCTACTGGAAGGAATATATCTATATAATTCTTTTTCTGCATTGATCAAACTCCATTTGAAAACTAAATGATTTTTTATTTCACCCTCATACCTTCAGAAGGCTGAAATCTTTCTTTCAATTTTCCAGCCTAAGTCATATACTAACTGCTGTAATATCAGCATTCTTTTTTTCCTGATATTTATTCCCACTATATTTACAAAGAGCAATCAAATCTCCTCTCATCACTTACTTTCTTAAGGCTCTGAGATACATATAGCAATGGCTTAAAACCAGATGGCAGTAACAGTTACCACTATCACCAATCTGCTCCACCCCTCTGATGGGCATTAAAGCCTCCAGGGCAGGGTTGTCTGATACGCCTATGAATGAGCTCCTGCACTACTGCAGTCTTCAGCTGGGCGTATTAGAGTAAAACAATTCCAATTTTTGTTTACCCTAATACACCTGGCAGTGGTTCACAAATCATTCAGAGGAGGCTGAAGTATTCCTGCCTTGAGGATAGTAACAGCTTCTGCAATTCAGTTTTAGCCTGCCACTACATGTCTTTCAGAGCCCTAAGTCTGACTAAGCAAAGCCCTTTTAGTCATCTCTTGAACAGCTAACTCCATGGTTTCTCTTGCAGCTCTTCTCTGAATCCCTGAACGTAAGCTTAATTCTTCCTGAATATGGTTGACCAGAATTATATAACAGTCTTTCAGATGAAGTCTCATAAATGCGTCCTCAACTGATAGGAATACATCCATTTTTCTCATTGCAATATGCCACCTGATGCACGCTTACTAATATTGCAGGAACAAATTTGCCTATGTCACATTGGTGCTCATAACAACTTTGTGATTAATTCATTAAATTCTCCTCTCTTTCTCTTATTTCCAACTGATGATTTCCTAACTGAATTTACAAGTTATAGTCCTGCTATTATTACTGTATTTTGAGCTATTAAGTTTTATTTTATTGCTACAGTCAAAAAAGTTTTCCACTCCCTCATCTAGTATAGTCTAATCCTCCTCCATACACATCATGTTTATCATATTTGCTTCAACATGAAGTTTCATTACTATACTTGCATTCTTTGCACCAAGGTCATTTTTTAAAATATAAAACAAAATCAGTCCTAAGACTGATGCTTGACTTGAATGAACAGCTTTCCCTCCATTTCAATGCTTCCCTTTGCAACAAAACCCATTGTCATCTCATTTTAGCCAATTTCTTACACATTTTATAATTCCTCTACTAATCCCCATCTTCCTCAGCTGAACAGATAATTTCCCATGTGGCACAGTATCAACTGCTTGCTGAAGTCCGAAGAGAAGAGATTACTACATTTTCTTTATCTAGAAAATTGGTTATCTTCTCAAAGGAAGGTATCAGATTGGTTTGGTATGAACCCCTTTCAGTAAAACCATTTTCAATTTCCATTTTATCCCATCTTCCTTTTTCCTTTATGTCAGTAACTCTATTTTTTCAAATAAATCTTCTCTGCTGTTTGCTAAAAAATGAGGTCACGCTTCTAGACCTTTATCCCCCTTCTTCATCTTCTCCACTACTTAAATATAAATACCATATTTGCTATTCTCCAACAAAACAGTACCATTTTTTCCTAGCACATTTATTTACAAGAAGACGGGGAATGTTGTGTTCCAGTTCACTCAGGATTCTGTGAGTAGGCTTATCTGCTCCTCCTTGACTTAAATATATCAAACTCCAAGTTTCGCTTTCATCTCAGATTGACTTCCAGCTTTTGCCCCCATACAACACTATTATCACCTTCATTGAAAACTAAGGCAAAACATTAATTTCAATTTTGGGTCACAACTAAGTTATCTTTTTCCTCTAAGTGTAATAATTGTTCTATTTCTTTTTTCTTGATCTCTTTTGGTTAATACAACTACATAATATTTTACTGTTTCTTTTAATCCTCTCTGTAATGCCTACCTCAGTTGATTTTTGTCAGCATCCTACCCTTTACCCCAAACTGACCCCCCATAGTGTATCTTTCTTTGATTAGCTGACCCTCCCCTTCTCCTCCTGTTTCTCATTGCTTGCAGTTTTCGTGATTACATATTTTATTCAATGGAAAAGACCCATTTTTCTATCTCTTGTCTGTACACAGAATTAAGAATTGAGTATCTGAGCCTCTGAAAAGACGTCTAAGATGGGTATGAAAAGTATTTGCATGCCACCTTACCCACTTTCCTCCGTTCTGTCTTTGGCACTACTACCATTTTCTCTACCTGCTACCCAAAGCCAATGCTGTAGAGAATAAGCCATATAGCTTGAACAGGGAATGTACTTCTCCAAGTCCCAGCATTAATCTGCCTAAAGACAAAATCTCTCTTTTCTCTGCCAGTGATCCTTTGCCACTTCAGACACAGTACTACATTTGTTTATAACAGCTTCTCCAGCCATCATATAGTACTCAGTAAGACAGAAAGAAAATAAAGATTGGCAATACTTCTGTGTCTAATGTATGCAAAAACTGAGGTGAATGGCAAATAAGGTTTATTTTAATGCAATTGTATTTTTAAAAGGTGATAACACTAACAAAACAAGTTTTCTTTTTGGATTTTTTTTTTATATGGCACATTTTTCATCACTGCCTAATTTATAATCTGCATATAACAGTACCTGTCAATTAAATTTGTTGCTTACTAAAGTCTTCATTTGCAAGTACTAGGTCAAAGAGGACTTCTAGAGAAATATTTTTGAGAGACATAAGTATTTTTCATGGAATGAAATGCTTTATAGATATATTTAAAATAGAGTGCTATGATGTGGCAAAAATAGAAAGATGATGATACATTTATGGTTGACTTTGCAATGTGAAGTATTACTCTTCATCTCATGGGCACAATAAACTTAACAGAGCACTTTACACTTCAGGCATTTGGAGACCCTGGGCCAGCAATCCCTGTTCAATACAGACCCTCCAACTACACCTGAGATATAGCAGCTACTGGGCTTCAGAGGCAGGAGAAGCAAGAGATTGACTGGAGAGGAAAATAACTGCAACGATACCATGGGGAGCAGGAATTCTGTCACAGGACCAGACCAGCTGTTATTCCTGGGCAGATAAAATTCCAGATGTCAGGCGCAAGGAGGATGAGGCCAGAGGCAAAGTAGGGTTCTAAAGGCAGAGTCTCAGGGGCAAAAACTAACCAAAAATGTTATGGACAGAAATGATAGGAAAAGGAAGAAGGCATGGAGGGAAAAAATGGGGTTAACTGCTTTATACAGGATCTTTGGACAGGAATTGACTAGATAGGCCTACCAACTTTTATACTAAATTCAAGAATGCAGTCAGATATCATTCTCACCCTAGATTAGAAGACTTTTTGACTATTGCGACACCCTACCATATAGGGATATTGTACTAAAGAAAAATGAAGAAAGACCATTAAGAAAATATGCCAGAAGGCAAAGATAAGCATTGCTTATCTTCAGTGTCTTTATCACTGTATCACTAGAAAAGGCAGGGTTAAAAGGAGATGCAGGGGTGTATCTTTTATAAGGGCATAGGTTGATGCAACCATGTGAGCAGATGACAGAAAGCACAGTTCTAAACAATTGGATTCGCAAAATGACAGTATTTTAAAGATGAGTGTTGTTCAGTAAACAGCTGTTTTTATCATTAGTGTATGATGCAGAATAAAGAAAAAAAAACAAAGAAAGAAAAATGACTAGTTAATGAAGTGACGTTTGATTTCTTGGACATCCTTTAAAAATAAATCTAAAATGACTGAAATTAAGCTACATTGGCCAGTAACTATGATATACATGAAATTATGTCATGTGTCCAAATCTCATTACAGTACTAACAGTACACAGATCTGAAAGGAGCTGAACAGTGGAGTGAAAGAAAGTTGCATTAAAATATTTGTGAGATCAGTTAAATTATCTCATATTAAACTGCACTCCAACAATCTAAACATAGCATATTTTGCATGGTCATAGATATTAGGTGAGCACCAATCCTGAACTGGTTTCATCTTAAAATTTCATAACCATTTCCCTGCTACCTTCTCTATAGCTACTTTCTCTCAGTTTAGTCCTCCTCCTGTAATCAGGAGACCCACAGGCAAAAAACTTTGTGGAGAAATTTCTAAACTGTTTTGAAAGATACCTTTCTGCAGCTGGCTATCACACACTGGTGTACTGAAACACTGAAAAACAGAAAGCGTGTATTGCTAGAAAAAAAGGAAAGCTCAACCAATTTTTTCCTGATCTTCTGTCTGCACACAATATGGAAATATCATTTCTGTAAACTAAATAGAAACTTGCTAGAAATACGCAGAAAAAAATCAGTCATTGTGCACTTATTCCAGGACTCTGAATCTTTCCATTTAGGAGGTGGCAAATTCTTCTTCCCTTAAAAGAAGCACAACAGCAGAACCCTATTTAAAGCTACCTATTCACAAAACATGTGGAAAAATTGTGTAACTACTGAGCAGAGTTAGAGGAAGCTACATTATCAGTTACAGTTTTTCAGTTATATCCTTCATGATTCTCAAAACTGTGACGTGGCTTAGCTTCTTCAAGAAAATGACACATCTTTGGAATCCTTTTCCTAAAAGCTTTCATGTTGTTTATGAGGAAAAAAGTATTGAGTGGATACTCTCCAACTTTTGGCTTTCCTTGAACCAAACACATAGTTCAGGTCAATGGAAAAAAACCCTTTGCTTTGTTGAAAGGAAAATACCTGAGTCCTTTCTGCGTATATCAGACAAGAACTTGAAAAATCCAGGGTTCTAGATATCTTGCTAGGACTTGCTAAAATTAAAATGATGCAAAATAATTTCAGGAAACTCTAGCTGGGACTAAGGGGAAAGAAAATATCTATGACAGGTTTAAGGCAAGCTTAAGGTAGTCAACTTAATTTACTACTTAAGGTAGTTAAGCTCTTTTTTGGAAAAGATTACCAAATAAAACAACATGAGCAAAAAGACAGTTAGAGGAACACTGGCTGTGCTTGTCTGTACCGACACATACTTTGGCTTCCATATAGGGATAGCTCTTTGTTTGGGGTCCATCCTCACCAGAACTTTGTAACCCTTGCTAAAGTCTTGCTGAGCATTGTCTCCCTTCTGCCCTCAGTGAGCATGCTAGCACACTGAGGACATGCTAGCACCAAGTCTGGTGCCACATCAAAATGGAGCAGGAGATAAAGCATATACTGGAAGGTTGCTGCTCTGTTACTGGGATGAGCAGAAATTTTATCATGAGCAATTATTATCTGCTCAAGTAGGAAGAGTCATGTTCAATAAGCTCTCATCCCTACTTTTAAGGTTGGTCTTCTTAAATGTCTTCAAGGCTATATGCTGAAATTCAAGAAAATTGAAACTACCAGGCCTGTGCCCTTCTAGACTTTTGCCTCATAGTGGTGCAGAAGGCACCCATGAAACCAAAGGGGAGCAAAGCAAAGGCCACCAAAAGATGTGGTATTTCAGTCTTCCTGGTTACCTTTCTAGGTCTGTTGATACCAGGTGGGAGAAAACTGCACTTGTTCAAACGGTGGCTAGGTTATGGCATAAAAATATGCAGTCCTACATGAAACACGATTGCTACATATATTCTAAAAAAATCTATCACTTACACCAGTTTTCAACCATGTTAATAAGTGGCAAAGAGCTATTACCACTGTGCTAAATAAATGTCAAAAATCTAGCATAGAGATCTCATTAGTTATTTAAAAACAAACAAAAAAGGTATTAGCAAATGTTTAGAAAACCCGATCTGACCAAAATATTCTCCCGATTTTATTCCTAAAATATTATTTCTGTGTTACTGAAATGAATGTGAACACAAGACAAAATATTCTAATTTCTGAGCAGCAATATAGCTGTGAAGAAAATAATATAGTCTGATACAATCTCATCTTGCCAGACTTTACTTAGGTCCTCACTATATAACTACGTTCCATGAAAGCCTGTTATGATCCAAAACTGTTTAGAACTACTAATTAAACCAGGAGAACTGCACTCCTCATAAAGTGTTTTACATTTGCTATGTCAGGGTTCTCATTTGTGCTTTCAGGAAAAAAAACTAAAAGGTGTCGCATCTTCAATGAGTGCACACATTTTATATAGATATACTTTATTTACTCAATTTGTTTTAAGTTGGAGAGTGAGGAGGAATCTTTGACAAAACTGTCATCTTTAAAATACAGTGATATTTCATTTTTCTCCTTCTGCACTATTTAGATTGCTTGGAACTCAAATACTTCCAGCAGCCACTGTGTCCAATTTTTCAGAGCTGTCACTTCCTAGCAAATCTGCTTAAGCAAAATACTTATGTTGTTAGAAAACAGAGCAAACGTATATTATAAAATGCCTTCTATACTCCTTTGCAGGAAGTTTTGTATTCAAGCACATAAAACAGCAAGAATGTACAAAAATTTAAAAGTTGACTTTTACAGACTGGTTTAAATCCATAAATCCAGTACACTTGTGATTAGTTTCCAAAGGTTGTTAGAATTAGCTCACTTTTTTTTGACTTAGCTGATTTTTTCCACAAAATAATTATATAATCAAAATACCATTTTCAAAGCAACCACACAAGGTCATTAAAACTAAAAAGAACCCTTCTCCTGAAGAACAAGTCAGTGGAAGAGAACCATTTTTAACCCTTTTTAGTCCCCATATTTGGTTAGTACACTCTTTTTGTCAGCATTTGATGCCCTGCAAGGTAAGACAAAATTGCTACAGCTTTACACTTAATGTGCAGGAAAGGGAACAGAAATTACATGAAATGTAAACAAATTTTACAGGCTGAAATGAACTACACTGACAAAAGTTGAGATCTTTCCCTAGGATACAGATTACACTTTGCAGAAAGGAAAAAAAGGTATAAAATAAAATATTCCTTTTTAAAGTAAATTTTAAATTCCGGATGTCAATAATTTTTACAGACAATAAATTACAGATTGTTTTGGTTGTTACAGGTCAACACAAGTATTCTTTTTTGTTTCTTGATATTTTTCTAAGCTTTCCTGAATTTTTTCATTTGGTTTCTGCATTATACAAAATCTTGTCTAAATTAATCTTTCAAGTTTACACATGAAGAATTATGTAATGCTACTGTTACTTCCACTGCTTTAGAAAACCTGTCATGTTACAGGAAAGTCAGTGCTTCTTACTGTGTACAATTCAAATCCCAATTCTCCGATGGCCCGTTAACACCAAATATGTCACCCTTTAACACCGCAGAATCGATACACTGGAATGTCATGGTACCCTGATGGCCCACAAAAGCCTCTGTATACATTTATTAGACAAAGATTTTATATTACTTCAGAGAAGAAATGTGTCAAGTTAAAATCAATTTCAATTTTCTTACTAAGCAGGAAATAGTCTTAGAGAAATAAAAGTTACATTCAGTCAAGCATAGGAATGGAAAAAAGGTCAAAGTCATTCAGACATCCTCTTTTGCATTTGGACGCTTGTATGTGCACACTGTTATAAATTCTATCCCTTATTTTTGAACTATCTATTTGGACCAGGATTTTCTCAGTATCCTTTTTTTTTTTTTCTTGACAGCTCTTTCTCCAGATCATCAGCCACCAGGGACTTGTTGAAAAAGTCCAGACCTCCTTTCCAGAACACATAAGAAAAATACAAAAATAAACTAATATAAATATTCTCGTTCAATCAAACAATAATGTCTCAAAGCCTAGGTACAAAAAAAACTCTTCTAAAGGTTACTTCATCCATATCACAAGTTCATTTAAGGATTTGGGACTACTAAAGGGAAGATTAGAAAAGTTCCCTATGGCTCAAAAAATGCTCCTGTAGTACACTCCAAAGAGCGCAAGAGAAAGTTACTGACCTTTCTGACAACATTGGGAATTTTCAGATTGTACAAAACCTTCAGGGAACCCAAGACAAAAGGCAGTATCGGTTACTTCCTTTCCGTCCTTGTGGAGATGGAGAAGCAACCACTCCTGGCCAATCCAGGATTCCTTGGATGCTTAACAGAAAAATTATTAAAAAAATCCCTCTGAGCTGCTGTGCAGCTGACAGAATAATTTTGAATAATACCCTCCTTCTTTAATCTCTGTATTCCAAAACTATGTCCTTCTGTCTTTTTGGAGGAGCCCACGTATCCCCAGGACTTGATTGGGAAAAACATAGTAGAGGCCTAAGTACTTAAAATTTAACATTTGAGCTCTATTGCTCCACTAATTTTTAGAGAATTTAATACGGTGGTTTTATTCAAAACTCTTTGCAGCCCGCAAGAGAACTAGTCCACATTAAACTTCTGTAAATACCGAGCCCATATGGTCAGACCTAGCCTAGGGAGACACATAATGAAAATGAGTATGTCTATAGAGAGTAAAAGAGTTCTAAACATATATAAGCTTGATCACTTTCTAGACCAATAAGAAAGTTCCCTGTTACTCTCTCCATGGCATGTGTAATTAAAAAGAACAAAGGTGAATACATTTTCAGCAATCAACCTTCATGTTTTCTTAGTCAGGTTCAGATTACAATTCATAATCAATACACAATTCTTCTGGGAAAGATCTTTTTTTGCTGAGTACGATTTAAACCATTTGATGTCATTATTTCTTTTATGAGAGCAAACATGCTATTTTCCAAGCCACTGTACTTTATACCATGCCATTTTTCAGGAATCAATATATGCCTTCCCTCCACAGCTTAGTATATACGATGCATATATTTATCCGGAGCTGAATTTTCTAGCAATAAACTGTACATATTTGGGGTCTCACTATAAAATCCTTAAAATATTTTGCTAAATTCTTCTCACTCTGCTCATACAAATAGTCCTACCGAATTAAACAGAACTCTGATGTTGGCAAATTCAGTGATATTAAATCCTACCATATCACTTAAAGCTAACCAACATGGTTTTGCAGCTTACTACATAAACTTCTAAAACTATTTTGCAAACTCATACTAGAAATTCCCAAAATGCTTGAGAACTAGATTACATATAGGCTGTCATCAATTAAAAATCTTAACACAGCACTTACTGAAACTGTGTAAGAAACATATAAATTAAAGTTGTCACAGGAGTTATCAAACTAACCAGCTAACAAAACAATCACAGGCTTAGTTTGCTATTTTACTTTCTGTTTCCTTAATGAATTTTCTATATGTGGGAGTACGCATATAGGAAATTATACAGAGGAAGGATTAGTTTCTTCTCAATAATAAAACAAAAATGTAAACTAAAAAAAATCTACTGTTATTAGAAAGATGAAAAATATACTTACGATATGTTTCCACTGAGGCAAACTAAATAATTAAATTCCATAAAATAAAATTATACTAAAGCATATGATGATTAGTTATTTTCTCAGTTCAATGGTAAATGGACAATATAGCTTAGCATCTATAAATAGATGATAATCAAGCCAAACTGGATTGCTATGAGCTTCAGTTTTGTATTAATTCAAAACATCTTTCAGTATACAACAAACTACTACTGTAGAAATGTTATTCTTCAATAATCTTCTCAAAAAAAGAGTCTTCAACATACTAATATATGGGAGAGAATAAAGTTGTCAGCATTAAAATTGTGTTAACTGCTTATAGAGAAAAAATTCCATGTAAGACCTTTAGCAGGACCTATGTTTTTAAGGTAGTAGAATAGGCAGTATTTCTCACAGATAACAGCTAGCACCACAATTTTTCTCATAACTTTAAACTAAAATTTGTAGTATCTCATGCTATTTTTCTTTCTTTTATACTTAAATTAAAAACTGTGATAGCATGATTTTATGGAAGTCCATCAACACAACCGAAGCTTGGAAGCTAGTATTTCCAGCAGTCCAATACCATAACAAAAATTCAAACTTATTATCATGTATCATAATCTACACTGAGGGGATTATCAGCAGGACTTCCCATTAATACATTAGTGAAGTTATCAATGAAGAAAACTGGCTCAAAAAGAGCAGTGTTGCCACTCTGTTGTGGGAAATCAAAGCATTTCATCTCAGAAGCTGTTTTCATAGTCTAGCTCTCTTTTTCATTTAATCAATGACCCCCAGAACAAAGAGAGAGAGAGAAAAAAACAGTATTGTTTCAACTTGCTGCATTGCAAACGGAAAACTTCAAGCTATTGATCTAGCCAATTTCATTCCAAATACTGAATTTTGTTTGTAACTCTAGTAGTGCAATTGCATGCTGTAAATATATATACATATATATGAGGACTCCTGAGAATATGGATCTCCATACCTTTTGCCTGTTGTGAAGCAACCAGTACACAAGGCTTTCATTATTGCTACTTCCCCAGGATGCTTTAATATTTTCTATGACGTCTCTTACCAACTCACTAGTGTCTCTTAGCAGACATTGCTGTGCTCAGTTCTAAGTCTCAGGAGAGCTAGGATACTTCTACCAATTAGAAATAAGCAAGTTGTTTAATTAACACACCCTTTTCATTAATGGTTTAACCCAAACTGACAAAGAATCTTTGCTGCAAACCATGAACAAAGAAAGGAGTACTAATTAAACATCCTGGAGTTTCTAAAGGGATAGTTCCTTTCAGCACCCAAGGGATTCTTTGAACTCCTCAGAAAACCCCTCGTGCCTTCCAAGAGCACTTGGAATTTCTTGCAGCAGCCTCACTCACTCAGGGAAGAAATCCTGAACTCAAAAGATTTTGGACACTCCTGATATTTTTAAATTTAAGTTTGCATGAAAAGAAATGTTTAAAAACGCATTAGGTCAGACTAAGATACACCAGTGTTTGGCTTTATACCTGGAAAAATGTTTTTAATTCAAACTTGAATTCAGCAGATCAGGAAGGGCTTACATGATCTAACTAACTGTTTATAGTCTAATTCAAGGTGATATACAAGCTGTTGAGAGCTACCTATTACTCATCACATGGGAGCTAAACTGATGCAGCAGGGAAGAAGAATGTTGATTTATGCACTGAATACCTACCAGGAGGCATACATTTAAACAGAAAGGTCTGTCCTACTGTCACAGATTTCTTATAGCCTAGCATACATTTTCTTAAAATCAGTTGGCCGAGTTAAGAAGTAACAGGCAAAGGATTTTAACCGGCTCTGAGTCTGAATTTAAGGATTCTGATGCAAGACAAAGTGTAGCTTTCCTGGAGACAGCTAGTAGTGATCTTTGCTCCCGCTGTCCACCTCACCGCTCCCTCGCAGGTCTCCACTCCCACAGTGGGGAAAGCTAGACGCTTTATGAGGCAGCTGCTAACAGCTGCAGTTCACAGCCTGCTCCAGCAAGGTAAAAGAGCATTGATTCTCTTATATTCAGGCTTCAACTTGCGCTGATCTAATAGCTGCAGCATGAACAATTATGCGACCCCAGCAGGGGCAAAAGGATAGACAGCCGTGGGCAGTAACGGCCATGAAGTTAGACATTCCCACCCCTGAATCAGACCTTGAAGGCAGAGTAGGTATAAAGCAATTATAAATATGTTGTGTTTGGAGGGAAGCAGAAGTAGTATTACACTGTCTTAGTCTCCCTTATACTCTGGTGTACTTAACCACTTTTAAATTTGATACAGAGCCCAAGAGAACAACAGAAGAAAACATGACCAGACTTTGTAAATCTGTTAGAGTTATGGCTCAAAATAGCATCCATCCTGACCTCCTTTAGCCATCTTCCACCCTATGCTCAGTAGTCTTTATTTTTTTCTATTTCTCAACATTAATTTATATTTTCATACTAACCAGAAAATTATGAAAACTACTTTTTTCCTGTATTTTATGAGGCAAAACCTATCTACTTGCTTTTCCAGAAAATGTATTCAGTTTCAGATGCTAAACTCAAGAATTTTGTCATAGTGCCAAGGAATTATTTTGTATGATTCAGTCAGGTCCTGATTTTCACAGGTCCATCCACCATTGCTTCACAACTAGCAGTAGATCATATCCTGTGGACTACTAGAATGAGAACAAAATAAGTTTCAACCACAGAAACTCATCTATTCTTTTCATTAAAAAATGGACCAGAATTTATTTTATGAAATTAACTCATAAATATTTATTTCACAAAGCTTATTAATAAATATTTTATGAAAAGTATTAAGAAGCATTTATTTATTCATTCTTTTATAGGGCTGGCATTTTGGATAACCTTGATAATTTCAGGGATAGTGTTTCAATACAGTGTTTCTAAAGACAACCCCCCCACCTTTTGCTGCATGCATTAGAGAAAACTCTAAAGAAACACAGTATTATAAATACTGTCGATTACTTTCTATCACAGAATGCCACCCAAAGATCCCAAAGTATACCAAAATCTACTGATCCAAAGATTTCACACTTTCTTGTTTCATGATTCAGTGAAAAGCATATGAATGAACAAGCGAGAGAAGAACAAACAGAAGTGAATCAGGACAAGCTCTGGGACTCTAGCAGGCAGCTGGGCTCTGGCCAGGAGTCTGCACTTGCCTCTTTTTCTTGCCTAAGAAACAGCTCTAGCATACTGAACTGCTTCTTCAACTAACAAAAAGAAGCAATTTTTATGTCCCCAGATTAAAAATTTAAACTGACCCCAGTTCCTGACGGGGATTTCCTTAAAATCTAATCCCTTCTTCAGACTACGCCCCAGAATCCTTTTTAGAAAATGCTGTATAATACTATTGTAATTTCTATTACCCAGAAAATATTCACTGTGAGGATCCCTTAATAAAATCATCTGTACAGAGGATACACAGAGGCTGAGTCGTACAGCCCACCAGAGCAAATATTTCTTCTTCCGGCATTGAATATTCTATCATTTCATCCTCTCACTCGAACAATTAACATGGAACAGGTCTAGCCTGTAGGATTTCATCTTCAGAGGCACTAATCAACCACTGCTCTTCCCTGATTATAGTGAGAGTTGTCTTTATTCATCTGCTTGAAAATCAAGCTTTTAATGACTTAGCAGAACACAGCTTTATTTTGGAGACTACTTTTTGTGACTTGCAATTTTAATTTCTTTTCTGTTTCTTCAGTAACCTTATCTATACTGTGATGCTTATATGAAACACTAGAAATCAGTAAGCAATCAAAAAATCAGAGATCAGGATTAAGGAAATATTTTTTTTTCTTTTCAATACAGTACTTCTCCTAATCTCCGAATGTCTTCTAGGGTGGGCCATTTTAATTTAACAGCTCTCATTGATTTTCACGTATCTCATTATAATAAAAGCAGAGGGGTTATGTGATCAAGTGGAATCAAAATAAAATTAGTCAATATAAGCAGTCACATATGCATATGAAACATGGTGAAAAAAGTAAATAACTTTGAAAATGATCATTATGAAAAATAAAAGGAAATCTTTAGGTATTTTCCCCTTAAGAAACAAAGAGACCAATTTCATATTTTTTGAATAAATCAGAAATATTATATTTCAACAGATAATGAATGACAAAAGTAGAAGCACAACTGCATCTACCAAAAGGAAATAACAAAGATGGTACAGACACATATTTACACATTAGTCTGTTTTTGTATGCGAAAGTAAAGCTGCTTTGCAAGTCACATTTTATAGATAGAAAGAAAATATATTCATTGAGAAACTTCCTATTGTTGAACTTGAAAATCAAACCCAAGTGTTTCTCCAGGAGTTAATTTGACACTTTTTTCAATTTTCATTTTGTAAACTACTTTTCAAACACACTCATGAATTAAGACGTCATCTTGGCAAATGGTTCACCTCAAGCATACGAGCTGTACATGTTGATTCTGATCACACATGTAAGCACCCATGAGACTGAGGTCTCAACACAGTATTGTTCTCCTATATCTTGAAACAGAGCTTATTCCTTTGTTTCTATACGCAGCTTTGTTAAAGTCACATCAATCACATATTTTTCTACTGCTGCCCTTTCCTGCTTGAAAGAGTTGTGAAAAATAATGAAGGCAGATGTTGGAATAAATGATAAAGCAAAAATGAGGAGAAGAAAATAACAAAACTCTTTCTTGTCCCCTTTTGTCCTATCTACGCTGAAGAAATCATAAATTCATTGAGCTATCTCCCTAAAACCAACCAAAGGGTTTTGAAGCACAGGAGGAGAGAAGCAAATAATAAACAAAATATTCTTTCTCTTTTAGAAACTACAGCAGAGTGAGAAAGTTCACAGGCATGACCCAAGGAAAAATATGTATTATCCTTAGCCACTCCATTAAGCAGTGTCAAACTAAAAGGAAAGCCTTGCATTAACCATGGCGGCAGCAATGATGCGCCTACCTCCACGGCAAGAAGAAACTAGAATTGCTACGGCTGAATTATTCCACTCATACTTTCCTAATTCGGTCTGCAGGACTAACCCAATCTCTATCACTGCCAAACTTGGCACAAGTTCAGCGGTTCTCCCTCTCTGATTTACAGGTAGGCCTCTGCTGCAGTGCCCAGTGTGACCGGACTGCGAGATAATCAGTTTAGTTCCAGTGCTAAACAACTGGTTAGCAGTGCTTGGTTGTGTGCAGCTTCAACAACACAGAGTCAGATATTTTTAAGGGTTTTTTTGCAGTACACTCTGAAGTCCATGCTGCTAACAGTACTCGAATGAACTTGCTATGTTGCTATACTCCCATTTAAGATACGGCTATGATATAGTCAATGCTTTCAGTATCTACCAACAGTGTCTACGCCTAGTTAAGTATACAGTGCAACTTTAAAGCATGCTTCCTTAACTTCAATACACACATTTTTCAAAGAATATTCAAATTTGCACTTTACTGGAAAGGTATTCAAAATTGTGTCATTTATTTCTAGGAGGTTTCTTTGTTTTGTTTTTTAGGAGTTGCCTGGCTTAATTTGTTTTAGTTGTCATTATTTTTATTTAGATTTGTTTAGTCAAAGACTATCCAAACTACAGCAAGAATTGAAAGAATCTTAATTGATTTAAAGAGGGTATAGGCTAGAGGTTGAATCCCACTGGCCACAATCAAATTACCATGGTATTGGTGTTCACCATGGTATTGGTGCTCAGTTAGTTGAAAAAGCTGTTATTTGGTAAGTATCAACAGTTTGCTGTCAGGTAAAGTGAGAACCACAAAAGAAGTGTCATAGGAATATTCCTTGGATTTGGCTCAGTATTTCATTAGTCTTGGACAATGGAATACACCTGTATTCACGATGACACAAAACCGGGAAGGGCTGTGAGCACCTGAGGAGAAAAATCAGAATTCAAATGATCTTGCTAAATCAACAGGATAAACTCAGTGGCAGCAACTGCAAAATGTAGCACTTAAAAAGAAAAAAATCAAACACACATTCAGAAAAGCTTACTTTATATGCAGCCTCACAGCCTGAAGCTGCTATTATGGATCAGCAATTACAGTGGAATGACAATTAAAAATGAGCCAAAAATGTGTAGTAAAGAAGTCAAATACCAGGAATGCAGGAAAAGGAATGTTGTTATGTAGGACACTGAAAAAATAATTTTCTCTACTCAGACCTAGCATGACTTTCAGCTAGAATAATATGTACAGTTCAGGCATCAGAAGATGGTGAGAATCACAGAGAATCCAGAGGACAGCAACAACAGTGAGAAGTCCAGGAAAAATAAACTCATTTTCCTGATGCTACGTTTGCTTTTTCAAAAATATCAAAGGACTAAGGAGACAGAATAACATTTCCCAAATGTTATAAAAATGACAGTGAAGAACTTTATTCCATGTACACTAGGGGCAGGTCATGAAGAAACTAGCTTAGCCCTTGCATCCACATTACCATTTACCGGATCCAATTAGGCAGTTACTGTCACTCTCTGACTTCCAGATTTGCCTCTTGCGTAGTGAGTGCTACCTATTTCTCTAATTCATTTCTCTCAGCCAAATGTTTCTATGAAAGGTTTCTTTTATTTTTTAAGTACTTGAAGTGTATAAAAATAAATGACCTCCAGATGTGAAGAAGGAAGGAGGCCTGAGCAGTTAGGGACAGAGGTGAAGGGCTCTTAAATAGCACACAGAACCACAGCAGGAGCAAAGCTTTTAGAAAAAAAAATCCATAACAGTTGTGAAATACGAGCACACTCTAGCTACGTAGGCAGTGAATGCTCTTTTTTGGATGTTTTCAAAAATCTAGATGCAAGTTAGATTATCTAATGAAATCCCTTCCAGCACTATGTTTTTATCCCTACTGTAAAATCTGTAATCTTTGCTTGGGCAAAGCAAGTAGTACCTAGCAAGTAATGGGCAGCCACAAACTTTCCTGCACCTGTCAAACACATTCTGAGTTTCTAATTTCATGGCCAAGGCAATGCAGGAAAGTTTTGTAAGCAATATTCCTTATTATAGATTAAATTAACAAAAAAGTGGAGTAAAAACACTGAATGAAGAGGAAACATCAATGAGGGAAATCAAATGTAAAAATCCCAACATTAAGCATTATTTGCTTAATGCTATGTGTTGCATTAGCCATTTCTCCTTTATTTGGGAGAGCAGTGTGAATGGAAAGTGTCCTTACCTGTGACTTCCTTTACGTTATTGGTTTAATAGGCAGACCTCTCACAGGTAATAATTATAGCCTGAGGGAAAACAGTCCAACTAGGCACTCTTTGATTTCTACTACCCTTCCATTATAGATCTCCATTTACGGTATCAGTCCTATGATCTGTTGCCATGACCAATATAGTCTGCAGCCAGCTATTTTGTTTGGAAATCTACTCCACGAATATATCAACTGTTCATAACAAGCCATTTAATAACATGTGAAAAAGCAGTTCTTTTCACATGCTTCTTCCAAGAGGTATAACTAAATTATTGCTTTTATGATTAGATGATTAAAATGACCCCCCAAAACCACAGACTGGCTCCCAAAAGCAGTCACTGTAGTCATCAGAACAATGCTACTCACAAAGTCGAAAATCTGAACACTTTCAATTTTACCTAAACCATAGAAACAGTAACCATTTAGCATGGTGCACGGTTAAAATCTAACCATTTATTTCCCTTCTTTTTCCTCTAGAAGACCACAGTTCCTACATCTAAATGCACTTTGAAATGCCTACCAGAGGATCACAATTAAGCATGCTGATCCAGGCTAAGAGGTTATTGTCCCCTGCTTTCACCAGCTGTTCTTCCCCACTCTTTCCTGTCAGCGGTAAGAAGCTCCTCACATCTGCCAGCAGAACCATATGTGCAATTACTTCTTAACCCAGTTCTGTCAAAATGGTTTCATTTAAAAAAAAAATCTATTTAAAAAGTGTTTCAGCTAAATTGGAATTGCTTCTCTGACTGTGTCCTAAATACAGTTTATCTTTAAAGTTCTAAATTAGAAGCTTCTGTTTACAATGGTGAACAATGGTAATCAACTTACATTCCCCAACTGGTCGCAGACTCCTTTAATAGTCAAGGGCTACAATGGAGAACATCTGAAGGAAAGTTGTTACTTCTCTACCAGATCAAATATTCACAGTTCGTGCTGCCTCATAAAGTTAGCTTCATCTAAGGTTGTGGAGAGCATCTTGACATACTAAAATATGATCATGCTGGCTGTCCAGAGTGGTGTACAAAATGTTTTTGTCTTTTCCTGACCATAATTCTATATGATTGTAACATATTTTTCTGTACAGCTGCACCTTATCCAGAAGCCTTCAGGAACTCTGTTGTAGAAGACTCTATCACAAAGTCTGATGTAATTTGACATTTGGTATAACTTCTGAAGTAACTATTTACAGATGTTATTCAATATGCTGTAGCAACTACTAGCACTGAGCAAATCAGAGAAAAAATACACTGAAAGTTAATCTAAATGAAAAACATAGAAATAAATGATTTGATACATCTCTTTTCTGATATGAGTAAGTATATTAAGCTATGAACAATTTTCTCTGAGTGAACTCTTAAGCAGGTGCTGATCCAGCTGACTCTTAGGTCGATGTTAAGATTTCCATTAACTTTACTAAGTGAAATATTCAGCCTGCATTAGGTCCTGAGACAGATTCACCAGCTTCCATCTAATGTTCCATACTGTTCTCATGACATAGGCAAAATAGTGAAACTGATCCAATTCTACCTCTTTGAAGAGGTGACTTTCTGTGATTATTAAATATTATTATTTAGACTTAAAAATTCAGTAATCTGAGGAAAAAGCCAGGGGAAATGGTAACCCACTTAACTCATAGGAAACAGCCTTAGAAATATAAGATAACGAACTAGGTAAATGGCCAAAGTAAATTAAAGACAAAGCAACATTAAAGCTGAAAACCTCATAAGAATGCCAGAATTGTTGAAAATATACCTGTGTGCAAGACTTGCTACAATCAATCTTTTAAAATCTTACATACTTCCCAGGACACTATTATTGTGTGGCCTTCATTTTTTACAGCCACAAAAGTACCTTGAGTTTGACAAGATTTATTGTTTCAAACTAATAGTTCTTATATTGCATGAGAATTTCATTCGTATTAAAAGCTTATATTTTAGTGCCTTTAATTCATAACTCTTACAAGTACAAAAACCCTCCAATTCCAAACAATTCGAAATAAATCAATACATAATATTTCCCCACACAAGAAAGGAATGAAGTGATATATTTGTATTGATATCACTACTGTAGCTGCAATATGACAGCCATCTTCCCATGTGTTTGATGGATGACACATAAATGTTCGGCAGCCTGTCCTGTACAAAGCAAAAGTGGTTTCAGGACATATTCTAATGAAGCCCGTTAAAGGCTAGCAACTCATCCTGGACATGTTTTTTCAAGCATTGTCAGCTGTTTTGATCAGTCCCAAGCATTTAAATAGATAACAAGGACTGACTGATACCCGAAGTGTTTGAATTTCAGTAACATGGGCCCTGGAACTGCACTCTACCAGGAGTCTCACTCAGCTGTTTAACACAGCTAAAATAATCCACATCTAGTGTATATGCTTTTGAGTGTTTTATATATGGTAAGGGTGAAATAGTACCTTTATTCTAAACAGATATTTCTCACATAATTCTTGATTTATATTGGGTGTAGAAAATTCCTGTACTTGGCCTTATTCCAGAAGATTTTTTTCTCCTAA